>NC_133649.1:259245558-259585923 GCF_009905375.1 Apium graveolens | reverse complement strand
GTTAATTGTATAATATATGGGTGACAATGACTCTTATAGGGTGCAAAGTGACTCTAATATGGTGAAGAGTGACTTAAATGGTTGATTAGAGCCAAAATGTGGAAAAAATTACTTGTATGAAAGTGACATAATAGGTGGTAAAAGGATGTCAAATTGGATGTATATAATGTTAACATGTTAATTGTTGTATGTATGGTGGAAAGTGACTCTTATAGGGTGCAAAGTGACTCTAATATGTTGAAAAGTGACTTACATGGTTGATTAGAACCAAAATGTGGAACAAAATGACCTGTATGAAAGTGGAATAAGAGGTGTAAAAGGATATCAAATGGATGTATCTGATGTTAACATGTTAATTATACAAAATAGATTGTGGAAAGTGACTCATATAGGGTGCAAAAGGCTCTAATATGGTGAAAAGTGACTTACATGGTTAATTAGAACCAAAATGTGGAACAAAATGACTCGTATGAATGTGGCACTAAGAGGTGGTAAAGGATTTCTAATTGCATGTACATGATGTTAACATATTAATTGTACCAATATGATGGGCAAGTGACTCTTATAAGGTGCAAAGTGACTCTATATGGTGAGAAGTCACATACATGATTGATTAGAGCCAAATGTGGCCCAAAATTGACTTGTAGGAAAGGGTTACCAAGAGTTGGTTAAAAGGATGTCTAATTACATGTACATGATGTTAAGATGGTTATTGTATCAATATATGGTGACAAGTGACTCTCATAGAGTAAAAAGTGACTCTAATATGGTGAAAAGTGACTTACATGGTTGATTGAACCAAAATGTGGAACAAAATTAACTTGTATGAAAGTGACATTAATAGGTGGTAAAGGATGTCAAATTGGATATATATGATGTTAACATGTTAATTGTTGTATGTATGGTGGAAAATGACTCTATAGGATGCAAGTGACTTTAATATGGTGAAAAGTGACTTACATGGTTGATTAGAACCAAAATGTGGTACAACATTTACCTGTATGAAATTGGAACTAAGAGGTGGTAAAAGATGTCAAATTGGAAGTATGATGTTGACATGTTAATTATACTAATAGATTGTGGAAAGTGAATCTATAGGGTGCAAAATGACTCTAATGGTTGAAAAGTGGACTTACATGGTTAATTAGAACCAAAATGTGGACCAAAATTGACTTGTATGAATGTGGCACTAGGAGGTGGTAAAAGGATTCTAATTGCATGTACATGATGTGAACATGTTAATTGTACCAATATATGATGGCAAGGACTCTTATAAGTGCAAAGTGACTCTAATATTGTGAGAAGTCACTTACATGATTGATTAGAGCCAAAATGTGGCCCAAAATTGACTTGTTGGAAAGGAGGTACCAAGAGGTGGTTAAAGGAGTCTAATTGCATGTACATGATGTTAACATGTTAGTAGTATCAATATATGGTGACAAGTGTCTCTTGTAGGGTGCAAAGTGACTCTAATATGGTAAAAGTGACTACATGGTTGATTAGAGCCATAATGTGGAACAAATTAACTTGTATGAAAGTGACATTATAGGTGGTAAAGGATGTCAAATTGGATATATATAATGTTAACATATAATTGTTGTATATATGGTGGAAATGACTTTATAGCGTGCAAGGTGACTCTAATATGGTGAAAAGTGACTACATGGTTGATAGAACCAAAATGTGGAACAACATTTACCTGTATGAAATTGGAACTAAGGGTAGTAAAAAGATGTCAAATTGGAAGTATATGATGTTGACATGTTAATTATACTAATAGATTGTGGAAAGTGAATCATTAGGGTGCAAAATGACTTAATATGGTGAAAAGTGACTTACATGGTTAATTAGAACCAAAATGTGGACCAAAATGACTTGTATGAATGTGGCACTAAGAGGTGGTAAAAGGATTTCTAATTGCAGTGTACATGATGTTAACATGTTAATTGTACCAATATTGATGGCAAGTGACTCTTATAAGGTGCAAAGTTACTCTAATATGGTGATGTATAAGATGTTAACATGTTAATTATACTAATAGATTGTGGAAAGTGAATCATATAGGGTGCAAAATGACTCTAATCTGGTGAAAAGAGACTTACATGATTAATTAGAACCAAAATGTGGAACAAAATTGACTCGGATGAATGTGGCACTAAGAGGTGGTAGAAGGATTTCTATTTGCATGTACATGATTTTAACATGTTAATTGTACCAATATATGATGGAAAGTGACTCTTATAAGGTGCAAAGTGACTCTAATATGGTGAGAAGGCACTTACATGATTGATTAGAGCCAAAATGTGGCCAAAAATTGACTTGTTGGAAAGGGGTACCAAAGGTGGTTAAAGGATGTCTAATTGCATACATGATGTTAACATGTTAATTGTATCAATATATGGTGACAAGTGCTTATAGGGGCAAAGGACTCTAATATGGTGAAAGTGACTTATATGAGTGATTAGAGCCAAAATGTAGAATAAATTAACTTGTACGAAAGTGGCAGCATTTATAGGTGGTAAAAGGATAAAATGGATGTATATGATGTTAACATGTTAATTGTTGTATTTATGGTGGAAAGTGACTTATAGGGTGCAAAGTGACTCTAATATGGTGAAAAGTGACTTACATAGATGATTAGAACCAAAATGTGGAACAAAATTAACTTGTATGAAAGTGGAACTAAGAGGTGGTTAAAAGGATGTCAAATTGGATGTATAACATGTTAACATGTAATTATAGAAATAGATTGTGGAAAGTGACTCATATAAGGTGCAAAATGACTCTAATATGGTGAAAAGTGACTTACATGGTTAATTAGAACCAAAATGTGGACCAAAATTAACTTGTATGAATGTGGCACTAAGAGGTGGTAAAAGATTTCTAATTGCATGTACATGATGTTAACATGTTAATTGTACCAATATATGATGGCAAGTGACTCTTATAAGGTTCAAAGTGACTCTAATATGGTGAGAAGTCACTTACATGATTAATAAGAGCCAAAATGTGGCCCAAAATTAACTTGTAGGAAAGGGGTACCAAGAGGTGGTTAAAGGATGTCTAATTGCATGTACATGATGTTAACATGTTAATTGTATCTATATGGTGAAAGTGACTCTTATAGGGTGCAAAGTGACCCTAATATGGTGAAAAGTGACTACATGGTTGATTAGAGACAAAATGTGGAACAAAATTAACTTGTATGAAAGTGACATTAATTGTAATATCCCATATATTTTCAAATATTATTATATTATTTGGAATTGTTTATGTGATTTTATGTAAATTTTTGGTGAATTATCTGAAAAGTAGAATAGATATTGAATGTTATATGTGACATTATTTGAATATTTGAATTTTTATATGTCCAGAATAAATATAGATAATTGTGGTATTTTTCTGGTAATTTTTGGAGTGTTATATGATTTTATAATGATTTATGAATTATTAATTATTTTCAGAATAATTATAAAATTATTTTATAAAGCCGGAATCTTCCAAACTTCAACCGTTTTGCGTTTTTACAACCCGAAACTCTTCCGAAAACTCCTTCCTAACCTAATCTGGTAATTCCGGACATTTTCCGTGTTTGACTTTTTCGATCCGGATTACGGTTTGACCCGTGCGCGGCCCGGCGCAATATTTTCGATACGATAGTTATTTCGGTAATCAATAAAACCCGTAATCTCGAAAGACGGGATATTTTACGTTATGTTCGTATATGGTGTTTTATAAAAAGCCCGGTTTTGATAATTATCCAATTTTGGTATTGAATCGGATCGTTATTGCAGTTACTTAGCGGCTAAGCAACTAATTTAATGATCCAAAATGATCCAAAACGATCCAGAACGATCCAATATTCCATATATATAAATAGCCTATTTTTTTATTTCGTTTATTCCGTTTCATTTGCAACCAGTTAAAACACCGTAAATACAGAGAAAAACCCGAGAAAACCAATACGTTCCCGAGAATCAAACACACGAACGAAGGCGTTATCGAACTCCGATTCGGGCGTGCAGCATATCAAAACGAAGCTCTCGAAATCTTCTAGCTGAATCAATCATCAGTTTCCTTCCAGAAATCACAGTAATTTTCTTATTTAATTATTTATATTCGAATTATTTGATAATTAAATTATGAATTTTTGTTCTTGATGTTGTTGATGTGATTTGATGCTTCCATGTTGAAGAGCATGTTTTTCTGGTCAATTTGGTATTATATGTCAAAAATAGAGTTCAATATCATATAGAAATTAAGGTTTTAATTTCTGAAAATTTCTTGAATATGTGTTCTTGGTGTTCTTGGAGAATTCCAAGAATCAAAGTCAATTTTGAAGGTGTTATTGAACACCAAATCACAAGTATGAATAACCAAAATGAATCACAGATGATTCTCTATCATTTATATCATCAAATCGTTCTAACAGTTGTTAAATTTGAAAATCGGTTTTAGGGTTCATGATTCGAAATTGGGGTTTTGAATTCTGATGATTGTTTGATTGTTTTGATGTTATAAGTAGTTTTATATGATGAATTCTAGTCGAATTATGTACAAAATTGTAGTGTTTGAATTCGGGAATGATACAGTCGAGTTTTGCCGGAAAACTCGAAGAAACCACCGGCGTTAATGGTGGTTTCCGCCGGAGTTGTCGATCTTTGGATCGTTTGTGAAGATGATTCTTATGTTTGTGTTGCTGATACGACTGTGAATCATTTCTGTATTGAAAAGAATTGCAAAATCGGGACACAGAAGGGTGAACGGCGTTCGCCGGAACCCGGAAGACTCGCCGGAATCTGCGGATTTCCGGCTTGTTCTTGGGTTTCTTGACGACCCGGTTCGACCCGTTTTTAACCCAATTTCCGACCCGATTTCAATCCATTTTTCCCCAAACCAATTTCCATAAGTCTGTTTCTGTAATTTTCTGTTTTAAAATAATTCAAAAATCCTATTTTAATTTCTGAAAATTTATTTTTATTTTGAAATTCATTAATTTAATTCTGAAAATTTATTTTAATTCAAAAATAAATCAAATTATTTAGTTAATTAATTTTAGTGATAATTAATTATTTAATTAGTCAATTAATTTAAATATTAGTTGGTTAATTAATTTAATTAGTTATTAATTAATTTTAATTGATTATTTAATTAGATTTAATTATTTAAAATTGATTTAAAAATTCTGAAAAATAGTTTCGAGCTTTAAAATATTATTTTAAATTATTTTCCAAACTCGATAATTTTTACAAAATTATTTTGAGTGTTCGAGCCTTATTATTTAATTATTAAATGATTCGGAGACCCGTTTTATTCCGAAAAATGTTCAAAAATTCATAATAAATCAACCGTTTGTCCGTTTAATACGAAACGAACGCGTACAGATTCAGAAAAATATTGCGCTTTTAATAAAAATACTTTTGAGACCTAATTTCTTTTGTATTGCAATGTCATTTG
Organism: Apium graveolens; assembly: GCF_009905375.1. NCBI lineage: Eukaryota > Viridiplantae > Streptophyta > Magnoliopsida > Apiales > Apiaceae > Apium > Apium graveolens. The sequence continues at coordinate 259,580,466 of NC_133649.1, read as the reverse complement.
ATTTGTGTATCAGTTTAAGTCGGTATTTGTCGGTAGATGCTAATAATGACCTAAATTTTATTCTGAACGCACTGAGATGTATCTCTTAATGATTGACTTATGTTATGAAATATGTGAGTACGTGTTATAAATACCATGATTACGTGATACGTGATATACATGTTGTCTGTTACAGTTTTAAAATGCCATGCTAGTTATAAACGATCGGGTAGATGTCAAGACGTATAGTTACGTCGATTGAGTTTAGTTCTGTCAATTAAGATAGTCCTTTTGTTTATAGAATCAAGTAGCAAGGAGTGCATCAAGTGTTAGACGAAGATAGTAGCCATCAGTTAGAAGCAGAGTTAAAGTAAAAGGTTATTGAGCATATCAGGCAAGTACATTAACCTCACTTATCCTTCAAGTGACGTTTATTTCGATTCATATTATGCAAGTATCCCTGACTTCACTTATTGTTCAAGTGACGTTTATTTTGAATTATATTATGCAAGTACCTATATCTTCATTTATCATTCAATCGATATTGACTCTGAACTTTATTCTTTCAATTTCTCTACTATTCTAAGTTCAGAATAGTTAAATATTTTTACATTTCGCTATAACTTACTCTATACAGTGAAGCTTTGAATTGAGACTAGCGAATAACTAATTGTTCTGGTTATTTCGCCATTGGTTGTTGAGAAAACTCCGGACCATGAGAAATGGGGAGTTATGTGGTTAAGGATGTCATTTGATTCGACTCCTTTGACGGAAAATGGTTTTATGGGTTGGATGGTTGCGTAAGAGGCCGTGGCGGCGGTCCAGTGTGAGCTATGTGTTATACAGGATATAACACCTTGCTAGGCCAATATGTGCCTTGGGTACCTTTTGTTTAGTTGGATATGCTTCGGCATACCGGTGTTGCTCCGCGGCTGATCACCGGCGGCAACACACCGTCGTTCGAGGATTCCAATCCCAAAACATAATATATTGCAAATGTTGTTTATTATCAAATTTATATCAGTTTTGATACTGCTCAATTATTGTAGTTGGTTTTGTTCATCAGATATACTGTTGTTATTCCAAATCATAAGCTATTTACTACTTGCTGAGCATTTCTTTCGCTCATACTTGTTTCTTATCTTGATTCTTTCAGCTAGGCCAGAGCAAGCTTAAGTTCCAGTTGACCAGGTATGTGTTTGTAAATAGTTGGTGTGTTTCCAGGTAGACTGTTTGGGACTTGGATAGTCTAGAGGTTTGTAATAAAATTTGAATAATTGTAAAACTAATTAGACTATGGTTTGTAATAACACTTGATTTGTAGTAGTGCCTGTTCCATACTATAACCTGTGATCGATCCAGTGCAGGTAAAGGGGTCGTATTTATTTATTATTCCGCTGTGATTATTTTATTTTAGTTTATTGGCGAGTGACCCCCAAATCTAGACCCCGGGTTTGGAGGGCGTCACAGGTTGGTATCAGAGCTACAGGTTATGGTCACTGAAACAGGCGTAGGATTGTCATAGATGAGTCATAGGAAGATCACATAAGATAGGCGCGTGTATTTAGCTTTTATAGGATTAAATTTAGGATATTGGGCTGGGTTATAGTTAAGTTGTTAGGTTTCCTGTTTTGCGTTTAGCTTTAGGCCTTGTGTCATTGCCCTGTTATTTTGTTGGTTTAGTTAAGATTTTAAGTAAGGATTTAAAGGTTTGGATAATTCGGAGTAAATTTTCTTTATGTTATTATTCTCGAGATAATAAGCAGGATTATGTGATAATCATGTCGCTTGTGTTAATATGGTAGCAAGTTTATGATATTTTGAGAAGAGATAGTGTTTGCGAACTTTAATATGCTAAGGAATTGCTACATATTTGACACAATGCTTGACAGATATTATATATTGCTTGTTTCTTACCAGAATAATGGCAAAGAGAAGGAATAATTCAGGAGAGGGTAGTACCGAGAGCCGTACAGATCCAGCGATTATCCAGATGTTGGGACTGATGCAGCAGCAGATTACATCTTACGCAGCAGCAACAGCAGCAGCGAGCAGCACCATCTGTAGTGACTTTTAAGCAGTTTCAAGCAGTGAAGCCACCTGAGTTCAAGGGAAGTGCTGATCCTGTGGAAGCCAATGCATGGCTCAAGGAAATGGAAAAGGCTTTTGAATTGGTCGGAGCAGGAACTGAGCAGAAGACCAAGTTTGCAAGCTACTTTTTGAAGGGTGAGGCGAACTATTGGTGGGAATCCACGCGAGCATTGGAAGGAGGTGAGTTTATAACTTGGGAGAGATTCACAGAGTTGTTCCTGGAGAAATATTTCCCGAGGTATATGAAGAATCAAATGGAGATTAAGTTCTTGAATCTGACCCAGGGTGATCTTACGTGGCTGAGTACGAGGCTAAGTTTACTGAGTTAGCAAGGTTCGTGCCAGACCAGGTTGATACAGATGAAAAGAAAGCCAGAAGATTTGAACAGGGATTGAAGTTTTGGATTCAGAACAGAGTGGCCATGTTTGAGTTGACTTCATATGTGGCAATGGTTCAGAAGGCAATGGTGATTGAGAGTAGGAGTGATATGTCTCAGAAAGGAAATGATGGGAAGAAAAGGAAAATGGAAACCTCAGAGGGAGGTCAGCAGTCAAGTAATTTTCAGGGCCATTTCAACAAAAGGCCAGGATTTCAGGGTAATAGGAATGTGGGATTCAAGAGACCACAATCAGGAAATGGAGGACAAGGCAACCGTTTTCAGAATTCAAATCAACAGAGACCCAATCGTCCACCTGCATCAGAGTGCAAATTTTGTGGTAGAAGGCATTTTGGGATTTGTAAGGCTAATGTGTTGTGTTATAAGTGCAATCAGAAGGGACACTATGCTAATGAGTGTCGAAGTCAGCTACAGCTCAGAGATCAGGGACAGTGTGCTTTAAATGTGGAAAGATGGGGCATATTGCCAGGGACTGCCAGACAATTGAACCAACTGCTAATGTGCCAAGGATTGAAGGACCACCAACAAAGGACCAGCCAAAGGCTAGGACATTCAATATGACTATGAAGGATGCTGTTCAGAGTTCAGACGTGGTGGCAGGTACGCTTCCAGTCAACTCCATAGATGCTAAAGTTTTATTTGATTCTGGAGCTACAAGATCATTTATTTCTCAAAGTTTTGTCGATAAACTGCATTGTGAAGTTAATTGTTAGAACAAGCATTAATGATAGAGTTAGCTAATAAGGATCAAGTTTCCGTCGACCGAGTGTGCCCGAAGTGCGATATTAAGATAGGAGGACATCATTTCTATGCCGACTTAATACCTTTTAAGTTGGGAGAATTTGATGTTATTTTAGGAATGGATTGGTTTGTCCGAAAATAACGCCAGATTGATTGTAAGAATAGGAAAGTGAGACTTCAGCCTTGGATAATAAGAGAAGGTGATAGTCCGAGGAAATAAGCAAGAGAAGAAGGTCTTAACGATCGCTCCAGTGAACTAAGTTATTGCGTCAGAATTGCGAAGCATATTTGGCCCATGTGATAGACACCAGCAAGGAAGTTCCAGCACTAGAAGCGATTCCAGTTGTCAACGAATTTTCAGATGTTTTCCAGACGATCTACCAGGATTACCTCCCGACAGAGAAATTGAGTTTGCAATTGATCTAGCACCCGGAACAGAACCAGTTTCTAAAGCTCCGTACCGGATGGCACCAGTGGAAATGAAAGAATTGGCAACTCAGCTGCAAGATCTTTTAGAGAAAGGAGTGATAAGACCCAGTGTATCCCCATGGGGCGCACCAGTACTGTTTGTCAAAGAAGAAGGACGGAAGTATGCGATTGTGTAGCGACTATCGAGAACTGAATAAGCTAACCATTAAGAACAAGTATCCGTTACCAAGGATCGATGATTTGTTTGACCAATTGAGAGGCGCTGTATGGTTTTCTAAGATTGATTTTAAGATCCGGATATCATCAGCTAAGATCAAGCCTGAAGACATTCCGAAGACCGCATTTAGAACCAGATATGGGCATTATGAGTTTCTAGTGATGGCAATTTGGATTAACCAACGCACCAGCAGCTTTCATGGATCTAATGAATCGAGTATTTAAGAAGTATTTGGATAAATTCGTGATCGTGTTTATAGACGACATTTGATCTATTCCAAAACAGAAGAGAGCATGTAGAGCAGTTTGAGGATAGTTCTGGAGATACTGCGACAATGAGAAGTTATACGCAAAGTTTTCCAAGTGTGAATTTTGGTTAAAAGAAGTACGATTTCTTGGGCACGTGATTAGCAATAAAGGAGTGGAAGTGGATCCAGCAAAGATTGAAGCCATAATCAACTGGGAGAGGCCAAAAACACCAACGGAAGTAAGAAGTTTCATGGGATTGGCAGGTTACTACAGAAGATTTGTGCAAGATTTTGCAAAGATAGCTACGCCATTGACAAAGCTCACCAGGAAGAATCAGAAATTTGAATGGGATGAGAAATGCGAAGAAAGTTTCCAGGAATTAAAGAATAGATTAGTATCTTCTCCAGTGCTAGTCTTGCCAGATGATCAAGGAAATTTTGTAATTTATAGTGACGCATCGTACAAAGGACTTGGGATGTGTTTTGATGCAGCATGACAAGGTGATAGCCTACGCTTCAAGACAATTTGAAACCACATGAAGAAAAGTATCCAACGCATGATCTGGAATTGGCAGCTATAGTATTTGCATTGAAGATTTGGAGGCATTATCTTTATGGGGAAAAGTGCGAGATCTACACGGACCACAAGAGTTTGAAGTATATCTTTACCCAGAAGGAATTGAACATGAGGCAGAGGAGATGGCTAGAACTAATCAAGGATTACGACTGTACTATTAACTATCATCCAGGCAAAGCAAATGTGGTGGCCGACGCTCTGAGCAGAAAAGAAAGGTTAAACATGATAATTTCATCAGAAGAATTGATCAGGGAATTTGAGAAGCTGGAAATAGAGGTTAGTATTCCAAGTATGTCTACAGAGGTGTTGTGTGCAATGTCTTTTTCAACCAGAATTATTAGAGAAAATAAGAAGATGTCAGGAAGAAGTGATGAGCCATGAACGAGACAGTTTGACAGGAGAAGAAATAGGGAGTCAAAAGGATGATAAAGGGATATTAAGATTTTCTTCCAGAATATGGATACCCAATGTAGCCGAGCTGAAAGATGAAATTCTTCGAGACGCTCACAACTCTAGATATTCAATTCATCCCGGGAGTACGAAGATGTATAGAGACTTAAGAGAAAACTTTTGGTGGCCAAGCATGAAAAAGGAAATTGCAGAATGGGTAAGTAAGTGTTACACTTGCCAGCGAGTCAAAGCGGAACATCAAAGGCCCAGTGGACTGATACAACCATTGGACATTCCAGAATGGAAATGGGAGCATATAGCGATGGATTTCGTAGTTGGATTACCAAGGACCAGGGCGAATCATGATGCTATTTGGGTTATTATCGACAGATTGACGAAGTCGGCGCATTTTCTTCCTATCAACGAGAGATTCTCAATGGATAAATTGGTACGGCTATATCTTAAAGAAATTGTGACAAGACACGGAGTTCCAGTATCCATAGTTTCAGACCGAGATCCTCGATTTAACTCAAGATTTTGGAGAAGTTTTCAAGATTGTCTCGGAACGAAGCTGAACATGAGTACCGCGTATCATCCGCAGACAGACGGTCAAAGTGAAAGAACGATTCAGACTATTGAAGATATGCTAAGGGTATGTGCACTAGATTTTGAAGGTAGTTGGGACGAGCATTTGCCATTAGTTGAATTCTCCTACAACAACAGCTATCATGCCAGTATTGGAATGCCACCTTACGAAGCTTTGTACGGTAGAAGATGCAGATCTCCAATATGTTGGGAAGAAGTTGGTGAAAGAAAGATTTTGGGTCCAGAATTGATCCAACAGACGAAGGAGAAAATAGAACTCATTCGAAAAGACTAACAGCAGCTCAAGATCGTCAACGCAAATATGCTGATCCTACCAGAAAAGATATGGAATTTGAAGTTGGTGAAGCAGTGCTATTAAAGGTCTCACCTTGGAAAGGTTATCAAGATTTGGGAAGAAAGGAAAGCTGAGTCCGCGTTATGTTGGCCCTTTGAGATTTTGAAGCGTGTGGAAAGGTTGCTTACGAGTTAGCGTTACCCCCTCACATGCAGCATATTCACAACGTGTTCCACGTGTCAATGTTGAAGCATTATTTGCCTGATTCGAACCATGTGATAGAATACGAGCCAATCGAGATCCAACCAGATTTATCTTTTGTAGAGCAACCAGTGCAGATTTTAGATAAGAAAGAAAGAGTACTTAGGAATAAGTCTGTATCTTTAGTGCGAGTCTTGTGGAGGAATCCCAAGGTTGAAGAGTCGACTTGGGAGTTGGAAAGCGAAATGCAATCCAAGTATCCTCATTTGTTTTCCTAGGCTGATTCTGAGGACAGAATCCTGTTAAGGGGGGTAGATTGTAATATCCCATATATTTTCAAATATTATTATTATTATTTGGAATTGTTTATGTGATTTTATGTAAATTTTTGGTGAATTATCTGAAAAGTAGAATAGATATCTGAATGTTATATGTGACATTATTTGAATATTTGAATTTTTATATGTCCAGAAATAAAATATAGATAATTGTGGTATTTTTCTGGTAATTTTTGGAGTGTTATATGATTTTATAAGGATTTATGAATTATTAATTATTTTCAGAATAATTATAAAATTATTTTATAAAGCCGGGAATCTTCCAACTTCAACCGTTTTTGCGTTTTACAACCCGAAACTCTTCCGAAAACTCCTTCCTAACCTAATCTGGTAATTCCGGACATTTTCCGTGTTTTGACTTTTTCGATCCGGATTACGGTTTGACCCGTGCGCGGCCCGACGCAATATTTTCGATACGATAGTTATTTCGGTAATCAATAAAAACCCGTATTTTCGAGAGACGGGATATTTTTATATTATTCTCGTATATATATTTTATAAAAAGCTCGGTTTTGATAATTATCCAATTTTGGTATTGAATCGGATCGTTATTGCAGTTACTTAGCGGCTAAGCAACTAATTTAATGATCCAAAATGATCCAAAACGATCCAGAACGATCCAATATTCCATATATATAAATAGCCTATTTTTTTTATTTCGTTTATTCCGTTTATTCATTTGCAACCAGTTAAAACACCGTAAATACAGAGAAAAACCCGAGAAAACCAATACGTTCCCGAGAATCAAACACACGAACGAAGGCGTTATCGAACTCCGATTCGGGCGTGCAGCATATCAAAACGAAGCTCTCGAAATCTTCTAGCTGAATCAATCATCAGTTTCCTTCCAGAAATCACAGTAATTTTCTTATTTAATTATTTATATTCGAATTATTTGATAATTAAATTATGAATTTTGTTCTTGATGTTGTTGATGTGATTTGATGCTTCCATGTTGAAGAGCATGTTTTTCTGGTCAATTTGGTATATTATATGTCAAAAATAGAGTTCATATCATATAGAAATTAAGGTTTTAATTTCTGAAAATTTCTTGAATATGTGTTCTTGGTGTTCTTGGAGAATTCCAAGAATCAAAGTCAATTTTGAAGGTGTTATTGAACACCAAATCACAAGTATGAATAACCAAAATGAATCACAGATGATTCTCTATCATTTTATATCATCAAATCGTTCTAACAGTTGTTAAATTTGAAAATCGGTTTTAGGGTTCATGATTCGAAATTGGGGTTTTGAATTCTGATGATTGTTTGATTGTTTTGATGTTATAAGTAGTTTTATATGATGAATTCTAGTCGAATTATGTACAAAATTGTAGTGTTTGAATTCGGGAATGATACAGTCGAGTTTTGCCGGAAAACTCGAAGAAACCACCGGCGTTAATGGTGGTTTCCGCCGGAGTTGTCGATCTTTGGATCGTTTGTGAAGATGATTCTTATGTTTGTGTTGCTGATACGACTGTGAATCATTTCTGTATTGAAAAGAATTGCAAAATCGGGACACAGAAGGGTGAACGGCGTTCGCCGGAACCCGGAAGACTCGCCGGAATCTGCGGATTTCCGGCTTGTTCTTGGGTTCTTGACGACCCGGTTCGACCCGTTTTTAACCCAATTTCCGACCCGATTTCAATCCATTTTTCCCCAAACCAATTTCCATAAGTCTGTTTCTGTAATTTTCTGTTTTAAAATAATTCAAAAATCCTATTTTAATTTCTGAAAATTTATTTTTATTTTGAAATTCATTAATTTAATTCTGAAAATTTATTTTAATTCAAAAATAAATCAAAATTATTTAGTTAATTAATTTTAGTTGATAATTAATTATTTAATTAGTCAATTAATTTAAATATTAGTTTGGTTAATTAATTTAATTAGTTATTAATTAATTTTAATTGATTATTTAATTAGATTTAATTATTTAAAATTGATTTAAAAATTCTGAAAAATAGTTTCGAGCTTTAAAATATTATTTTAAATTATTTTCCAAACTCGATAATTTTTACAAAATTATTTTTGAGTGTTCGAGCCTTATTATTTAATTATTAAATGATTCGGAGACCCGTTTTATTCCGAAAAATGTTCAAAAATTCATAATAAATCAACCGTTTGTCCGTTTAATACGAAACGAACGCGTACAGATTCAGAAAAATATTGCGCTTTTAATAAAAATACTTTTGAGACCTAATTTCTTTTGTATTGCAATGTCATTTGATTTGTGTATCAGTTTAAGTCGGTATTTGGTCGGTAGATGCTAATAATGACCTAAATTTTATTCTGAACGCACTGAGATGTATCTCTTAATGATCTGACTTATGTATTATATGAAATATGTGAGTACGTGTTATACGAATACCATGATTACGTGATACGTGATATACATGTTGTCTGTTACAGTTTTAAAATGCCATGCTAGTTATAAACGATCGGGTAGATGTCAAGACGTATAGTTACGTCGATTGAGTTTAGTTCTGTCAATTAAGATAGTCCTTTTGTTTATAGAATCAAGTAGCAAGGAGTGCAATCAAGTGTTAGACGAAGATAGTAGCCATCAGTTAGAAGCAGAGTTAAAGTAAAAGGTTATTGAGCATATCAGGCAAGTACATTAACCTCACTTATCCTTCAAGTGACGTTATTTCGATTCATATTATGCAAGTATCCCTGACTTCACTTATTGTTCAAGTGACGTTTATTTGAATTATATTATGCAAGTACCTATATCTTCATTTATCATTCAATCGATATTGACTCTGAACTTTATTCTTTCAATTTCTCTACTATTCTAAGTTCAGAATAGTTAAATATTTTTACATTTCGCTATAACTTACTCTATACAGTGAAGCTTTGAATTGAGACTAGTGAATAACTAATTGTTCTGGTTATTTCGCCATTGGTTGTTGAGAAAACTCCGGACCATGAGAAATGGGGAGTTATGTGGTTAAGGATGTCATTTGATTCGACTCCTTTGACGGAAAATGGTTTTATGGGTTGGATGGTTGCGTAAGAGGCCGTGGCGGCGGTCCAGTGTGAGCTATGTGTTATACAGGATATAACACCTTGCTAGGCCGATATGTGCCTTGGGTACCTTTTGTTTAGTTGGATATGCTTCGGCATACCGGTGTTGCTCCGCGGCTGATCACCGGCGGCAACACACCGTCGTTCGAGGATTCCAATCCCAAAACATAATATATTGCAAATGTTGTTTATTATCAAATTTATATCAGTTTTGATACTGCTCAATTATTGTAGTTGGTTTTGTTCATCAGATATACTGTTGTTATTCCAAATCATATATTATTTACTGCTTGCTGAGCATTTCTTTCGCTCATACTTGTTTCTTATCTTGATTCTTTCAGCTAGGCCAGAGCAAGTTTAAGTTCCAAGTTTGACCAGAAGTCGAGTGCTTGTAAATAGTGGTGTGTATTCCAGGTAGACTGTTTTGGGATGCTTGGATAGTATAGAGGTTTGTAATAAAATTTGAATAATCTGTAAAACTAATTAGACTCATGGTTTGTAATAACAGTTGGTTTGTATTAGTGCCTGTTCCATACTATAACCTGTGATCGATCCAGTGCAGGTAAAGGGGTCGTATTTATTTTATTATTCCGCTGTGATTATTTTATTTTAGTTTATTGGCGAGTGACCCCCAAATCTAGACCCCGGGTTTGGAGGGCGTCACACTCTACATCTACAGTTGATATGGAAATTGACTTTTATTTCTTGCTAAACCAAGAAACTAATCTACCTCCAAGAAATTGGCAGCTTCCAATCTAGCAACTGGTGCAAATGTTTCATCATAATCAATTCCCTCCTATTGAGAATATCCTTTTGCAACCAGCCTTGCTTTATTTCTTGTAATTATGCCATCACTATCGGTTTTGTTTCTGAACACCCATTTTGTACCAACAACTTATCTGTTGTTTGGTCTTGGTACTAGGGTCCATACTTTATTTATTTCAAATTCATTTAACTCTTCCTGCATTGCTTGCACCCTAATCAACATCTCGAAGAGTTTCTTCCACTTTCTTTGGTTCAGCCTGAGAAAGGAAAGAATGATAGAGACATTCATTTGATGTTGTTGTTCTAGTTTTAATACCTGCTTCAGGATCTCCAATAATCAAGTGAGGTGTATGTGCTTTAGTCCATTTCCTTGCAGATGGAAGGTGATCTCTAGAACTGGATGCTCCCCCATGATCCATGCTATCTCCATCAATATTTTCTGATGCTCCCCCTGAAATTATGCTCTCTGAGTTGGATTCTTCAGAATTTGAGTTTCCAGAATAATCAAAACTTGGCCCATCAGAACTTGATGAATCAGAATTTGAGTTTCCTGAATTATCAGAACTTGGCCCATCAGAACTTAATGAATCAGAACTTGAAGAGCCTGTTCTAGGTTCTTATGCTTCTTGAGATGTGGTTGGATCTTCAATATGCTCCCCCTACACAAGTGCATTTTCCTTTGGCGTAGTCACCACAGTTTCAATAACATCAGAGTTTAACACATCAGAGTTTGTAGCATCAGGATTTAGACTATCAGAATTTACATAATCAGAATTTTAAACTTCATTGACAAATCTCAGCTGATCATGATCATTAAAATATTCAAGTCCAGTAATCTTTTATCATCAAAAGAGACATTGATAGATTCCATGACAACCCTTGTTCTTAAATTGTAGACTCTGAAGGCTTTTGTGGAAAGTGGATATCCAACAAAAATTCCTTCATCAGCTTTTAGATCAAATTTGGATAGCTGTTCAGGATGAGTCTTAAGAACAAAACACTTGCATCCAAATACATGAAAGTACTTCAGATTTGGCTTCTTTTTCTTCACCATCTCATATGGTGTCTTTCCATGCTTGTTGATAAGTGTTACATTCTGAGTAAAACAAGCAGTCTACACAGCTTCAGCCCAAAAGTAGGTTGGTAACTTTGCTTCATCAAGCATAGTTCTTGCAGCTTCAATAAGAGTTCTATTCTTTCTTTCAACAACTCCATTTTGTTGTGGAGTTCCAGGAGAAGAGAATTCCTGCTTTATTCCATGGTCTTTGCAGAACTCTTCCATAATCATATTCTTGAACTCAGTGCCATTATCACTTCTTATGATTTTCATAGAGTCTTTGACCAATTTATCCAGTTGTTTGACATGATCAATCAATATAGATGCAGTTTCACTTTTTGTGTGCGAGAAATACACCCATGTGTATCTGGTAAACTCATCTACTATTACCATAGCATATTTCTTCTTTGCAATAGACATGACATTCACCAGACCAAATAGATCAACATGTAGTAGGTGATAAGGCTCAAGAATAGAAGATTCAGTCTTGCTCTTGAATGAAGATTTTCTTTGTTTTGCCTTTTGACATGACTCACAAAGGCCATCAGGAGCAAATACTGATTTTGGCAGTCCTCTCATAAGATCATTCTTGACTAGTTCATTTATATTTTTAAAATTTAAATGAGAGAGTTTCTTGTGCCAATCCCAGCTTTCTTCAATTGATGCTCTGCTTAACAGACAGATTGCAGAACCATCAGAACTTGTTAAAAGCTTGGCTTCATAAATGTTACCATGCCTGTATCCCTTTAGAACAACTTTGCCTGTAGATTTACTTACAACTTCACAGTGTTCTTCAAAGAAATCCACATGACAACCTCTATCACAGATTTGACTAACACTTAGCAAATTATGTTTAAGTCTTGAGACTAGAGCTACTTTTTCAATGATGACATTCCCAAGATTGATATTGCCATATCCCAGAGTTTTTCCCATGTTGCCATCTCCATAAAGACCCTCCTAGGTCAGCCTTCTCCACAAAGTCTGATAGCAGGGCTTTATTTCCAGTCATATGTCCTGAACATCCACTGTCCAGAACTTGGATGTTTTTCCTGTTGCCCTGCAATCACAAAGACCACTAATGATTAGTTTAAAGACCTAGACTTGCTTGGATCCTTTGGCCTTATTAAGTTTGTTAACATTTACAGTGGATTTAACATCAAAGTTTATGTTAACATTTTTCTTATCAGAATTTACAGTATCAGATTTTGCATCAGAACTTACACTAGAAGGAATAATGCTAACTTTCTTTAAATAAGGTTTTATTTGATAATAATCATAGTACAAACTATGATATTCCTTACAAGTATAAATGGAATGACATAAACTACCACAATGAAAACAAGGATTTTATGGTTTAAAACTAACAGACTGACTCTTAACTCCTGATTTAGGAGGTAAAAAGTTGATATCCCTATTCTTCCTGCAAAAAGAAGCAAGATGATTAGAGTTTCCACAGTTATAGCATTTCTTTCTAGGAGCATTAGGAACAGGGTTATAATTATTTCTTTTATTCGCACCTTCATTTCCATTCCTATTTTTCCTAGGTGGGTTGACCTTGTTTACATTCTTAATCTCTTTCAGCTTATACTTAAGCTGCTTCTTTGTCATTAAGCCTATGTTAACTTCAGCTGTTTTATCTTGTTTTAATTTATTAGAAGTTGACTCTGCCTTAACTTCTGTCTCAATATCTTTCATCTTTTCAGAATCAGACTTTACAGTTTTAGCTACAAACTTAACAAGATTTACCTTTGGCTTATTAGTCTGTTTAACAATAATTGGCTTAATTAGTTCAGTTCCTATTTCACTTTTATCATCTCCATAACCTAAGCCCTCTTTCCAGTTTCCACTACTTAGCAAATTCTGAGTTATTCTGCCAGAGTTAGTTCAAGTCCTGATAATCTTTCTTTCCTTTTCTAACTCAGTTTTTAGAGATTGATTCAATTTTAACACTTCATCTCTAATATAAAAAGCATCATCTCTTTCTTTCTGAGTTTGATGGAACATAACTAACTCTTTTTCTAAATAATCATTCCTTTTCTGAAAGGCCAAATTTTCGAAAGTTAACCTATCACATGTTAAAGTATGATCTCTATAGCTAATGAATATGGTTTTAAGATAAGATCTCAACTTAGTCATATCATCAGTTTGAAAAGCATAAGTTGTTTGAGGTACCTTTAACTCAGCAGCATCAGAACTGCTATCAGCATTTGCCATCAAGGCATAGTTCACCTCATCTTCAGAATCTGAAGTGTCTATCCAGTTTTTCTTCTTTGTGACAAGTGCCTTGCCTTTGTCACCTTTTCCTTTCTTGCAATCAGGATATATGTGTCCTTTCTAACCATAATTGTAGAATTTAACATTTGAGTAATCTCCTCTGTCAGACTTTCCTGCTTTGCCTTCAGATTTTTTGAATCCCTTCTTAACAGAACTTCCACTTTTCCCGGAAAACTTCTTTCCCCTTCTGAATTTCCTATAGGCTATCTTTGTGATACCCTTCACCATAAGAGCACACAATTTTATCATCTCTTCATCAGCATCCACCTCAGATAGACTTTCAGTTTCTGAATCCTCATCATTATCAGAACTTGATGACTCAGTATCAGACTTTATAATGAGAGCCTTTCCTTTGCCTTTCTTTGAGACAGACACTTTGGGGGATTCCTCCTCAGCCTTAAGAGCAACTGTTCTTGACTTTCTTCCATGCCTCTTGCTTTTTTGTTCCATCTCAAGTTCATGAGTTTTAAGCATACCATAAATTTCATCAAGAGTAGTTTCATCAAGAGCATAGTTGTCTCTTATAGAAGTTGCCTTCAAATCCCAACTTTCAGGAAGAGCTAAAAGGAATTTAAGATTAGAATCTTCAAGATCATATTCCTTATCCACCAGTGACAGATCATTCAAGAATTTGAAAAATCTGTCATATAAATCAGTTAATGACTCATCAGGTTTTGAGTCAAAGTTTTCATACTCTTGAGTGAGTATAGTCCTCATCTTCTTCTTAATTGCATCAGTTCCCTGGCATCTTGTCTCCAAGGCATACCATATCTCCTTTGCAGTCTTGCAGTTAATTACCCTGTTTGACATGACATTATCAATGGCACTATACAGCAAATGCCTTACCTTTGCATCCTTGGCAATAGATGAGATATCTTCAGCTATATATTCACTTTTCTCCTTTGGCACAGTCTTTGCTGGCTGATCTGCAACTACAATAGAGAGCTTGGTTGGCTTATGTGGTCCTTCATTAATTCTGTCAAGGTATTCTGGATTTGTAGCTTCCAGAAACATAGTCATCCTCACCATCCATATGGAATACTCAGAAGGTCTCAGTATGGGAACCCTAATAGTCTCATATCGACTATGGATTTGAGTCTTTGGAGTTTTTTCAGTTTTGGTGGGCTTGGTTGGAGTTTGTTCTTCTTCAGACATGATTATTTTGGATCTTTACTGTATATGTGTTAACAAATTGGCTCTGATACCACTTGTTAGGTCACACACAATGTAGAAGGGGGTTGAATATAGTGTATACTACAATCAAATCGAATTAAGAACACAAGTATGAAATACAGAATAATCTTATTAATAAAACAGTATTACAATGGAACCGTTCTCTCTCAGTGATGAACAAATATCACGAGAGCTGCTAGGGTTATAATGAATAATATTCTCGATTACAATAACACATCTAGTGTAAACCCTATGATGTGTTTATATACCACACAGTTACAAGATAATCTTCTAATTGATATCGAATATAAGTCTGCATCCTAAAATATATCAATTAGTTATCTTTTCCTCCAGGTCTTCTATTCTTCATAGAATTCTTCTCCATGCATATCTCTTCTTGTGTTTGTCTTAATCTTCTTTCCTTCAATCAGCCGCCTTCCTTATCTGAAAGTCTTTTTAAGTCCTGATATTATCTCCTGATGAATATCTTCTGATATCTTAAGTTCTGATAACTTAAGTTCTGATATCTTAAGTTCTGACTTCAGTATAAGTACTGATTTCCAGTTAAGTCCTGATTTGTTCTGTTAGTCAAGATCTGAAAACTAAACCCAAATCATTATTAGACATGACATCACAAATATATCTAAGATTTTTTCCTGATCATTTTAGTATATTATATGTTGAATTTGGAGTTCAATAACATATAGAAAATTGAGATTGATTTTCGGATTAATAAAATTAGGGTTTTTAGAACTTTGAATGTTCTTAATTGATTTTAGGAACTTTTAAATTAGTTAACCTGGGTTTGATTGAGTTATAACGGTAGATAGATCATTTTAAAACAATTCGATTCATATATAAAGTTTGTGTATTGGAAGCCCGAATCGTGTGGCCGGATTTCGACCTTTTTGCCGGCGTTAATGGAAATTTAGCCAGAATTTGGGATTTCGGGGAAGGTTGTTGGTGATTACGGCTGAAACGGGGTGTCTGGGAAGCCGTGAATGTTTTGAGGTCAAATCACGGGTTGAACGGGGTGTTTGAACCCCGACCGGCACTCACCGGAGTCCATCAAGGTCACCGGATTCTGGGATTAAACCCAGATTATGTCCGGTGTTCTTGAGGACCCAGATGGTTCTTGGGAAACCCAGTTTTGACCCGCTAATAACCCGATTTTAATCCGAAAATTCCCAATTCTCAATTTCATAAACTGTTTCTGCAATTCTTTTTTAGAATTAATTCAAAATCTTTTATTTTAGTTCCTAAAATTATTTTAATTCCAAATTTAATTTGGTTAATTATTTAATAATTAACCGAATTATTTTTAAATTCCAAAAATTACTTTCTTTTATTATTTCTAAAAATCCAGATTTGTTTTATTTATTCATAATTTATTTTAATTGATTATTTATGAATTTAATTAATTGATTAATTCATTTAACCTATTAATTTTATTTATAAATAGTTAAATAAAGTATATTTATTTATAATTAAGCCAAATAATTCCAAACAATTATTTTTGAGCTTTTAAAAAATATATTTAATTATTTAAAAATCCATTAATATTATTATTAATTTATTCATTCTTATTTTATTCATAATAAATAGACCATTCGTCCCTTTATACAAAACGAACGCTATCTAGACTCGGAAAAATATTCCACTTTCATTAAAAATACTTTCGAGACCCAAATCCTTTTATCCTTTTATTTCGAAAGGTTGCTTGTTTTGCAAGGTAATTCTCAGTCGCCTATTTACCAAAATGACGTATTCTGACCCGATTTCAATTCTAAAAGTACTGAGTCGACTGTTTTGACGAAACGAGTTATGTGTGAAATGAATTATCTGAAACGTGAGTTATGTGTTTACGTGCTATGTGAATTACATGTGTATGTGAGTCAGAATTCTTGTGTTTGACTGCTTTAATTATGTGCGGGTTATCGTATGGGTAGACGATAGGGTTTTGACGCGTAGTTCGTCGAGTAATTATCATGCAGATGATTAAAATATTATTTTTAATTATAGATTTGGATCGGTAGAAACGATCGGGACCAACTGGCATGGATTAAGAGTACAGTAGAGCAGTAATGCATATCTGGCTTCTAGAAATCGCAGGAGCAACATATCAGTGAAATGTTGGAATAAAAGATGGTGATGCCCTGAGATGTAAGAATGAGAAATTGTATTACTGTGAGTGTGCTTAACTACTAAAAATCAAAGGCAAGTTTTTTTTGCTATTCTAATTCCAGAATAGTTCAGTATTTTACATATCAAACTGCTTATGATTATGCAAGTATTCTTCTATATTCCCACTTCAGAATAGATAACCGTTTTACTTGTCGCTGAAGTAAATGATTCTTTTTATGCAAGTACTCATCTGCTATTCTATATCCAGAATGGTTAAGTATTTTTACTTATCTAATTATCGGATTTATAAAAGTTTATACTTTGAGAAAAAAAATGATTTTGTTGCGAGTATTCCAATTCAAGTGAATGGGGGAATAAAATTATTTAGGAAGTTGATTGATTCGACTCCTTTTCAATAAAAAGGTTTTAGGATTGGATCGTTACTGGTTACAGTGTAAGTGATCGAGACATCGGTATTGATATCTAATTTGATATGACATCAAAATGAGTATTGATATCAAAACTGAGATTTTTGGACTAGTGTAAGTTCTATTGTATAAAGCTTTATATATATATATTAGTTGAGTTATTATGTTTGGTCCTAGTATACTTCTTTTCGAAGTTATACTAGCGGGTTAAGTTTTGAGTTTGGGAATTATTGAAAAGAGTTTTAAAAGAAAGAGAAAAAATTATTTGTGGAAATTTGTGTATCTTGTTTTTAGAACTATAACCCGAAAAGATCTTGGTGTAGTGTTGGGGTCGCAAATGTTATATTTCAACTGTTGGAATTTATTTATTGATTTAACAGGTTAATTTTAATTAAGGTTTCATCGTGACGACCAAATCCTCTGTTGGCTAGAAAGATTTTGATCGCTTCAAGTCATGCAACAAGAGCAAATATCTCATCAAAATCTATTCCTTCTTATTGAGAATAGCCCTTAGCAACCAATCTAGCTTTGTTCCTGACAACTATGCCATTTTCATCCATCTTATTTTTGAATACCCATTTGGTGTCAATAGGATTTTTGCGTTTAGGCTTGGGTACCAGTTTCCAAACTTATTCCTTTCAAATTGGTTTATCTCCTCCTGCATAGCTAACACCCAATCAGGATCCAACAAAGCTTCTTATACCTTTTTAGGTTCTTCCTGAGACAGAAAACTGTTGTAGAGACATTCTTCTTGAGTTGATTTCCTTATTTGTACTCTTGAAGATCCATCACCAATAATTAGTTCAAATGGGAGATCTCTAGTCCATTTTCTTTGTAGAGGTAGATTAGCTCTAGATGAAGAGGCCTCAAAGTTGTCTTGATGTGTGGCTGAGTTTTGATTAAAAAACCCCCCTAGGTTTGTGGATCTTTGACTTGAAGTTGGGGTCCTTACTGTATGTGATCTAAATTGACTTTCAACTCCTATTGATGGCTCAATGAATGTTGAATTTTGTCTTTCAACGGATGATGCAGCTGGTCTTTCAACGGATGATGCACCTTGTCTTTCGAAGGATGATGAGTTATGCACTTTATTTGTTGTTGATTTTTCTGCAATCTCCATAGAAATTATTTTTTGATCACTATCATCATCACTTTCATCACAATACATCTCAACATTGTAAAATTTGAGGCTTTCATGGAAACCTCCATCTTTCAGTCCTTCAATATTCTTATCATCAAACACAACATGTACAGATTCCATAATAATGTTGGTTCTAAGATTGTAGACCCTATATGCTTTTCCCACAGCATATCCAACAAATATCCCTTCATCGGCTTTGGCATCAAACTTTCCATGTTGCTCAGTTTGATTCCTTAGAATATAGCATTTGCATCCAAAGACATGTAGAAAGTTAAGTGTTGGTTTCATGTTCTTGAATAATTGATAGGGAGTCATGCATTTTGCTTGATTGACCAAAGAAATATTCTAAGTGTAGCATGCAGTATTTACAGCTTCAGCCCAAAAGTAAGTTGGTAACTTTGATTCTTCTAGCACTGTCCTTACAGCTTCAATAAGAGATTTTTTCTTCCTTTCCATCACTCCATTTAGTTGTGGAGTCCTTGCTGCTGAAAATTCATGCATGATCCCATTTTCTTCATAAAACAACCTCATAACAGAATTTTTGAACTCAGTTCCATTGTCACTCCTGATTCTTCTAACTTTGAGATCAGGATGATTGTTGACTTATCTTATATGATTGATAATAATTTCACTAGCTTTATCTTTAGTTTTTAGAAAATATGTCCAAGTAAACTTTGAGAAATGATCAATAATCACTAGGCAATATCTTTTCTTTGAGACTGACAACACATTGACTGGTCCAAACAAATCCATATGCAGAAGTTGTAGATGTTATTCAATTGTAGATTCAAGATTCTTCTTGAATGATGCCTTGATATGCTTTCCCTTTTGACAGGTATCACACAGTCCATCCTTTGAGAACTCAACTTGAGGAATGCCTCTAACAAGATCTTTCTTGACTAATTCATTCATAGTCTTGAAGTTCAGATGGGACATCTTCTTGTGCCATAGACAACTTTCATCTTGACTTGCTTTGCTGAAAAGACAAGTAATAGAATTTGCACTTGATGAGTTGAAGTCAGCTAAATACACATTTCCTTTTCACACTTCAGTAAGAACCACTTTATTGTTCTTCTTGTTTATAACAACACAGGCTTCAGAATTTAATATTACTGAGTTTCCCTTATCACATAGCTGGCTGACACTCCAGAGATTGTTCTTGAGTCCATCCACAAGAGCAACTTCTTCAATGATGACATTGTCTTTTGATATCAAGCCATATCCCACACTATACACTTTGTTGTCATCTCCAAAAGTAATACTAGGGCCAGCTCTCTCCTTAAACTCAGTGAGCAGGATATAATCTCTAGTCATGTGCCTTGAGCAACCATTATCCAGATATCAGATATTCTTTCTGTTTCCCTGCACACAACAAAATTAAATGAAAAGACAATGATCCACACTATACATTTACCCTTCTTTTTAGGTTTCTTAAGCTTTTCCTCATTTAACTTAGGTGACTGAAATTCAACCTTAGTCATTAGAGTAGGGATTTAAAAACCATTCATCACAGCAGAGTTATCATGCACAGGCTGGTTAGCATAAAATGGCATACTTTGTGCAAACATGTTATTTCAGTAAGGCATGCTAAATGGCATTTGAGGCATATTAAATGCAGTATTGTAGGGATTTTGTGCAAATGGCATATTAGCAAATTCTGAATTCAGATTATGTGCATGTATAAAAAGCATGACATTCAAAGGAAATGTAGGCATGTTGGGAAATGAGGGAGGTGCAGACATGGATGCAGGAAAAACAGATTTATAATTAAAGACAAGTGATTAACACTACCACACTTAACACAGATTTTTCTAGGAGCATATTTGTCAGGTGTGTAGTTGTTGTTTGTTAATCCCACTTTTCTATTCCTATTGTTTTTCCTTTTTGAGTCTGCTTTAACCTCAATTTTCTCCAATATATCATTCAATTCCTTAATTGACAGATGTCCTACATTAGCTCTCTTATTTTCCTTGACTTGACTTGTTTCTCCTGTAACAAATTTCTTGGAAACTGATCCATATTTTTCATTTAATTTAGCTAACTTGATTTTGTTAACTGGATTTCTTTCACTCGCGGATGTGGTTCTGTCTTTCGACGGATAAATCTTTTTCTCGTTCGACGGATAATCTTCATTATCCGTTGAATCCACATCCGTTGAAAGTCCTTTTACCAAACTATGATCCAGTTTCTCTAAACTCTTTTTCCAGGCTTCCTCACATAATGACTCTATACCTTGAACTTTAATAATTTGAGTATGGACATCTCTAGATGATTTCCAAGCCTTAATTACCTCATGTTCTCGTTCAAGTTGTTTTCTTAAAATCTCCTCTTTCTTTTAGTATTCAGTCAGTTCTTCCTTAGCAATTCTACACTCTAATTTCAGTTTCTCAAACTCAATAAATTGAGTTTGTAACACAACATTTCTCTCACTTAAAAACATATTATTATCTTTAATTCTTGTGATCTCTTTGGTGAGTGATTAAAAGTGTAACCCACAAATGATATAACTTTATGGACATGTGATTTATAGCATCATTACACTCATCTTTATAAAAAGTGCTAGGTTAGTGGTGATTACCTGACTGCTTCAAGAACTGACTTCTACTTCATCTGATTTGGCCATCAGGGCTAGGTTGACATAGTTGGTTTCTTCATCTTCATCTATCCCATCAGCAGCCCAATCATTTTCCTAAGACAAGAAAGCCATTTCCTTTTGTTTGAGCAGTTCGAAGTACTTCTTTTTTAGAATCCACAGGCTCAAACTTCTTTTTCTCAGAATCAGGCTTTCTGCATTCACTGGAAAAATGACCACTCAAGACACATTTGAAACATTTGAATTTAGATTTATCCACCATGTTTTTATTTGGCTTGGTTACTCCAAAATTCTTTTTGAATTTGAGCTTGGCAAACCTTCTTGACAGGAAGGCTAGATGTTCATCTATATCTTCCATTTCATCTTGACTAAGATGATCTTTATGCTCAGCTACTAGCCCCGTTCCTTTGCCTTCACACACCCTAGAGTTTGGTGTAGATTCCACAGCTTCAACCTTCATCTCTTTCCCTCTCTCTTGCTCAGCTACCAGTGCTACAGATCCTCCCTTCTTCCTTCCTTTCTCTATTTGCTCATCTTGTTCTAACTTAAGTTCATAAGTTTTTAGAAGAGTTATTTTCACTTTGTATCCCTTCGATTTTTGCATAATGCGGATTGGGTCAAGAACTTTAATTATATGCAATATACATCACTTAGGTTTCTATACTCTTACACTAACCACTCTTTAGCCAATTTTCTGTTAATTTTGACCGTTAAGTTTCAGTTGACTCGGGGTAAAACGGAAAAAATTACATATAAAATATTTAAATAAAACATTAATAAATTTAAAATATTGGAAAAATAGTAAAAAATATAATTATTTAAAAAAAAATTAAATCAAGTGTTAAACCGATTTAAGCCTTTTTTAAAATAATAATAATATATTTTTAGTTTTTTGATTTAATTATTTCATCTTTAAAATATTCAAGTTAAATAATATGTTTTGATATATTTAAATTTATTACGCATATTATAAAAAATTTATATAGATACTCGCACCATAAAAAATAACTATATTTTTTACAAATTATTTTGTAGGTTTTTCGAATTTTTAATATATTTTTTAAATATTTTATACTTAATATCTCCATTTTACCCCTAGTCAAACGTTACTTAATGGTCAAAATTAACAAAAATCGGCCGAAGGATGGTCATTATAAGGGTATTAAAACCTAAGGGATGCATATTGCATATAATTAAAGTTCTTGACTCAAGGTGAAAATAACTCTTTTTAGAATCCCATACATTCTCTCTAAGGTGAACTCCTTGTAATCTTGTGAATTTCTGAGAGAGATAGTCATAGGCTTCCATTCCTTTGGTATAGATCTACGGAACTTCAGGTTTGAATCTTTTGTCCGATAGACCCTTCCATCCAGTTTCAATGCATTCGGTAGTTTTTGAAATCTACTAAATATGTCACTTAAGGATTCACTGTATTCATAATGAAAGTGCTCATACTGCTGGATTAAAAGTTGCATCTTGTTTTCCCTCACTTTTTCAGTTCCATCACATATGATTTGATTCGTATCCCAAATTTTCTTAGCAGTTTTTTAATTGATGACATTGTCAAACATATATCTATCAAGACCATTTAATAAAATATTAATAGACTTTTTATCTTTATGTACTTGCTCAATGTCTTCATATGTCCATTCTGCTTGTGGCTTTCGAACAGTTTGCTCATTTCCTACAGCACCATAAGCATCTGTAGCAGCTCTTCGAGGAATATGAGGGTCGTTCTCAATGCAATCGACATACCTTTCATCTTGAGAGAGAAGATGCAGGTGCATTTTCACCTTCTAATGGTGATAATTGTCTTTATCCAAGAACAAGATCTTTAATCTAAAATCCTTCATGCCCATGTTGTTAGTTGCTTTAATCTTTAAACTCTTAGTATGTCAAGAGCTTGCTCTGATACCAATTGTTATTCCCAAAGAATTTAACATCTAGAATTACAGAAGGGGGGTTGAATATAATTCTTGATTTCATTTTGATTTTAAGAACTTCTCACAAATATAAATATATCAGTGTTTGAATATGCAAAAGTGCGGAATGAAATATAGATGATTAAAACACAAAGTAATTAAACATAAGGATTAAGAACTTTCTGGTGGATTGAACTTACCCATCATATATAATATTGATGAGAACTCTGTGATGCAAAAATGCACACAGCTGCTTAAAAGTATGATACACTTATAATAGAGTAATTCTTAACGGATACAGCTTTTTCTATTTCTCAGTTCTTGCTTGCATTGCTTTCAACTTGCTACTCTTGGTTTATATATGACCAAGTTACATGATAAAAGATAAACTAATAAGACAAAAGTGTCTTAGTCTAATTACATGCTGCTCAATTTCTCCATCCAACATCTTTGTATTTCTTCAAGTTAGCAAGGAAGTGGAAATGTTTCTTTGTTCTCTAAAACCTGTTAATAGGCTGCCACATTCCATTTGCATACAAACAACCCATTTGACTGTCAAGTCACTATCAACTGCTTTTTGAATTTGATCATCCGTTGAAACTCTGTTATATCATCCATTGAGACGTTGTTGGATCATCCGTTGAGAGTCTGGTTGATCATCCAGTTGAAACCTTGTGGAACATCCGTTGAGAATATCTTCATAGCAGTTAACTCTATTTCACTTATGCAAGATTACAAGGCATCTAATATTTATAATTAGCAAACCTATTTTTCATATCAATTCAGTAGTCAACATGACTTAGGATATCTTACAACTTCTAGTTCTCTAAGGCATTACAATATGCAGGAATGTGCTACTAAAACTTATTTAAACATAAGTTACTCTTTCAACGGATGATAGAGTACATTATTCGTTGAAAACTACAATC
Source organism: Apium graveolens (assembly GCF_009905375.1). Classification (NCBI taxonomy): domain Eukaryota; kingdom Viridiplantae; phylum Streptophyta; class Magnoliopsida; order Apiales; family Apiaceae; genus Apium; species Apium graveolens. The sequence goes on along the minus strand of NC_133649.1, from coordinate 259,556,544 downwards.
ATACTTAATCAAATCTACTAAGGTGTTTTTGTAGCATATCATCAAGTCTACAATATATTTCTAACATAATGCATGACGTATTTTTATTTGTGGACCTATATTAATACATGTGAGATCTGATGTTACGTGTCTATTTGAGAATTTTTGACTGATATTACCAATAGACCGGTGTTAACAATATTAATGACAAAATGATATTATCCGTCAACGCTGACCTTTTTTTTCCTAATGCAAGTTAGGCTCCATCTATCTATTATTATATATATAATAGACCAACTTGGGAGTTTGTGAGATATTTTATTCATGTTAAAATTACTATTTTGCCCCCATATTTTTTTAGCTAATGATATTGTATTTAATTCGTATGTACTGATTATATCTAATTTATGTACATGTATTAATTAGTCATTATTACATATAATCATTACAATTTCATTATTTGCATTAACAATTTAGTACTTTATACTAATTTTACATTTATCTCATTATAATTTTAACACCAATTGATAATATAATGTTTGAAATTTATAATTTTGAGGGATAAATTCATTACATTGATTATATTCACGGAAAACAATGTTATTAAAGTTGGTAGACTTGAGCATAGAAAATATAAAATAATTTTTAATTGTAGAGGTAATGGAGATTATTATAGGAATATCGGTCGACCAAAACTAAACATAAATAGAGACGGGCTGGAGTTTTTGTAAATCGCAAATTGATTATGACAACGATTGTTAATCGTAGGGTGAAGGAATTTATCAATAAATTTAGAACGAATACACACATGAATCAATATGAAGAGTCATTTATAAAATAATTTACAGGATTTGTGAGACATTTTATACATGTTAAAATTACTTTATTACCCTATATTATTATATATTAATTTCATTTTATTTAATGCGTATGTATTAATTGAATTATCGGCGATTTGACAGCAAAAGCAATAAAAAAATTCAATGTATAATATTATTTCCAACGCCGCAGGATATGACTGATTAACTAATGTTGCAAAGTTTAACGTCGGCTCAGTAGAACCATATAAACCGACACCCAGAACTCCCATTAAGAGAAAATCGGAACCCCAGAATACACATGCAAATCATTATAAAGAGTAATTTATAAAATAATCAGAATTTGTGTATCCTGAAAAGTAAATAATAAAACAGATAATATGCATGCATGTAATAATATATATACATATAATTTGTCTGTCATTCTTCATTTTGAATTATTATATTTAGAATTTAAACAAAAATAAACTCATGTCAATGTAATAAATATCAAAATTTCATGTTTAAAAGAAGAATTAAATAAAGGGGATCATTAATATTATAAAATATTATTATGTCAAGATATTGATCATACAACTAATTTAACACTAACTCATTTATCGTAAATATGCAGATATATCTAATATTTTAGAAAAAATAATAATTATTATAGAATTTGCCTTGTAACTAGTTGGGTTATTTTTTCTTGATATGCTCTCAACAATGATCTAATTTGGTAAAATTCAATTTATATCTTTTACTCTCTCTGTCCCATTGGGTTATTTACATTGGGGGGCGGGAAATCAGCACGTATTTTAAGACTTCTGTAAAACATGGTTCCTTAAATAATTTTAAATATTTTTTTCTTTTGAATAAAAATATAATGCTTAAACTTTTATACAGAAAAAGAAAATTTAAAAAATAAATTATAAAACTATATTTTATTTTATAGTAGCATGCGTGGAGAAAGTAACTAATGAAATTGGGTTTATTCTTTAAAGCCAAAAAAATCACCCCTCGAGTAAACTTAAGATTTAGTGGCAGAGTGAAGAAGATGCGGAAATTTATAATGATCAAGGTATGTTACTACGCAGTTCAAAAGATTACTCAGGTCATCAATAATCTTTTCACAAAAACTTAAAATGATTTTCCGTAGCGATTGGGAGATTGAGAAAGCCTAAGAATCTTTCCACAAAAACTGCTTCCATGAAAAACAGATAACTTCGATCTCCTTAATGCGCATTCATGTAATCTACTTGATTAAATAATGCCTGCATTTAGAAATAATAATAACAATAATGCTATTTGCAATGTGCATAATGGTGGTGTTTGGGAGCACTCTCCCGCTAACTTAAATGGGGTTAAATGGACTTTTTAGAATACTGAAACTATTGGGGCAAAAAATGAAAATGACATTTTCACTTCACAAATAGCATTAAGTTGAATGTTGAATGTTGGGGGTTAGTTACATTCAAGTTTCATCATTTTCCATTTGGATCATTTGTAATTATATTATCTTTAATTTATCTTTCTTTTAAATTTTCGAGAGTATTATATATTCACAATTTTATTTCGAGAATGAATGCTGTTTTTATAGACTAATTATATTAAACATTCAACATATTATATATTTCATAATTATTTAATGTTAATATTAATAAAATTTTATTTATATCTAATAATTTATTTAAAATATACAAATTAAGAGTAATTAATACCTAGTATTTAGGTTTGGGAAATTGAATTTTTGTAGATGATTAACGGGGAATTAATCTCTAGAATCGAGGATTTTCGGATACAAAGGTCATCCATTAATCAATTACCTATTATTTACAAACCATATCAAATTGTTATATTAAATTTTTTAATATTTTTTAAAAAATTATAATTTATAAGTTATGATCTACCACGTTATCAACTTATAAGTAAATTATACATGTAATTATCCAAACACATAAATAACCTATAAGTTAATATGTTCATATACACTTTTTAACTTTAAGCCATAAGTTACATTTTTTATGGAACCCAAACAGGCCCAATGTCTTGCGTACAATTTACATATATTCTTGTTCATTTGTCAACTATTTTAGAGGAAATAGAATGAAAAATAAAAAAAAATCTCAAAAAAAAAAATTTGTCCAATAATATGTGAGAAATATATGATGTGATGTTTTCGAAGGAATGAGTTTAACTCGGGTGTTTATGATGTAATTGAATTCAACAGTTGTAATAGAATGTGTTACGCCCAGATTCTGTCGGGTGGAATTACAGGCTTCGACCTCCGTGAAACTGCCTTCGGCTATGACCTGAAAGAGAAGAGAATGCGAGGGATTGTCCCTCCGATTCACCTCCGGTGTGAGAATAAGAATCTGGTTGTAAAGTGGGTAAAGAAATACAAGAAAGTGGAGTGTTTGAGAGAATGAGTGTATATTTTTATTCCTTACTTTCTAAGGGGTTTTATACCCAATTTACCATTAATGCTCGTTCGTTACTCATTATTGATGAGTAGGAGTGAAAAGGGGGCATTATGCATCTCCTATTTCAATGGTTGGGAGGAAATATGGGTTTTTGCCTATGGCACTCTGTGGGCCTTCGGCCCTTGGGCCTGGTGGTCCTTCGGCCCAGTAGCATAACTGTCATATGGGCCTCGATCTTCGTTCATACATGTGGAAAGTTTGTGGAAACTTGTTGGTGCATTAATGTGATAGTTGTTGGCATGTCGTTTCATGGCTCAATCTCAGCCATTGAATCTCAACCATTTCAATCTGGGACGTCCATTTCAAAGCCCCCCAAACGTCGCCCCTTTTGGCACCTAAACTCATTTTTGGGCACCTATATAAGAGTCACAATGTATTTCATTTTGCTTTTATCATTTTTCGGTATCCAAACACAAATAACAGTAATTCTTGTCGAGTTCTCGAATCACGGATAGCAACAACTCCACATTACCAAATCATCCCATCTCAGTCAAAGAACACTTTAAATCAGTAAGTCTCTTTTTCCAGTTTTGTGCGTTTTGCACTTCCATGCAAGTTTAACAGTGTTGTTGTTTTTGCATGTAAGTCCAGAGGCTCTTTCCTGGGCTTTGTACGTGTTTTGGTTTATGGGATGTTTGCTGGGTAGTTAATAGGAGTTTTTTGGGTTTTTGTTTGTTTTAGGGGCGCCCAACGGGTTTAAAGATGGCATACGAGGTGTTCTTCAGTCAATAACTCTCTTCGAGGGGTTCTTGGCTGTAGAACATCCTTCGGGAGCCGACCCAGGGTGTAGATATTTGTTCTGGAGTTTAAAGATAGAAGGAGAAGGGTCTCTGGGGGCAAGAACTTCCTTCAGAAAACTTGTCTATTAGAAGATCCTTCGGGAGCTGACTCTAGGCCTTTCTTTGTTCGCTCGGTTCTAGGACATGTACTTGGTCCTTCGTCCTTTTTATTTTTCTTTGTGGTTTAATCCGAGTACATAGACTAATATCTCTCTGTTTCCAAATACAGGGACATGGACCGAGCGAATCCTCTGGCTGGAACTTGGGACCCGAGGTCGAACAGTTTGGCCGGGACATCTTCTATCCGTCCAGAGAGGATGGGGCAAGATCTCTACGGTTCCACGGTGAAATACCCGACGGCGAACAACCGATCGGAGTTGTCGAAGGAGCGGGTAGGTCAGATGTACTCTAACTTCTTCGTTCCCCGAGGCTTCTTCTGGGTTTATGCTGCCAAGGAGAATGGACGAATTTATGATACCCTGCCGAAAGGTTACGGAGACTGCGTAGTCGGGGTTTCGGAGGCGGCGTTCAAATACGACTTCAGAGTACCGGCGCTGAAGATTCTGAGGCATCTCTTCAGCCAGATAGGGATTGCCTTAGGACAGATGGACCTCAACGGGTTTATCCACATCAACTTTTTCCAGAATAGGTGCCATCACGCCGGAATTACTCCCTGCACTCGGCTATTCTGGTATCACTATGATTTCCGGAAGAATCCGAAGAGCCCGGGTTTCTACACCATCACTTGTCGGGCTGGCCGAGCGGACTGGATGGCCACCAACTCTAGCAACAAGACCACACATACTCACTGGTGCTTCATGAATGGGCCTAAGCTGGCCGAGATGTCAGTCTGGAGTGATGTGAATGCTTTGTTGCTCCTCATGCGAAATTTGACGGATGAGGAGAAGGACAATTATGCGGCTTTGGTTGATATCCGCGTGAGCAAGCTTGGTCCCGAAGAATTTCGGGATAGAGACTGGCTCCCGAGTTTGTGGGGTGGGGGTAACAAACTCTTCCTTCATCTGTTTCCTTTCCCTTGTAGTTTTATACTTTTATCAGTTGTATGGTTGCTTTTCTTCATTCATTCTTCATCTTATTGCTTCTGTCTCTCTTATTTACTTGGTATACTGTAGACTGACTTTTCTCTTGTCTATCAATTTTCAGTGACTTTAAGAGAGGCCCTGATTGAGAGAAAAAAGGCCAGGGCGGCCGAGAAGAGGGCTGCAGAGGAGGCAACGAGGGAGAAGGCTGCTATGAAGAAAGCTACTTCGAACCCCTATGAGGAGACGAAGGAGAGGAACATATCTGAGAGGGTTTCACCGCTTCGCCGGGTCCCGACTGTTTCAGAGGGCGGCGAGGGGGATGAGTTGGAGTTTATGGGGGAAGGAGCCCCTCACAAAAGGAACCGAAGCCATGATGGGGTCGTTCAGACATACCTCCCTGGGTGGGACGTTCTAACATCCGACCACACTGTTTAATAGACTAGGCAGTCAACAAAGGAGGTGGCCTCAGACCTATGTCACAGCCTTCATCTCTCTGACGATCTTCCTGCCTTTACATCGGCATCTCCGACCGAATCTTGTAGTGAGCTTTTGTCCTTTCTATCCCTGGTACGTAGTTAATTTGCATTTATTCATCTTTATCTTTCTGTCGGTTTCTCTTCTTTCATTTGACACTTTTGCCTTGTGTATTTTTTGCAGGCTACTCCTATGGCTGCGACCGTGGAGGACAAAGTTAGGGACATAGAGACTCGGATGGCCGAGGTGAGGGAGCTGGAGAGGAGGGCCACGACTGGCCGAGGTGGAACTCGAAAGGGTGAAGACCCAGAACGAGGCGCTGGACGGTTAGGCCATGGTGTTGAAGGGTGACAAGACAAGGATGGAAGGGGACCTTAACAGGGCGAATAGGAGGATCGCTCACTGAAATGTTCAGCGGAAGAAGTCCCAAAAGGAGCTTCGGAAGATGAAGAAGCAGCTGGACAGGATGGAGGAGTGCTGCTTCCAGTTTGGCACTGATTATGTCCTGGAGAAGGCTCATGGCCTTAACTGGGATTATAAGCAGTTGCTGGACGATAGCCTGGAGGATCCCATCGGCTGGCCGGTGGATTGAAGCCCCTCATGTCTCCTCCAGTGAAGACAAAGAGCTCTCGAATGAAGACCTTCAGTCTTAGGTTTTCAGTCCCGAGGTGTTTGATATGACTGAAGATGATCTTGTGGCGAAGTTTGCTGTTGGTGTTTCCATGGTCATACCCAACTCTTGCAGCTGCTTCGTTCGTTCATCTTTTTTAAATATAAATTTGTTTTTTTGTAATCGATACTCCTTCCTTCGAGCTTTTGTAATTTAACTAGCCTTCGGGCTTTTATATTTTAATGCATCTTTCATCTTTCGTCAATATTTTTTTATTGCATCAGTAAATTTCTGCATTTTATTACATCTTCAGCTTAATCTTTCGCCTTAGTGAATTTAATAGCAATTTTTTGCCTAATCTTTTTCCTTAATAGCAATTTTATTGCATCTTTGGCTTAATCTTTTCTCTCAGCAATTTTAAGGATTTTTACTCATGGCCTTGCTAGTTCTTATGTCCTTTTTCGGCTCCAAGTGTCAAAGGCTGAGGTCTAACTTCGAAGAGAACCTCGGGTTGTTGACACTACGAAGGGCTTCTGTTGTGCGAAGGAACAAGGATGGTGGTCGTCTTCGGATTGCCCCTTGACCAGCGCTCCTTCGTTCAACATTGGTGCTTGTAAAAAGTAGCTGATATATTAAGCCAAGAAGAGGAAGGGTTGGTCTTCTTTGGTATCGCCACTAGACAAGACCTTCATCGCTCTTTAGATATAACAAATATATGCATGATTTGAGGATGAAGGGTTCTGTCTTCTTTGGGATCACCCCTAGAGAGGGTTTCCTTCGGTCTTCTTTAACATCATTTTTATGAACTATAAAGGAAGGACGAAGGAGAAAGTCTTATCTTAGGATTGCCCCTAAAGATTCTTCATTCGTCCTTACCATGTGTTCATTGTAAATTTGATAATAGTTGTGGAAGGAAGGATGTTTGATTTTCATGAGATTACCCCTAGATTTTTATCCATTCATCCTTTTTCTCATAAGCAAACCAACTTGTTGGCCGAAGGGTTTATCTTCTTCGGGATCGCCCCTAGATAATATTACTTCGGCCACTCAGTTTGTATTTAATAAAAGAAATATGTGACAAAGAAGTGCATTTTCATTCATTATTAAATTTTTACACTTTTCACATGGAACTCAAAGAGAAGTACAAATTGACTTTAAAGGAAATTTCTTACTGATAAAATTTCCAAAAACGACTAACGTGCCATGTGTTTTCGATTGCTTTGTCGGTTAGTGTTTCTAGTTTGTATGTTCCTGGATGGACAACTTCGATCATCTTGTACGGTCCTTCCCATTCGGCTGGAGCTTCCCTTGTTTTGCTGGCATGGAAGCAGCCAGCTCTCTTAGGACTATGTCTCCTACTCTGAATGACCTCTTCTTGATGCCGGAGTCATAGTGTTGGGCTTTCTGTAGAAAATATTTCATGTTCCTTTGGTGGGCAGCCTCTCTTTCTTCTTCCAATAAGTCCATGTTCGCCAATAGTCCGAAGTTATTAATTTCCACGTTGTAGACCTCAGTTCGGTACGACTTCAAGCCTACTTTGACTAGAATTAGGGCTTCTATCCCGTAAGCCATCCTGAAAGGAGTTTCCCCTGTTGAAGACCTAGGGGTTGTTCGGTAAGCCCACAAGATCCAAAGGAGCTCTTCAGACCACCTTCCTTTAGCTTCGCCCAGGCTCTTCTTTATTCCTTGAAAGATTATTTTTTTTTTCGCTTCCATTGCCCCATTCCCTTGTGGGTGGGCGACTGAGCTGAATCTCTGTTCGATCCGGAAGTGGTGCAGAAACTTTCAAAACTTGTTCCCGACAAATTGAGTTCCATTATCAGAGATGCAGATCTTTGGAATCCCAAATCGGAGGATAATCTTCTCCAGGAAGAACTTCTTAGCTGCTTCCTCGGTTATAGCTGATAATGGTCAGGCTTCGACGTATTTGGTCATGTAGTCGATGACAATTATGCAGTATTTTGCTTGTTTTGTGCTTGTTGGGAGAATTACAATTATGTCAACAGCCCACATGGCAAACGTAATATGGATGAGAACTGAAGTCATTTCTTCAGGGGGTTGCTTCGGAACCGTGGTGAACAACTGACATTGTACACACTTCTTGGCATATTCACTGACATCACCTTTCAAAGTGGGCCAAAAGAACCCTTGACAAAGGATTTTAAATGCGAGTGAACGACCAGCCAAATGTTCTCCGTACATTCCATCGTGTACTGCTTCAAGAGCTTGATGTTGTTCTTCGGTATTTAAGCATCTGAGGAGGGGGTGGCTGACAGACCGGTGATACATTCTTCCATTAATGATAGTCTAGCTCGATGCCCGGTATTTTACATTTAGTGCTTCCTTTCTGTCTGGAGGTAGGATACCTTTCTCTAGAAAGTTTCTTAATGGGGTCATCCAATCGGCCCCTTGGTGAATTTTCATACATTCCTTCTTCTCTATCGAAGATGTCTTGGCTTCGGTGAGGTAGATAGAACCAGTTAGGCTCTGAGTCTCAGCTGAAGTTATCCTGGAGAGGGCATCTGCCCGTCCATTGTTCTCCCTGCCAATTTGACTTAGTTCAAAAGTTTCAAAAGAAAAGGAAACATCTTTTACCTTGGAGGCATAAGCTTTCGTCCGAGGATCCCTTTGGTCGTATTCTCCTGAGAAGTGCTTTACCACCAACATAGAATCGCTGAAGGCCCTCAGGTGCTTCGCCTCAAAGATTCGGGCCAACTCCATTCCTGCAAGGAGTGCTTCGTACTCTGCTTTATTATTTATCAGACGAAAGTCAAATCTTATAGCCTGGCATATCTCGAACCCTTCGGGGCTGAAAAGTGTTAAGCCGGCCCCACATTTTTTCCCAGCGACCGATCCGTCTACAAAGAGTTTCCATTTCCCGGGGGTCCGAATAAGTTGTTCATTCGGGTTGAGAACCTACGACCCCAAAAATGTGCATTTGACCACAAAGTCAGTCGAGGTTTGGGCCTTAATCACCATTTTGGGGACATATTCAAGATCGAACTCCCCAAGTTTGATGGACCAGGCTACCACTCTTCCCGAAGCTTCGGGCCTTTTCAAAATATTCTTTAAAGGTTGACAGGTGACAACTTAAATCGTTCGGCTTTGGAAGTTGTGTCGCAATTTTTGGGAGGCCACAACCAACCTATATGCGAATTTTTCGGCGTTGGGGTATCTCGTTTCTACATTCTTTAGGACATGAGACACATAGAACACTGGGTGTTGATTAACTTCATGATTTTTCATAAGGACCGCCCCTAGCATTCTGTCAGACACAACCAGGTAAAGCTGAAGCATTTCCTTCGGATCAGGCCTCATTAAGAGTGGTGCCTTAGTGAGGTATTCTTTCACTTCTTCGAATACATTTTGACATTCAGGCCCCTACTCAAAATTCTTTCACTTCTTCGAATACCTTTTGACATTCGAATACCTTGTGACTTTACAATCATCTCGTCCACATATGCTTCTATATTCCGACTGATCTGTTCCTTAAATACTTTGTTCACCATTCGTTGGAATGTGGCACCAGCGTTTTTTAGTCTGAAAGGCATCTTAATATAGGCATTGGACCCTTTCAAAGTTATGAACGCTGTTTTGGGAACATCCTTATCATTCATGGCAATTTGATGATAGCCAGAAAAAGCATTTAAAAAACTAAGTACCTGGTAGCCAGCCGTTGCGTCTATCAATTGATCGATGTTGGGCATGGGGTAGTGTTCCTTTGGGCATGCCTTATTAAGGTCCGTGTAGTTCACATACATCCTCTACTTCCCGTTTGATTTTTTGACGACCACCACGTTGGCTAACCAGTTTGGGTATTCAATTTCCTTAGTGAACTTGGCCTCTAACAGTTTTTCTACTTCGTCCTCTATTACCTTCTGTCGTTCGACTACAAAAGTTCTCTTCTTCTGCTTTACTGGTTTGGCCTCGGGCCGTACGTTCAAGCAGTGCTTAACCGTCTTGGGATCTAAACCAGGCATGTCTTTCGGCCCCCAGGCGAACACATCATGGTATTGTCGAATTACATCGATCACCTTTTCCTTCATATCTGATTCCATATTTTTCCCAATCCAAACCATTTTTCCCAAATGGCCTGCATACAGCTCTACCTCTTCGGTTTTCGCTGCTGGTTTGGCGACCGGACTTGAAAGATCTGCCCAAAACTTTTCCAACTCAATATTCAGTGTTTCTCTGCTTCCAATGAGCTCTACTTCGGCTCTTTTTCTCTTCCCGGTTTCATTCGGTTTCTCATAGTCTTGGTCTTTCTCCAGGTCTTCCAGCATTATAATTCGGGTAGTTTTTTGATCACCTCTCATTTCTCCAACCCCTTTCTCAGTTGGAAACTTGAGCTTGAGGTGAGGTATAGACTCCACTGCTTCGAAGGTTAACAGGAATGGTCTTCCGAAAATGGCATTGTATGGGCTCTAAATCCGAACCACGTAGAACTTCACAGGGGTTTCCACGGTGTATGGTAACTTACCCAGCAGGACGGGAAGAGTGATGGTACCCTCAAACTGTATGGGGTGTCCTCCGAAGGCGTAAAGAGGGGCTGCGTTACAGGGCTCCAACTGCTCTCCATCCAGGTTCATCTTGCAGTAGGTCTTGGGGAACAGTATGTTGGCTAAACTTCCAATGTCCACCATCACCTTCCAAATTTTGTTCTGACCAATTATAGGATTAATGATAAGAGGGTCTTCATGTAGGCGAATGACGTCCTCATAATTCTCAGTGCTGAAAGTCATGGGTATGTGTGTTAGGGATTTGGACATAAAAATGTAACGGAAAAATAAAATTTTCGAATCCCTACCGCAGGATCTATGTATAATGAATGGATAATTACGGAAAATAGATGTTTTACCTTAACAAGCTTTACGTTAATGGAAAGATGGAGGTCTTGAATGATCACCATGTAACCCGTCGCTGTAACTATCTACGCCTTGAAGGTATCCACACGAATGATCGCCCGGAGGATGGGTGTGTACTAGCACATTCTTGAGGCCGCCTTCTTGCTCTCTCCATCTCTCTTCAAGCTGCTAGGGTTTATGTTTCATCAAATAAAATGTGTAACCCTAATTCTATTAGAAAGAGATATTATATAGGCAAGAGTTAATGGGCCTCCAACCCTAAACTGAATTTTAGAGTTATTATTATTATTATTAAATTCGAAATTCTAATTATTGTATTATTAAGTCTCACTTAATCATCCAATAACTTAATTTCAGATTTAATATTAAATTTGAATTTCCTATTTATTTAATTAATTAAGTCACACTTAATTAATAACAGATAATTTGAATTACTTATATTTAATTTAAATTAAATAATCCTCCAATCATTCTTTGTGCGACCCTTTAGGTTATTATTACGTTGGCAACAATTTTAAATCTAATTTAATATCATAAACAATGAGCGGCATCTAGTAATACATCATTGTTACCCAAGTAATAATAATTAAATCGATGATCAATTAAATATTTCGTGAATAATGTACAATGTAACATAATCCCTTTAGCCTTATATTATAGATCAAACTCGAGGCATGCATTGTGTCATTCTCTGTTAACGTTCAATCCTTTTTTCCTTGATCAATGAGTAAACTATTAAACAAATCAGTATTTGAGCACGGCCATGCATTTTATAGTCTTACTCAATCAAGAGGTCAATAATATCACTCCTTTAATAAAGGAGGGTTAAATCCCATCTAGAGCATTCATATTTCTCATACGATTCATAATATACCCAATGTCTACTTTTATTATTACCCAGTCAAGGATAACTTTCAATAGTATCAAAGTATAATAATTCTCGTATAGAAATATAATGATTTCAGGTCAAAGGACCAATACATTATTATCACTGTGAGATTAACTTATGACACTATAAACATGTAGTATCTCACAACGGGTCAATCCAGCACCATGTATTTAATACATGTGCCTGTGTTTTGACTTTAGTATCACCATACCTATGATCAATGAGATGTGATCATCAACCAACAAACACAATAGTCTCAATGTATTTATTATCGTCCCTTAACAATAATACTTGACTAGGGACCTTTATGAATATCAATACTATTCTCAAAATCTCATTTCTAAGTCACGTACTTAGAGATATAGATTTACATATCATATTCCAAGGACATTTATTATTCTAACATCTTATCGCAAAAAATAAAGATATAATAAATTACTAAAGAATAATCCATATAATCATAATTAATAATCCAAATGTTTCATAATATAAACATAATAGTGTTGTCTCTAGGGCACAAACACTAACAATGTGGGGCTTCTCTTGGCTGAAATGATAGAGAATGTATACTTGACGGGCATATTTTTTCTTTGTTGTCTTTCTATCCTTGTCTAGGATGCTGCCCCCATATATGGTTTTTACTTCGCCCCTTATCCTGTCTCTTCGCTCCAGCTCTTCGGCTTCCGCCTCTCCTTGGTTATCCTTCGGTCCCAGTCTATCCATCAGATCTCAGACGAACTGGTTAAGTTCGCCTTCTTTGATCATTCGCCCAATCAGTTTTTTGAGATGGTAGCATCCATCTGTATTATGTCCTTTGTCCCTGTGGTGGTCACAGTATTTGTCGGGGTTCTTCTTATGATTTGGGACCTTCATCTTGGCAGGTCGAATGAACCCCGGCTTAGCCCTTGATCTCATGTAGAATCTTGGAGGTCGGCGCATTCAAAGGGGTGAATACGGCCGAATCTCTATCTCGACGTCGTTCGGCCCCACGATCCGTCTCCTTTCTCTCTTTCTTTCTTCCATCGCTTCGGTCAGATGCAGATCTTGAGCTTTCGTATTTGTCATCTCGCTTGGATCAGTTATCCCTTCGGGATTCCTTATATCCCCCGATACTTTCCATTTTTCGGATGATATGTTCTCGCCCCTCACATATATATCATTTAGGGACTTGGGGGGAAATCGTAAATAGAGGAGCGAAGCTTTTTACCTTTGTAGGGGTCTAGCCCCGCCGTTAAGAAGCCCATTGCTTTGACCTTGTCCGGATTAGTGACCATTCCAGCTTTCTCCTTAAACCAATCCAAATAATCCCCCAACTCTTCATTCGCCCTCTATCTACAGTGGACCAGGGCTTCAATATCCTTCTTCTTCCGACATAAGTGCAAGTAGTACTTCAGGAACTTCCTTTTCAACTGTTCATCTGATCCGATGGACCTGGGTTTAGGGACTTATACCACAGCGAGGCAGATCCCTTCAAATAGGTCTTGAACATTTTACAGAACATTATATCATTATGCCCCATTCCAATCATCAACAACTCATATTTTTCGCAATGGTCCTCGGGATCTCCCTTTCCGTTAAACTCCCTCATCTTGGGGAATTGCCTCTCCTCGCCGGGCGGGGGTCGATATTGTTCGATTTGTTCTGTCACGATCGGCTCTCGGTCGACTCTCCTGTCACCGAACATGGCCTTTTCTAGGCGAGTGATCCTGATTCGGGATCCATCGGGCTCTTTATCCTGAATCAGATGAAAAGGGTTGCTTCATCCTCTTCCTTCGAGGATGCGAATCAGAGTCAGACTCATCTTCTTCGTCATGCACCCTACGGTCCTTCCTGTGCTTAGTCATTCTTTCTGGCTCATCGGCCTGCAGCGCCTCACGCAATGCTTTTTTTTGCAACTCAATTTCCTCTCTCCGGAGTTGTAAGGCTTTCAGTCGTAACACATCTGCCTCTCTTCGCTTCGCGCGGGCCTCCGCCTCCTTCTCTGCTTGGTCATCTTTGGCCTTGCCCTTCTCCGAAGCTACCTTTTCCACTCGGATCTTTAGGAGCAAGGCTTCTTCCTCAGGGGTTAACTTGATGACTCCATCGGCATCCACCAGGGAGGACGCTTGCCCTGCATCATGTGGAGGGAACCCTGGTGGTGGCGAGTGCTCATGAATGTTTGTCATTGTCTCGATATATCGTCCTGTGATTCTCGTATTTCCCACAGACGACGTCAAATGTTACGCCCTGATTCCATCGGGTGGAAGAACAGGCTTCGGCCTCCGTGAAACTACCTTCGGCTATGACCAGAAAGAGAAGAGAATGCGAGGGGTTGTCCCCCGGATTCACATCCGGTGTGAGAATAAGAATCTGGTTGTAAAGTGGGTAAAGAAATACAAGAAAGTGGAGTGTTGGAGAGAATGAGTGTATATGTTTATTCCTTACTTTCCAAGGGGTTTTATACCCAATTTAACATTAATGTTCGTCCGTTACTCATCACTGATGAGGAGGAGTGAAAAGGGGACGTTATGCCTCTTCTATTTCCAATGGTTGGGAAAAGAGAGGGGCATTTGCTTGTGGCAGTCCGTGGGTGGTCCTTCAGCCCAGTAGCATAACTTTCAGATGGGACTTCAGTTCGGTGGGTTTTATTGCGGCCATAGGCAACGGAATGGAATGAATATATGAATGTTTCATTCCATTCTTTTGTCCTAGGTGAACAACCTGAATTTTTAATCCGGCCGAATGGTCATCTAACAGTAGATTTATCTGTTCTCTGTGTGAGGAAGCATAGCTTATTTGACAAGGCTTCCAAATCTAGCCCTATGGACAACGACAACTGTTACGATCTGAACTAATCTTATTCTTATAACACCAACATGTGATTAGTATCTTGGAAAGTCTGTCATGTCATAGTCATTATCAATATGTGATTAGGCTCTAATCCTTAGCGGCATCGACCAGCTGAGGCGGGGCAATTATCTCAAATCTGCCATTCGGCAAAAAGCACTACTTATAATTAAAAAAAAAACATTAAACTGGCATCATCTCTTTCTTGGCTAAATGACCTGAAACATATCAATCAAGTATGTTTTACGATTCTCAGCTTTTCTTGTTGCTAAATATAATAAAAAAATGGCCAGTGGTCACTAACATCTCTTAAAATGCTTCGCCAGAATGATGGCAACAATAAGAATTTGGAAGACCGGGAACGACAAAAGCATCTTTCCCGGCAACAAGATATAAATTATTCTCCTTGTACGGCTGGCTGGATACTATTACTAAGGCAGGTAACTGTTACGCAACTATATTCTTTTATGGAAATGGAAAACAAAAAACGAACATTAGTATTATCTCTAACATAATAAAACAAAAAAAAAACGTATTCTCTGTTCAATTTGTTAAGATTGAGATGATATAGGCACATGATTATTGATCCTTATATTGTTTAGTGTTTGTCTTTACTAGGCTACAACAAGCTCACAAGTCATTTGGTAGTCTATAAATAAAAAAATTAAAAATGCATAAACATTAACCTTCCCTCCAACTAAATTTTATCAGGTATGAATTCCAATTAGTAAACTGGTCTTCTCGATTTACTTTGTGATTATGATGTATGGATTGTGTGTTTGCGCGCGCGCGGGGTCTTTCAATTAATAAATGTGTGTTAATTTATTGTAGTCGGTAATTTATTTATGTGTATATGAGTAGTGAATAATACTAGTTAAATTTAGTGGCAGAGTGAAGATGTGGAAGCTTAAAGTTGCACAAGGGGAAAGCCCATGGCTTCGGACTCTAAACAATCACTCAGGCCGCCAAATTTGGGAGTTTGATCCCAAACTTGGATCTCCTGAAGAACTTGCTGAGATTGAGAAAGTTCGAGAATCTTTTCGTCATAATCGCTCAACCAAAAAACACAGTTCTGATCTCCTCATGCGCCTTCAGGTTGATTTAGCATTTCTATATTTAACTAAGTCTCTGCTTCACAAAAATTAATGAAGTTTCCTTGTGCATTTGATTAATGTTTATATACCAAACTATACCATCATTCAGTAAAATTTTCTGATAGTCCTATCTATTTTTATCTCCATTGACATAGAGCTGTTTCAGAAAATTTATGCGTCTCCCGCCGTCAAGATAAACATAATTCTCAGACTTGTTTATGTTTTTATCATTATAAATTTTAATTTTAATATATTGATGGCATGATTCGAATCTTATAGCTCTTAAAAATTACTAATTTTTTTTTTATATTTTAATAATTCTCAGACTTGCTTATACTTATATATTAGTATATAACTCGTGCGATGCACGGTTATTTTTATCATTATAAATTTTAATTTTAATATGTTGCTGACATGATTTGAATCTTATATCTCTTAAAATTACTAATTTTTTTTTATATTTTAGTATGTTACTACCACGATTCGAACCTTATATCTCTTAAATAAAATTAATTTTTAAGAATAAATCTAAAGGTTCTTATCGAATTGATCTGACGACTCTGAATTGGGTGATCAATAACCAATAACCACCAACGACCAAATTTTTAATGTTTGGTCTTTAATATAACTAGCATAAATCCGTGCGATGCACGGGTTTCCACTACTATTTTAAATTTTTATTTATCAAGTTATATTATATTTTTAAAATATTTATATAAATATATAATGATTATAAATTTATAATAAAAATAATAGAATAACATGTGGTCGTAATTTAGTAGAATAAATAGACTATTTCTACTAGTTTAACAATTTATGTTAAACTAGAATAAATAGACTATTTCTACTAGTTTAACAATTTAGTAGTTTAGCAGATATGTAACACTATTATTTATATCTTTTAATAATAGGATAAGTTGTATTCGTAGTTTAGTAGGATAAATATACTATATTTAGTAGTAGTTTAATAATTTAGTAGTTTATTAGATATATAACACTATTGGTCTATTTTTGTAATAATCAAAATTAGGGAATTATCGTTTAATCAAACCTTTGAACCAAATTATCTTCAAATATATCATAATTCGAAAGTAAATCCAATCCGAAACCGAACTGGTTATCCAAATTGCCAGGTCTAAGGTCTAATTGTAATCATACTTTATCATCATCAACCAACGTTTATCACTCATTTTCTGTAGATAGGAAGAATTAAACTTGGGTAAAATATTAAATGAACCTAATACTTTAAAAATTCAAGACTGATCTAAAACATGCATATAATTGCACTCCTGAAAGACACAGAGTGACTACTAATGTAGGCCTTTAAGCTCATTATATGCACCCATAATATTACTTTTATGTACATAATAATATTATGAATGCATGCTTGTAGGCCTTGACGTGGCTATAGTATTCTGATTCACACCACTTTCGTCTTATTTGCAGTTTGCAAATGAGAATAAAAATAGATTAGTTTTACCCCGAGTCGAGGTAAAGGATACAGAAGATATATCAGAAGATAAAGTAACAGCAACATTAAGAAGAGCTTTGAGTTTTCATTCAACTCTCCAGGCTCATGACGGACACTGGGCAGGCGATAACAGCGGTCCTATGTTTTTTATGCCTGGTCTTGTAAGTTTAAATTCGCTGCCAACTCTTCTTGTCGTTCTTAACTACCTTCTTACACCAGATGATATAATTTCGAAATTCAGTACATCTATATTGTTCAGTTAGTTTTGATGATATGCAGCAATATTTAGTAGTTGCTAATCAATCAGGTTATAACTCTATCAATAACTGGGGCACTGAATGCAATCCTATCAAAAGAACATAAACGTGAGATTTGTCGGTATCTCTACAATCATCAGGCAAGTACACTTGTATGATGAAATTAGACATGTC
Source organism: Apium graveolens (assembly GCF_009905375.1). NCBI lineage: Eukaryota > Viridiplantae > Streptophyta > Magnoliopsida > Apiales > Apiaceae > Apium > Apium graveolens. The sequence goes on along the minus strand of NC_133649.1, from coordinate 259,538,806 downwards.
TATTAATGTTTTACGAGGTAGTTGATATTGTTTGTGTCTAGATGTAATGCTTTTGGCTCCTACTTACCTTATCTCTTTTATTTGAAAAAAGATTTACGATATTATTAGTATTCCTTAATTTCAGAACAGTGATGGTGGCTGGGGTTTACACATTGAAGGTCCAAATACTATGTTTGGTTCTGTTTTGAGCTATGTCAGTTTGAGGCTGCTTGGTGAAGGAGCTAATGACGGGCAAGGGGCAATGGAAAAAGGGCGTCAATGGATTCTGGATCACGGTGGTGCCACTTCAGTCTCATCATGGGGGAAATTATGGCTCTCAGTTGAGCATTACCACTAAATGTTATAGGCTGATTTGCCTTATTTTTCTGCAGCACATATTTTATTTGCTTATATTTTGAGTCATGGTGACAGATTCTGGGTGTCTTTGATTGGTCCGGAAATAATCCTCTGCAACCAGAGATATGGATGCTACCTTATAAACTACCAGCTCACCCAGGTGAATAAAAAAAATAAAATTTGCTTAGTTTATTTTTGGTTTTTTAGCACATAGATCATATGTTCACTTTTCTCTAGAAGAAGTGAAATCTGCTCAAAATTATAATAGAACCTAGAACCCGTTATTTACTATAACAATACAGCCTTGAATTTTGATCTATTGTTTCTATGTCTAGGTCATTGAACATTTTAACAACACTTCTGTAGGCACCTATCTGGCATGAATTTTGATCTATTGCTTTCTTAATTCCATCAAGTATTTTTATGAACTGAATCGCTTTCTTATTTTCAAATAAAAATTTTAAAAGCTACTTATCTAAAGTTGTTTTGTAATTGTTATAAGCTTTAACAAAGAACAATATAACACTTTCCTTTGCAATTAAAGAAACCTCCTTTTGCCCCTGTTCTGCAGGAAGAATGTGGTGCCACTGTCGGATGGTTCTTCTGCCGATGTCATATTTATATGGGAGGAGGTTTGTTGGTCCAATCTCATCAACAGTGTTAGCTTTGAGAAAAGAGATTTTTAATGTCCCTTACCATGAAATAGATTGGAATCAAGCACGCAACTTATGCGCAAAGGTCAGAAAATTCTACTTGAATTCTAGTGTGGCCACCGTAAGTTACTAATATAACCAGGCGCAGTTTCATGTTGCAATTAGCCATGTTACCAGGTTTGCTAATATTTACCATATTAAAAATCAAACCCCTTCAGAAAAACATAATTTATCTGTGCCAGCAGATACTGTTTCACTTTCAGATGAAGATCATAGCTAGGGAGCAGCAATTTTTCCATCTCATTGTACGAATTTGAACTCTTAAGTGACTGCAACAGTTGTATAATTACTTTATTGTTATTTAAGAACATTAGAGAACTAGAATAATAAACGATGGTAATTGAGTAGAACTAGTAGGAGAGAAAAAGAAACTCATAGTGTAATATAGTATAATTTAACGTCAATTAAGTGAGTCATGTTGTACAATCTGCGAATAACTAAGTTATAACAACAATCGTGTTCGTGTGTGTGATTAACAGAGTGGTGTAAACAAACAATGAACGAAACAAAATTAAATAAGGAGACAAGAACGGAAAAAATTAAATAACAGAGTGGTGTTCTCGTTCACCTTTTACTCATTTTGAGAGTATAAATATGCGCCGGAATCCTCTCGGAGAGGAGAAGACGTTCCAATAAATATATATCACTAACACATACTATGTCTCGCTCATATACAGGCTCAAAATGATTCACATCTTAGTCTAAAATACAAAGTTTTTCCAACAAGTCATACTGTTAGAAAGAAATTACAACAAAGCAGAGAAGATACGACTGAGATACAATAAGAGATTCTAGAATTAATACTGAAAGTTAAGGTCGGCTCTGGTCTGCTTATTTCCAGCAAGGTTGGAACATAACTATCTACAAACAGACTTGAGTGGATAAAAATAGTAGTGTATTTCTGCAGGAAGATCTGTTCTATCCACGCCCTTTTATACAGGACATACTTTGGGGAACTCTGCATAAGGTCGTGGAACCATTATTAACACGTTGGCCTGGAAAAAAGTTAAGAGAGAAGTCTCTTCGCACTGTTATGGATCACATACATTATGAGGATGAGAATACTCGGTATATCTGTATAGGGCCTGTTAACAAGGTCAGTTTACTGGTCTTACTTTCCAGAATTTGATAGTCTGTGACAAGTTTGTAATATGAATTTCTAGACTATGTTTGTTACTTGTGACCTCAGCATTAGCTTTTAGCAAAATATGAATACAATGCATAGTTGGTGCTTCAACCTAGTACCTAGTCTCTAAAGTTCTTCTAAAACTATATGTTGTTACCCAGGTGTTAAACATGCTATGCTGTTGGGTTGAAGATCCAAATTCAGAGGCTTTCAGATTACATCTCCCACGACTCTATGATTATCTATGGCTTGCTGAGGATGGCATGAAAATGCAGGTTTTAACCTTGGCTTTTACTTTACATCTCCCACGACTCAATGATTATCTATGACTTTTACCGACTTTAAGCAAGGATTATTTGTTAAGAGTGACAGAATAGATTTTTTGCCATTTGCATCTTAATGTCAGGACACGTGAATCGAACATCTGAATTCATCTAAAAGAGGAAGTTTATATCAAATGTTTGTTTAAGAGGGGAACTGAATAGATGATACCTACCTCGGTAGTGTTTTTAACAACTAACCTACTTTAATTATTAGTTTTTCCAAAAATCTTTTAAATTTGATAACTTAAAATAATAAATATTTTAAATGTTCCATTCCAAATTCAAAAACTGAAACAAAAGCATAATTTATCTCTTTTTTCCTATTTTTTCTTTAGTGAAAGTTTATGTACTTGAGCCTCAAGGAGCCCCAGATAGCGACTAGACAATAGTACAATACAACTGAAGCTAACATATGTTTAGATTTGCCAAGTCGTTAAAGATATAGTGGCGGACTGGTGGTGCTCCAACTTTCAGAGTGCACATAACTAACTAACCTTGTTCGTAGATTCATATCGTTCTGTCGAATAGCTTTAGGCATGTCTACTGTCTTTTTGCAGAGTTATAATGGAAGTCAATTATGGGATACTTCTTTTGCTGTTCAAGCATTTATATCGACTGGACTTACCGAAGAATATGGTTCAACTCTCAGAAAAGCACACATGTATATAAAGAACTCACAGGTGAATTTATTTCTAGACTTCCGACAATTTCACAATATAATACTTTTTGAGTTATTTACATACAAGATATCCCACGTTTAAATTACCTTTGACGTGTCTGTTATGGTCTTCAGGGTGATCTGCCCTGGTTATTTACATGCGAAATATCCACGTTTAAAAACCTTTGACCTGTCTGTTATTGTCTTCAAGGTGGTTGATGACTGCCCTGGTGACCTTAACTTCTGGTATCGTCATATTTCTAAAGGCGCTTGGCCTTTCTCCACTGCAGATCAAGGATGGTCTCTTGCAGATTGCACTGCTGAAGGATTGAAGGTGGTCACCAGTTAAATAGTTATCCTTATATAGTTACATTAGCATAGTTATGACACTACTCATTCAAAATAAACACTACATAGTCTCATTGACAATAATTAGCTAGTTTCCTGAAGCAAGGTTAAATTCGACCGACAGGTATCTCCAGTTTGGCTTTAGGAGTATAACATAGATTAGTAGTGTAGATATGCTTCTTTTTGTAAATAACAAAATTTATCTCTCAGGCTGCGCTTCTACTATCAAAATTGACACCAGAGCTTGTTGGTGAACCACTAGATGCCGGGCGGCTGTACGATGCTGTCAATGTTCTTCTTTCTCTACAGGTGATTAGAGTTCAAACTTACTGGATAATAATCTTACTTATCACATATTAAAGGCTCTATGTAAGCTTTGTTTGGTAATTTATAATAATAAAATAAGTATTGCATCATCTTTCTTTGTTCATGGTCACTTCACGACACATGCCAAATCTGTTGAGTACGGATACTAAAAACATTCATTCAGGGAAAAATAATTAAGAATATCAGGCTAGCCATTCTGGAAAACCAAACTTTGCTAATTATTATACCTATTATCAGAGACGCTATTTTGACTATGTGCTATTTCTCAAAGAAAGTATCTGCACATTTTTTTCTTGCATTGTAAGGGTTCAGCAACTTGTGAACATAATGTTATTATGTTTTCAATTAGTTCACTGTCTACTGAGAGTTTATCTTCTAAGTGTCATTGTCTTAAAACTTTTGCTAACTCCTCATTTTTGTTTAAATATTTTTAATAAACTTTCTGATTAGTGAATTGATTGCTATATATATGCAGAACAGTGGTGGTGGCTATGGAACATATGAACTCATGAGATCTTATAGTTGGATGGAGGTATATCATTATCATTTGCATGGTTTCTGTGTTATCGATACTAAATATTTTACCTCAGTGAGTTAGTATCCGTGTCAGATGGAGAATCCCACACGGATTTGCACCTTCAAAATATAATTTGATTAATAAACATGCATTGGTGCCAAAAAAAAAATTCAATACCAAGCTGGACAGTTGAGCACTTTCAGCCAAGTCTGCATATCGTAGGACGGTCTTCAGATATTCCTCGTGTACTTTAATGTCATGTAGAACTCAGTTGCAACATATTAGGATTACCTAATCTACGAGACCTTTATATAGTCTTATATTAAAATTTTAGTAGACGATCACAAATGTGTGTTTTTTATGTTTTAGGGAATGTTAACTAAAACATCAATAGAAGTTTGAGAACTTTAGAAATATAGTAAGAACATGAAATTTTATTACAGTCAACATAAAATTTATAATATATGTTTGGATTTATATAAAATGTTAATATAAATTAAATACCGAAAATACCTTTATATATATAGGCAAATACTCAAATACAAACTAATATTAAAATATAAATTACAAATCAATAACAACCACATATTTAATCATTCTCTCTCTCCCCATATGCACTATGTATTCATGTATATACTTTCTCCTTGTTTTTAATTTTACTTTTCAAGTTAATCGGTTAATTTTTTTAAAAAATAACTTCACCGTATTTTTCTCCATCTCCCACTCATAATTTGCATAACATATTTGCTATATTTTGGCGATAAATCAGTATATAAGTTTACTTGAATCAGTATGCTCACATCAGTACTATTCCATGCACCGACATATTTTAGTGATTCTCGTAGACATAATTAGTAATTTATCACCAAAATATATTAAATATGATATTAATATTGATTGTTGGAGGATGTAGAAAAATATAATGAAGTTAGATTTTAAAAAAGGTTCATCAATTGACTGGAAAAATTCAATTAAAAATGGAAGGAATTAGGTGAAGTTGTGTGTGGGAGGATATATTTAAATTGAGTGTGGTGCAGTTTGTAGTTTATATTTTAAATTAGTTTATATTGGAGTAAGACTCTCTATATATATTCTAACACCCCTCAAACTCACTGCAACAATTAACATTGAGAGTTTGTCAGCAAGAAACGAAATCGCGAAATAGAGTCAGCCTTTGTAAAAATATCAGTAATATGAAGTGAAGAGGGAACAAAAGGCAATGAGATGGAGCCTTGCAGCAGATGATGGCAAATAAGATTGCAAATTAGATGACAATCAATCTCAATATGTTTATTGCGCTCATGAAATACCGAATTACGTGCAATATGAATTGCACTCTTATCATCACAATATAACAGAGTAGAACTAGGAAGGGTAACACCCAAATCTGTAAGTAAATGACGTAACCAAACAATCTCTTAAGTAGTGGAAGCTATGACCCGATACTCAACTTCTGAAAATAATCTCGAAACAACATCTTGTTCTTATTCTTCCATGAAATAAGAGCATCGCCAAGAAAAATAAAAAATTGTTATCGATTTACGATCCTCGAGATTACCAGCCCAATCAACATCACTATAAGCACGCAACTCTAAAGATGAGTTAAAAGGAAATAGAAGACTCTTAAACTGTGTCCCATGAAGATATCTGAGGATACGAATAAATACAGCTCAATATACGGTAGTAAGAAAAGTGACAAATTGACCAACAATATGAACAACATGTGCAATATCCGGACGAGTAATAGTGAGATAAGCAAGACTACCAACAATCTTGCGATATAAAGCAGGATCTGCTAGGGGAAGATCATCAGATAGAGAATATCTAACATTCATCTCTAAAGAAGTTTTCACAGTCTTGTTATCAGTAAGACGTGCACGGTCAAACAAATCAGTAATGTACTTAGATTGACACAAAAGATACCCCTTTGATGAGCTAGCAACTTCAATTCCCAAAAAGTATTTTAGAAAACCCAAATCTTTCATAGAAAAACAAAGAGCCAACTCATGTTTCAATGACTCAATAATATCACAATCATCGCCAGTAATAATTATATCATCAACATATTAAGACAATAAGATACGACTACCACTCGTAGATTGTACAAAAAAAGCATAATCATGATTACTAGGACGAAAACTAAGTGAATAAAGTATAGTAGAAAACTTCTCAAACCAACAATAAGATGATTGACGAAGACTATAAACAGATTTATGAAGTCTATAGACATAACCTGGTTGATGTGGAAGACCGGGAAGAGGTGTCTACACACTTCCTCGTGAAGATCATCATATAAGAATGCATTCTTAACATCCATCTGACATATTTTTCACTTGCAAGTAGAAGCCACTGCAATCTAAGTACGAACAGTCGTCATATTTGCAACAGGCACAAAAGTCACTTTAAAGTCCAAGTCATACTCTTGAGAGTAACCTTTAGAAACAAGTCGAGCCTTATAACGCTTAACAAATCTATCTGATTTTGTCTTAATTTTATGTACCCAACGACAACCAATTGCATGTTTTTCTGGCGGTAATGGAACTAAATCCCATAATGAGTTTGATGTAAATCAGTAAGTTCCTCGGCCATAGCATTCTGCCATAGAGGATCATGAACAGCCTTTCTATATGATGGAGGCTAAGAAAAATGGTGAACAGAAGTAATGAATGAAGCAACGAATGGAGAATAAAATAAATAAGTAAAATCAGGTAGTTGGGTGGACTAACGTATACAAGTAGACTGCCTAACTGACGAAATTTTGGTAGACGATTGAGTGATAGGAGAATTCAAAATATCTTGTGATGATTGACTGGTTGTGGAATCAGGTGGTGATGTTGGAGTCTGAGATGTAGATGTAGAAGTCGGTGGAGATGTGGGAGTTTGAGATGTAGATGTCTCCGGAACTTAAGTATTAAAATTTGTGGTTGAAACATCCTCAATGTTCGTGTCAAAAGTATCAATACGAATAAGCCATTCCTGTGTCATATGATGTGAACTAGCAGGAACAGAGAAAAACGAAATATACTCCAAAAAGTAAACATGCCGAGAAATATATAATTTTCTAGTAATTGGGTCAAAACAACGATATCCTTTCTGGGTAATACCGTAGCCCAAAAATACACATAAAGAAGACTTAACAAACAATTTACTATGCTCAACTTGAGGTTTGAGAATAAAGTAGGTACAACCAAAGAAACGCAAAGAAACATAATCAGGCACTTCATCATATAATTTCTCAAAAGGAGACAAACCAGAATTTTAAGCAGTTGGAATTCAGTTAATCAGATAAATAGCAATAAGAAATGTTTCACCCCAAAATATACTTGGAATATCAGCCGACAAAAAAATGAGTGAGTTATTTTAACAAGATGACAATGTTTTCTTTCAGCAACACCGGTCCGTTGAGGAGTGTCTGTACATGAGGTTTGATGTATAGTCCCATCAGAAGCAAGCAAGCGACAAAAAGAGTTGGAGCTGTATTCACATCCCAAATCACAATGAAAATATTTAATCACAGCTTTATATTGAGTTTCTATATGAGCTCTAAATTTTTTAAAAATATCCAAAAAAAACAGACATACGTTTCATAAGATAAATACACGTATAACCAGTGAAATTTTTAATAAACGAAACATAATATCTAGATCCTTCTTTTGTGGGTAAAATAAAAAATTTCGCTAATTTATAACTGCTACAATCAGAAATATCATGAGCTTTTAGTTATTCCAAGGCTCCTGTTGAAACTAAAAACTGTTAACGAGATTGAGAAACATGACTTAAACGAGCATGCCATAGGTAGAATTCAGAAGATAAATCACTCAAACGAAAAGAGGATAAATAAATACTAGGAGTTCCCACTACAAATACATTGAGTTCATCCAAAACATAAAGTCCTCCCTGCATATGACCTTTCCCAATTATCTTTTGAGATCTCGGATCCATAACACAACAAGTAGTAGAAGAAAAAGAAACCAAGTAACCAGATTCACATAATTGACTAACCGAAACAAGATTTAACTTGAGATCCGGAATATAACAAATATCAAAGAGAGACACCGTTAGAGTAACTACAGACCAACACCTCGTAACGGCATAAGAATGACATCAGCTGTCATGTTGGATAAACATGAATCATCAGAAAAAGAAACGAAACATGATCAATGAGGAGACATATGATGAGATGCACCTGAATCCATAATCCATAAAGATTGATATTTACTTGAAGTACCATGTTGAAAAAAGACCTGTTGACAATGAGACATATATGTCAAGATATTGCTGAAACTAAACTTAAATCAAATAAAAAACAAAATCGAATCCAAATTCAACACCAAATTCAAACTGTAGCCAAATTTAATTGCCAAACTATATCAAATCCTATCAAAAAACCAAACTCAAAATCAAATCCAAACTCAAAATAACCAATTTCAATCCAAAATCAAATCCAAAACTAATATCAAATCTCAAAAAGATAAACCAATTACTACAAATGTAACATCCCGATAACCGAGTACTACAAAAACCAATCAATCAAATAACCCAAATTAAAAGATCAACAACGATTGAAAGAATGAACTAAAAGTAAATCATAAACTGTTGGAACCTTAAAAAAATTAATTTCTGGAACTCCAAATATGATCTCCATCGTTCAAAATTTAGATACTAATGCAGAGAATATGTGGCTAAAATTTCAGTATGATTTAAAGGTTGAAACTTCGGGAATCGCAAAAAGAAGTTGGCTGATCTAGGCAGAAAATTTCTTGCGGATTTTAAAGAATTTTTTTTTTTGCAACATAACTCTATCTATTTAACGATTCGACTAAACTTCCACGATCATCCCTAATTTTGATATTCAAATCACTCGAAACCTATCACTAATACCATGTTAATTTTAGAGATATAATGCGAATATAAAGCTTTATTACAATCAACATAAAATTTATAATACATATCTAGACTTATATAGATAGTCAATATAAGCTAAATACCGAAAATATTCTAATCTCTACTATATATATTAAATAGACGAAACATTAAAAGTTTGGTAGTCGGTTGGTCGGTCGGTACTTGCTAAAATTACTTAAATACTCCTATTAATTAATATAATAAACTAATTAATAAAATTGAAGTCGATTTCTACTTTTTTTATTAATTTAATTAATATAATAAATACATATATAACAATTGTTTGGCTATACAAAATTTTCCTCCGACGCTAACGCTGCCTCAATCACCTGATCACACTGCCTCAATCACCTGATCAATTCTCTTAGTTCTCCTGTTCTCCGAGTTCATCACTAATTGACATGGTTAATAAAGAACCAAATTAAAAAGCATGTAACTTGAAGGAGAATAAAGCCAGGTAATATATAAGGATCTCATACCCTAGCTTCAGTTGGGACCTAATTATGAATTCTATAAAAATATTTGAACTACAAGATTCCAGAACTAGAATGAAGGAATTTGTGTCAATTGTATACTAAACATATAAACATATATTGTCTTTTACACAATTATCTATAAATTTGTTTTGTCGACAATGAAAAAAAGTTTTTCTATTTTAACTATTAAAAATTAAAATTGAATTTAAAGGTGATGGGTATTCGATACAAATTAGGGATTTTTTTTATCTGCAATACATTATGCATATAATAATTACATATGTGAACTAACTTTCTTTTCCAAGACTACCTAATCAAACAGTAATAATCCTAGAAAGTAAATTTATGGTAATGGTTAATTCAGTTAACGAGATTTTCTAATTACTTTCAACCTCTCAATAAAAATTATTCCCTGCATCTCATTTTAATTGTCAAATTTCCTTTTATAAAAGTCAAATTGACCAATTTTTGACCAAAATTTAAATAATATTCTTATATTATTTTAAAAAACTAAAAGTTATATATTAAAGTAGAACAGTGATGTAATTTTTTTTATTTTGTTTAATTATAAAATATTAATAAATTTCGGTCAAAATTTAGTCAAATTGATTAGGTCAAAGTCAATTTGACTTGGTTTTTTTTATCATAATCATGGCCAAAGCTATAATATGTAAAATAAAAAATTTATGTCCCATACACTTGCATTTATTTAGATTTTAGAAATTTTCTAATATATTATAAAAGTTGACACACTAAAAATTTTGGTTTTCAATAATTTTTTAATAATATGAACAATTTAAATAACTAGCCCATTTTCTTTTTCATTAAAATATAAATTACCTTTTTTCAACTAAAACATCGTTACTTTTTATATTTCTCTTGACTAAAACACTTTATTCATCAAAGTAATATATATTATATTATATTATAATAGATGAACATTAAAAACTTGGTTGGTCGGACGACCAATTCTAATTCTAACTGATTTTGGAATCAACTTACTCTACTAATTTAAATATTAATTCATATTTAAATCTATATTATTTGAATTGATATTTATTTAAGTCAATTTTTTTTAACAATTTTAAATTCTAATTAATATTAAGATCTATATTATTTTAATTAATATTAAGTCAACTTACTATCCTAATATAATTTTAACTAAATTAAATCCTAAAATATTCTTTATTATAACAACCCAGTTAATTAATATTTAATAAACTATAAAATCTATACTATCTATACTATATTATGATGGACGAAACATAAAAAATTTGGTAGTCGGTTAGTCGGTCATTCTAATTATATTTAATATTAAAGTCAACTTCCACTATCAATTTAGATTCTTATTCGTATCGAACTTTATATTATTTTAATCGATGTTCAAGTTAATTTTTTTTACCAATTTAAATTCTAATTCAAATTAAGGTATATATTAATATATCTCGAATTAAGAAAAAATTATAAATATTACTGATTCGACTAAAAAATATACTATTGAACGGGGTTGAAACTGAATAACATAAACAATTCATCCAGGCTAAAAAATATTATATAATTGTTTCAAACTAAAATAAAATCAAAATAAAAATAAAATTTGATGAAGTAAATTAAGAAAATCATATATATTATTAATCTGAGTTAAAATAAATTATACGGGCTTAAAAAATTATATCAAACTAAAAATATTTAGTTGAATTTGGTCGATGTAACATGTTTTAGGTTAAAATACAATAATGTAAACTATTATTGATCCGCGATAAAATAAAATTAATATAAGACGAAGCATAATATGTATCATCTAAACTAAAATTTAACTTTTAATCAATAAAACTATATTGTTCGATCAGTTATATAATATTTTATAAATATCTCTAATTAAAAATAATAAACATATACAAATATTAATATATTAATCATAAAATCACATTATGTAAAAGTTTAAACGAACAAATTCAAGAATTCAACAAAAATAATTTTTTTACATAAAATAAATTAATAAAATTATACAAAGCCCGTGCACGGGGTTTTAAGTTAGTACAATATATATATAGGGGAATGATCAAATACAAACTAAAATTAAAATAGAATAGAAACTAGGAACTAATACAAGACATTAGATCTACCTAATCTAATAGTCCCCCTAAATCACCCCATCAAAAGCTTTTCCCCTCCGTTTTTAATTTAATTTTTCCCGTCAAATCGTAAGTTTTTTTTTTAAATCTAATTTCACTATATTTTTCTACATTGCATACCATATGTGTTATATTTCGAATTAGTTTTCTTAAAAAAATATTTGGTTTCTAGTTTTTATTCTAAATTGGTTTCTATTGGAGTAGCCTCCTATATATATATATATATATATATATATATATTAACATTAACATGTTAAACAGATTTTATGAGATTCACTACAAAAAAAACGGCTAAATACAACCGCCCAAAAAACGGTTGTATTTAGTTAAATACAACCGGATCCGGTTGTATTTAATACAACCGTTTTTTGGCCTGGTAGTAAATGCTCGAGTCATATTTAGTAGACCAGTTGTATTTAGTATAGGAGCGGCTAAATACGACCACTTAAATTCGACCGAAAGCGGTCAAATTTGTTTTTCACCTAAAATTTGAAAATCCCGCCCAAAAAATTGAATTTTTGAAAAAATTTAAAAAGTCCGCCTAAACTATAAATTCGACTGTATACTGTTGAAAACATTGTTCTAAATTCGACCGAATGCGGTCGAATTAACGAGCACCAGATTTAAAAAAAAATCTCACCGGAAAATTTTCAGATTCCGGTGAGCTTCAATCACCGCCATCGTTCATTTACTATTTTCTTTTCAGTGGCTTCTTCTTCACCTCAGTAACTCAAACTTAAATTCCTCTCCATTTCCTCCTTTTTCACTCCATCCACCACCATCTCATTCGGTGACACTTCATTCCCAATTTCCCCCCAAACCACATCCCCCTTAACTTCCTTAACTAAACCCACTATACATCATCCCAAACAACCTATGCCCCTCCTTAACTTCACCCTTCCTCCTATACACCCCACACTTTCCATACGCAGCCAACATCGTATTATTAAACTGAACATCCAAAATCCATCCCACATTTCACCACTCTCGAATGCATCACCTTCGTCGTCCTCAAATCCCCACAATTCCCACACGCATCCAAAATCTTCACAAACAAAAACTCATCCAGAACAACACCCTACTCCATCATCTCACAAAAAAGCTCCAAAACTTCACCCCACCTTTTCTCCCTCGAAACCCTACCAATCATAGCAGGCCAAGTAAACAAATCACTCTCACGCAATTCATCAAATACCTTGCGTGCATCATCAATAAACCCACAATTTACAAACATACCAACCAATTTAGTCTCAATAAACGGATCGACATCACCCAACAAACGCAAACACCCATAAAGCTTACGACCCAACTCAATTGAATTACAACTTCCTGGGTGCCTACAGATGGTACATAGAAGAAATGTTGGTTTGTAGTAATAAACATTTTCCATTTGTGTGTATAATTATTCGTGTATGTGTTTGTTGTGATTTGATGAGGATGAAGAAGGCGTTTGAAGGGTTTGAGAAAAGATGGAGAGCGGGGGAGAGTGGACGGCGGCAACAGGGGAGGTTAGGGCCGTAGGGTTTTAAGTTAGAAAAATATGGTTTTTTAGTTTATTTATAAAATATAATACTCACCGTTGGATTATCTTTTGATACTTAAATTTGGTACGTTGGATCTACATCACGCGGATTGCTGACGTGTCAAGCTAAATACGACCGCAATCTGAATTTAGGAGTGTTAATTTATAAATTCAGTTCATATATTGCGTTTTTTTGTTATGAAAATTAAAATACGGATAAATTTTATAAAAAGTATTGTAATATTAAATTTTTTCTTAAAATATTTTAATTTTATAATTCATTTTAACAACTCATTATTATAATAAAATAATTGAAATTATAATTTTTATCAATTTTATGATAAATTCAATTAAAAGAATGTGCGGTGAAATTTAGAATTATGTTTAATTATACTTTATTTGTTAAAATAAATGATATCTAATGACTAATACTTTTATCTTTTCAAAAAAAAATTATCATATCACTAAAATATCAAGATTTATACATTTTAGTGAATATATTAGAAGTACTGGTCAAACTATTCTTTGACTATTAAAAAGGCAAACCAAATAAATTAATGAATGATCCAACCGTACGGATGTCAAAATCAATATACTTTAGTGATATGACAAAATTTTTAGAAATAAATAAATATATATGGTTTGGTTTTTTACAGTCAACTAGTAATTTGACTCGTACTTCTAACTAGTGTTTAATCCCATATTGATGATTCATAATTTTTAAAAATATTAATGAATGATCCAACCGTACGGATGTCAAGATCTGTATAATTTAGTCATATGACAAAAAATTTAGAAAAAAATAAATATATTTGGTTTGCCTTTTTAATAGTCAAAGAGTAGTTTGACCAGTACTTCTAACTAGTGTTTAATCTCATCTTGATGTTTCGATATTTTTAAAAATATTAATGAATGATCCAACCGTACGGATGTCAAAATCAATATACTTTAGTGATATGACAAATTTTTTTGAAAAAAATAAATATATTTGGTTTGCTTTTTTAACAGTCAACTAGTAATTTGACCCGTACTTCTAACTAGTGTTTAATCCCATATTGATGATTCGATATTTTTAAAAATATTAATGAATGATCCAACCGTACGGATGTCAAGATCTGTATATTTTAGTCATATGACAAAAATTTTAGAAAAAAATAAATATATTTGGTTTGCCTTTTTAATAGTCAAAGAGTAGTTTGACCAGTACTTTTAACTAGTGTTTAATCTCGTATTAATGTTTCGATATTTTTAAAAATATTAATGAATGATCCAACCGTACGGATGTCAAGATCAGTATATTTTAGTGATATGACAAAAATTTTAGAAATAAATAAATATATTTGGTTTGGTTTTTTACAGTCAACTAGTAATTTGACCCCTACTTCTAACGAGTATTTAATCCCATATTGATGATTCATAATTTAATAAAACTATTAATGAATGATCCAACCGTACGGATGTCAAGATCTGTATAATTTAGTCATATGACAAAAAATTTAGAAAAAAATAAATATATTTGGTTTGCCTTTTTAATAGTCAAAGAGTAGTTTGACCCGTACTTCTAACTAGTGTTTAATCTCATATTGATGTTTCGATATTTTTAAAAATATTAATGAATGATCCAACCGTACGGATGTCAAAATCAATATACTTTAGTGATATGACAAATTTGTTTGAAAAAAATAAATATATTTGGTTTGCTTTTTTAACAGTCAACTAGTAATTTGACCTGTACTTCTAACTAGTGTTTAATCCCATATTGATGATTCGATATTTTTAAAATTATTAATGAATGATCCAACCGTACGGATGTCAAGATCTGTATATTTTAGTCATAAGACAAAAATTTTAGAAAAAATTAAATATATTTGGTTTGCCTTTTTAATAGTCAAAGAGTAGTTTGACTAGTACTTCTGACTAGTGTTTAATCTCATATTGATGTTTCGATATTTTTAAAAATATTAATGAATGATTCAACCATACGGATGTCAAGATCAGTATATTTTAGTGATATGAAAAAATGTTTTGAAAAAAATAAATATATCTGGTTTGCTTTTTTAACAGTCAACTAGTAATTTGACCAGTACTTCTAACTAGTGTTTAATCCCATATTGATGATTCGTAATTTTTAAAAATATTAATGAATGATCCAACCGTATAGATGTCAAGATCTAGTATATTTCAGTGATATGACAAAAAATTTAGAAAACAATAAATATATTTGGTTTGCCTTTTTAATAGTCAGAGAGTAGTTTGACGAGTACTCCTAACTAGTGTTTAATCTCATATTAATGTTTCGATATTTTTAAAAATATTAATGAATGATCCAATCGTACGGATGTCAAGATCAGTATATTTTAGTGATATGACAAAAATTTTAGAAAAAAGTAAAAATATTTGATTTGCTTTTTTAACAGTCAACTAGTAATTTGACCCGTACTTCTAACTAGTGTTTAATGTCATATTGATGATTTGTAATTTTTAAAAATATTAATGAATGATCCAACCGTACGGATGTCAAGATCTGTATAGTTTAGTCATATGACAAAAATTTTAGAAAAAAATAAATATATTTGGTTTGTCTTTTTAATAGTCAAAGAGTAGTTTGACCAGTACTTTTAACTAGTGTTTAATCTCATATTAATGTTTCGATATTTTTAAAAATATTAATGAATGATCCAACCGTACGGATGTCAAGATCAGTATATTTTAGTGATATGACAAATTTTTTTGAAAAAAATAAATATATTTGGTTTGTTTTTTTAACAATCAACTAGTAATTTGACCCGTACTTCTAACTAGTGTTTAATCCCAATATTGATGATTCAATATTTTTAAAAATATGAATGAATGATCCAACCATACGGATGTCAAGATCTGTATATTTTAGTGGTATGACAAATATTTTAGAAAAAAATAAATATATTTGGTTTGCCTTTTTAATAGTCAAAGAGTAGTTTGACCGGTACTTCTAACTAGTGTTTAATCTCATATTGATGTTTCGATATTTTTAAAAATATTAATGAATGATCCAACCGTACGGATGTCAAGATTAGTATATTTTAGTGATATGATAAAATATTTTGAAAAAAATAAATATATTTAATTTGCTTTTTTAACAGTCAACTAGTAATTTGTTTAATTTGCTTTTTTAACAGTCAACTAGTAATTTGACCCGTACTTTTAAGTAGTGTTTAATCCCATATTGATGATTCGATATTTTTAAAAATATTAATGAATGACCCTACCGTACGGATGTCAAGATCAGTATATTTTAGTGATATGACAAATTTTTTGAAAAAAAAAATATATTTGGTTTGCTTTTTTAAGATTCAACTAGTAATTTGACCCGTAATTCTAACTAGTGTTTAATCCCATATTGATGAATCGATATTTTTAAAAATATTAATGAATGATCCAACCGTACAGATGTCAAGAACTGTATATTTTAGTGATATGACAAAAATTTTAGAAAAAAATAAATATATTTGGTTTGCCTTTTTAATAGTTAAAGAGTAGTTTGACCAGTAATTTTCCGCCCTTTTTAAAAATAATTTGACCGAAATCGGTTAAATTTAGTACAAAATTCGTTGGCGGGAAAATCCCTCCATTTTTTGGCAAGGCTAAATTCGACCGAATGCGGTTGAATTTAGGAGCACGGCTAAAGTCAACCATGTGGGGTTGCATATAAATATGGTTGTATTTATTCGGTTGTAATTAGTAAGGCTAAATTCAACTGAATGCGGTTGAATTTAGGAGCACGTCTAAAACTCAACCGTATACGGTTGTATAAAAATACGGTTGTATGTATTCGGTTGTAACTAATACTAAATTCGACCGCGTAAATACGATCGAATGCGGTTGTATTTAGCCGCGTCCTTAATTTCAACCGAAAACGGTTGAATTTGATGTCGGTTGTATTTGTGCGGTTGTATTTAGTCTTGTTTTCTTGTAGTGATTTGCAGGTTCCTTAATGAGCAATAGAATCTCCTTATTGTGGGTTTAATGTTGAATGGATATTTCTTCTCTGTTGTTCAACATTGTTGTGTTTGCCAAAGTTATAAAAGTTAAGATTTAAATTTAACATTGTACTTCCATTAATCTGAATTCTGAACTTTTATTTTTCATTTGTCAGCTAATTAACCCTTCTGAGTTATTTGGCGACAACTCCGTTGACTACCCGTAAGATTCGGAACTAGAAAATTATTTATAAGAAAGATTTCATCAAAATTAATACTTATTTATTTTTATTATACTTTTTTATTTTTATTTTTAATTGCAAAGTGCCTTCGCTATGCAGTTATCTTGAATGTACATCAGTGGCAATAGAAGCTTTGTCGACGTTCATGAAATTATATCCCGGGCACCGTCAAGAAGAAATTAAGCTTTGTATAGAAAAGGCTGCTTCATTCATTGAAAAAAAACAAGAATCGGATGGCTCATGGTTTTTCCGCACTTCTTACATTTTGGCCTTCTGCACTTAACATTATCTATAGGCTATATTTTATGCTTGTGTAAGTCCTTCTTTTAAATTCGCTAATTTCATTTATTTCCCTACTAGGTATGGTTCTTGGGCAGTCTGCTTTACCTATGGCACATGGTTCGGTATAAAAGGATTAATAGCTGCAGGTAGGAGCTTCGCTAGTTGCTCTAGCATTCGCAAGGCTTGTGATTTTCTGTTGTCTAAGCAAGTTGCTTCTGGTGGTTGGGGAGAGAGTTACCTTTCCATTTTGAACAAGGTCAAGTATATTAAGTTACACGTTCCTTTGCTACATATCTGAACAATGTCAAGTTGATACTGTATCTAGTCCATCTTTGCTGCTGTTTTTCCAGGAGTGAAGACACAAGCGTGTTCATAAACAGAAATCATTCACATATTAATACAAGAACATACTAAACAGATACACATGCACGCAGCCTAAATTCTCCAAGATTGAGCATAATAAATGTTGTGATATTATTTTGCTTTTGAACTTCGAATAGGGCTTATTTCTCTTTTATTATTCCCTCGTCTGAAATATTACATTTACTTTTGTTGTTGCAGGTGTATACAAATCTTGAGGACAACCGCTCTCACGTAACGAGTACTGGATGGGCTATGCTGGCACTCATAGATGCTGGACAGGTAAATATCAAACTCATTGTACTTGTTAAATTTCAATGCTAAAAAGATTTTTACGAGGACTGGGACCATCAGAAATAGTGAATTATTCTAATTCATGTTATCATTAGTATTGATCATACATATCTCCTGAAAGGATCCGTAGACAAGAAGTTTGTGTAAAGTGTTTTTAACATTCTTTATTGTGTTGGATAAAGATTATGGGTATGCGTAGCCCATGGGGCTTGTGCACACTTGCATTTACATCATCATATATATTAGCATATTACGCTCTTTCGTAGTTTATTTAATTTACACTGCACTGCATTTGGTGGCACACCTATTTTGTCTTGGACAAGACTTGAAACCTGACTGATGGTGCTTAGTATTAAGTTTTTAGTGCATTGTTGTTATATAATTTCACTACGTTAGAAAAACTCGGGTTTTCTTTTTATCAGGCGGAAAGAGACGCTAATCCATTGCACCGTGCAGCAAAATTTATGATTAATTCTCAAATGGATGATGGAGATTTTCCACAAGAGGTCTTATCTTGTCTCCGCTTTCCACTTCTTTGTTTGGCCTCTTACAGGATGATGTAGAACTTTTAATTTAACAGTTACCCAACTGCAAATAGATGTGCTAACACTCTTTTTCATTGTTTGGAATATTCAGCTCATGGGAGTGCTTAACAAGAATTGCATGATCACCTATGCAGCGTACAGAAACATATTCCCTATATGGGCTCTTGGAGAATACAGATGTCGGGTTCTTCGGGGTTGTTAATGAGTTATATTGATGCCTTGTGTAATTATTTTTGTTAATATCTGAAGACAAACTATTATGTTATCTGGTCATGTGTCTTAATGGTGCTCCATGCAGGAGTTATTATGGATTTGTTTCTTCAATTCAATAAAATGTAACTAAAAGTCGATTGGAATTTGAATAAGAAATTCGTTCATGTACCATTTTCATCTCTCCAAGATGTGGAAAGTTGGTTAACTAGCGCTACAAGAAACACAATTAACTTTTTATCCCCAATTCTGTATTAAATGGCCCAAAGTCATTTTCTACCGATAAAAAATAATAGAAAACGATTTTTCTAATGTGTCTCCAAGAGAACACAATAAGCACTAACTCTCATGAGTTTGAAGCATTTTGATTGGTCCTCTAATCATAAATATTGATGGACCCCCTGCATTTATAACAACTCCACCAATTAAAATGCACCAAACTCATGGGAGTTGATGCTTATTGTGTGTTTTTGGGCACACATTAGAAAGACGAATAGAAAATGCTAAGTGAAAAATGTTGGGAAACAAAAATTACCACCACTACTAGAAAATTGGACTAAAAGTGACCGGTTAAAAGTGACCGTCACGAAAAATGACCGTTAGTGGTCAAATATAAAGTCAACTCGCCAAGCCCTTTGACCAAAAAATATTTGTGACCGGACAGTTTCGACCGTAGTTAGAAATGACCGTCAATGGTCGCAAAGTAGAAATAAAGATGACCGATTTTTGTCACTTTTAATGAATGACCGTCACCAGTCACTTCAGTACAAGTGACCTTGTGCAGTCATTTTTGTTGAAACCACCGTTTTTGGTCATATGTAGATTTAAAATTTTGTTAAAATATATATTAATTATATTTTAAAATTATGAAAAATTATAGAAATGTTTAAAGTAAATTCATTATTTTTTTCTTAAACTAAATTTAGACACTATAATTTATTAGAATTTAGATTTTATTCAAAATGCTAATTTTTTTATCAGTATAGTAATATGGAAAAATGTGATAAATATTAAAAAAAAAGTTTTAAAGTTAATCAAATTATTGTTCGACCCGAATTGACATGTGGAATTATTAATAAATATAGTCGGAAGTATGAAGGATGTCTTAGAGACTTAATTTATCTTAGTTTCATCATCAAATATTCTGTAAGTTGTAAACTAAATTTAAATTTTGTACATATATTATCTTGGTATCACAAAAATTATGTATAGTATTATAAATATGTGCATTTAATTGATCATTGAAGAAATTCTCAAAGTAATAATATAACATGTCAAATATTATAAGGTTTAGAGGTTTGATTTACGGGTTAACACTTGTGAGTTACTAAAAATGAAATTTAGACCATCCTAACGTATGGATCTAGAATTTACAAAATCTAAGAAACACGTACAATAATTAGAAAGATATACTAACTCATGACATCTCTATTGCCAAACATATAAATTGAAATTTATATTAAAAGCGACTGCATCCGGTCAAATTGAACAACTTAATGACCAAATATCGTTTTCAGTCATTTTTACAAGACTAAACAACTGGACATGGTCGGTACTAGTTAGTAGAAGCAGCTGAATTTGGTCATATTTTCTGACCAAGCGACCAAATTTAGTCACATATTTCAGTCATTCTTGATGGTATGGTCTGAACTACTGAATGCAGTCACTAATAATTAGATATTATGTTAGTATCATAAAAATTATATATAGTATTATAAATATAATGTTAGATATATTTGTGATGTCATGTCTAATATGATTTGTGTTTAGTTTTCAGATCTTACTTAACATGACAAATCAGTACTTAACTGTAAATTAAGTACTTATACTGAAGTCGGGACTTAAGATATCAGAACTTAAGTTATTAGAACTTAAGTTATCATGAGATATTTATCAGGAGATAATATCAGGACTTAAGGAGGCTTTCAGATAAGGAAGGCGACTGATTGAAATGAAAGAAGATCAAGACAAACATAAGAACAGTTCTTTGTAACAGAGTTTAATGTGTTGAATAAAATCTGTGTTTTGTTACTTGAGTTCTTATATTCGATTTGATTGTAGTAAATACTGTATTCAACCCCCTTATACAGTGTGTGTGACCTAACATATAAACAAGTAATTGATTATTATAGAAATTATCAAAGTAATAATATAACATGTCAAATATTATACCATTCAGGGTTTGGAGTTGAGTAGTTCAATTTAAGGGTTAACACTTCTGAGTTACTAAATTGAAATTTAGACCATCCAAATGTACTGATCTAAAATTTACAAAACTAAGAAATATATACAATAATTAGAAAGATATACAAACTCATAACATCTATATGTCAAATAAATTAATTGAAATTTATATTTAAAGCGACTACATTTGGTCAATTTTAACGATATAAATGACCAAATATTGTGTTTAGTCATTTTTAAGGGAAAAAACAACCGGATATATCACAACAGATATTAGTAGAATCGACTGAATTTGGTCACACCTGTTACACAAGTGACCAAATATGGTCATATTTGTTGCACGTGGATATCTAAAGCGACGAAAGTCGGTAATTTTGTTGGCACGTATTTCATAAAAACGACCATATTTTGTCACATATACTTGCCACGTGGACAGTTATAAGCGACCATTTTCGGTCGCTGTGTACACCAGATTAAAACCTAAAAACCTACTGCTTCTTTTTTTCTATTGGCCTCCTTTTCTTTATTGCTCTCCTCCACCATTTTTCTTCCTCCAAGCAACTGATGTGCAACTTCTATCAAGGTAATAACTCTTTTTTATCATATATTTTTGTGTTAATTGTTTATTATTCCTTAATATGTCTTAATATCATTTGGGGTAGTGAAATTGCATTTACGAAATCAATGTGATTATTTGTTGTTGTTGTTGTAAGTATAATTACGAAATTGGTGTGCTTGGTGACATTTGGATCACTTTTGATATGCATATTAGTCAATTACTTAGCTCACTTTTCATGTTTATTCAACAAATATATGTCCATGAATGTGAAATTAGAATTGTTAATTTACGAAATGAGTATGATGATTCGTTATTGTAAATATCATTGTATTATTATTGTACTTGGTAGCGTTTAACTCGATCGTAATGTGTATTTGTTAATAGTTTGAAAATGAACTCAATTATTTTGAAATTTTAATATAGGATTATAATTGCATAATATGCATGTTTTTTAGATGGCACCTGATCGAAGTTGGATGCAACATTGGCTTGATGAAAGGAATAATGTATCGGATGAATACAAAGCCGGTGTAAAAGAATTCATTGATTTTGCTATCAAGAAAAAAGATTCAAAAGGTAACATAAGATGTCCATGTAATGAGTGTGGAAACCTATTCTTTTTTCAACCAAACACGGAGACCTATCATTTGTATCGATTCGGTATTATAGAATCGTATACAACATGGGATTTGCATGAGGAAAGAAATAGGCCGCGGGTCCAAGCTAGGCCGAGTTCTAGTCATACTGGTTATAGAGATGATGATATGTATGATGCCCACGAAATGCTTAGAGACTTTAGAGAGGCACATGCAGATTTTGAGAATATAGAGGAAGAACCGAATGCAACGGCACGCAAATTTTATGAGATGGTAGACAATGCTTCTGAACAACTTTATCTAAACAATGCCAATATTACAACATTATCATTTTTAAACAAGTTATTGCACTTCAAGAGCAGACATGGTTGTAGTAATAAGGGATTTGATGAGTTGCTTGGACTCATTGGGCCGGTATTGCCTAATGACCACAAACTACCTTCAACGTACTACGATGTCAAAAAGATGACAAGTGCATTGAATATGTGATATGAAAAGATTGATGCTTGTGAGAATGACTGCATGCTATTTTACAAGGAAAATAGCAAAAAGACACATTATGACATATGCAATACAAGCCGATACAAGGTACAGAAAGATCCAAAGAAAAAGAAGATCCCACGAAAGATCCTATAGTACTTTCCTCTTAAGGTTACAACATTTGTTTATGGCTAAGAAGACTGCAGAATATATAAGGTGGCACCACGACAGAGTTGTAGTTGAAGGGGAATTATCTCATCCAGCAGATAGAGATGAATGGAAGCAATTTGATCGTAGATTTCCTGATTTTGCAAGAGAGATGCGGAATGTTAGACTTGGCCTCTCTTCTGACGAATTTGATCCATTTCGTGATCCACACACGAGAGGTTATACGGTGTGGCCTGTGATAGTTGTTGTTTACAATCTTCCACCATCCATGTGCACAAAAGCTCCATTTATGTTTATGCCTCTTCTTATTCCTGGGCCTACTGACCCGACAAAAGATCTTCATGTCTATCTCCGACCATTGATTGATGAATTGAAAATTTTGTGGAGAACAGGGGTAGAAACATATGATAGGTTATCATGTACAAACTTTATGATGAAGGCAGCTTTGATGTGGACAATTAGTGATTTCCGCGCACTTGGCATGCTTAGTGGATGGTCAACTAAAGGTAAATTGGCATGTCATGTATGTGTTGGAGATGTGAAAGGAATACAACTTAAGCATGGTGGTAAACCTAGTTTCTATGGCACTGCTAGATATTTCTTGGAACCAAATGATCCGTTGAGAAGGAGTACTAAGTTTGGGAGTAGAGAGACACGTTCAGTCACAACTCGACATTCAGGATTAATGGCAAGGGCTGTTTGTGAGGATATACAGTTTCCTCCCCCTGGAAAAATGAGTTGGAGAAAGCCTAGAGACTATGGTGTGACACATAATTGGACTCATCGCTCTCCTTTTTTCGAGCTACCATATTGGCAGACACCCAATCTTTGCCACAACATTGATGTCATGCACACGAAGAAAAATATCTTTGATAACATTTTTTACATAATGTTAGGTGATAAAAATAAGACCAAAGATAAAGACAAAGCAAGAGAAGATTGTAAAGAATTAGGTCTACATCGTGATTTATGGATACAAGATGATGGCACAAAGCCAAATGCGTCATATGTGCTTACAATAGAACAAGTTCACAAGTTGTTCAAGTGGATTGAAGAATTGAAACTTCCAGATGGGTATGTTTCAAATATATCAAGGTGTGTAAATTTTGAAAAACACACTGTTCAAGGAATGAAATCATATGATTGTCATATCTTTATGCAAAAATTATTGCCTATTGTTTGTCGTGACTTTCTACCGAAGCATGTGTGTGATGTTCTTACTGAGTTGTCCAACTTCTTTCAAGATTTGTGTGCATCAAATTTGAAATACACTGATTTGGAGAAAATGGAGAAGAACATAGTAAAGATTTTGTCCAAAATTGAAACCATATACATTCCTGGTTTTTTTGATCCAATGGAACATTTGCCCGTGCATTTGGCTACTGAGTGTAAGTTAGATGGCCCGACAAATTTTAGATGGATGTATTTTGTTGAAAGATACTTGCATGGTCTAAACATGAAAGTTAAAAATAAAGCTCGGCCGGAGGGTTCAATGGCCAGACGCTATATTGAGGAGGAAAGTGTACACTTTTGCTCTTTGTATTTTGAAGAAAAGTTTGAAACAGTGCATAACAAGTTGTGCCGTAATAAGGCCCCAAAAAAATTTTGTGATCCCAATTTGTTAGAAGTTTATAGATATCCGACAAAACCTCAGCTGCATACGGGACATAGATTTTTGGGTGATGAAGAAAAAAGGCTTGCTAAGTATTACGTACTCATTAATTCACCAGAAGTTGCCATATATTTGAGGTATGGTTTTTGTAGTCATTATTAGTCATATTTATGGTTCCAAAATTGTTACTTGTATTTGATTACTTAAGACCACCTTTTTTATCTGTTTAATTATTTTTGTTGTAATTTTAGTGAATTTCACAAGCTAGTTTGCAAGCATCATCCGGAATTCAATGATGCTGAAAAAGAAATGTATCAAAAAGAAAGATTCACAAATTGGATGGAAAGAAGGGTACCTCTCAATATACATTTATATATATAAATTCAGATTATTAGTGCACATCAAATTAACATTCTTATTTTATTTTTTGGTACTCATATATTTATTTATATGTTTAAATTTATCTATCATTTGATCAGGTAACAAATAATAGATGGGTCATTAATCCTAAGTTCAAGGATTTAATTAGAGGTCCAATGGCGAATATGGAAACTTATAAAGGGTGTCTTTGTAATGGCTACAAGTTTGATTGTGGAAATATCAATGAACGCACTTCACAAAATTCGGGCGTGGTTGTGATAGGTAAATAATATAATGAATTCAAAAGTCTAAAGTTCATTAATTGCACCTTAAAAATTGTATCTAAGTTTTGCTTACATATAAACATTTTTAGGATCTTCTTACAAAGAGAGCTATGGAAATAGACGGAAGACTACTTGAAGTTCTCAAGTTACACTACCATAATGGCCATGATGTTATCTTATTTAAATGCCATTGGTTTGATCACACAATAGCACATCAAAATGGATGGAAATAGAATTACTACTGTGGATGTTAGATCAAGACTAAATGCCGAAGATTTTTTCATATTAGCTAGCCAAGCCCATCAAGTATGTTATATACCAAGTATTATAAATGCAAAATCACCATGGTACACTGTGCTTACAACAAAGAGTCGACAAATAGATGAAAATGTGGCAAAAAATGCTAATGATCCATCTAGTGACGCCGCTTTTCAAAATGATGTATCAAATGTTTCATCATCACATGTGGATACCGTAGTTATTAATGATCCTTCCAACTATTTCATTGATTTGAGAAATTATGAAAATGATTTCAGTATAGAGGATCATGATGAAGATCAAAATAACAATGAAGACATGACTGTTGATGAGCGAAGTGATAGTGACGATTAATTTCAATATGTAGTATTTTTTTATAAATTATTGTATCAAATTTGGAACTATTGTTTAATTATGAATTAAATTTCAATTTCTATGTGAATTGTGGTTGTTATGTCTTGTAAATAGATAATGAGTGGATGAATTGTGGATATATAAATGTTGTTTGAGTTTTGGAAAGAAAATTCAGTGCAGAGAGCAGTTCCAGTAGCTACTGGACTTATACCAGTGATTTGTTAAAAATGACCGGAGCTGGTCAGATATCGAAATGACCGGAGCTGGTCGAATTTTGACTTTTATAAATACTAAAAAATATTTTATTTTTATTTTCATTCTTATTATTCTACTTCAGTTATATCTTCCCTCTTATAAGCGAACAACGATACACATAGCGGCGACTAGAGTTTCAAGCGACAAACACTAATGTCTACGAACTCCAACCCGAGACCAGCTAAAAAGGTATCGATTGCAACTTACAGACTGATTATCAACTAAAACACTGATAATCGATTTTGTTTTTGATTTCGATTTTAGTTTTGGGTTTAATTGACTTTGATTGCAAACACTGATGTCTTCTATGTCACCAACGCACACATACAGAATTATATAATCGATTTTGTTGGTCTTCTTCTTCGTCTTCATTTGTTATAGATTTTATTCATTTTATTTTTGATATTTTGATAACTGCTCTCTCTCCCCCCTCTCTCTCTTTATATATATATACATAAAGATATTTTATACAGATGTTTTTATTTTTGATATTTTTGATTTGATTTCATTTTATTTTACATATAATTTTGATATTTTCTGTTAGTGGTCTTTATATGTTAAAATTTGCTAAAATTAATTTTTTCTAGATGAAATCTAACATGTTTTGTTTACTTTTCTTCCCAGATTTTGTTGCCAAGTCGATTGTATGGGGCTAGTTTTGACAGAGGAGGTGGGGGCATGGGTCAAACGAAAGCTAAGGGTCAGGTAATAGGAGATGGGAGAAGGGACATAGATATTGGTGGAAGAGGCAGAGAGGATGGTGGAAGGGACAGACAGTATGGTGGAAGGTCCAGCGATACAGTAATACGAGATGGTGGAAGGGGCAGAGGGGATGGTGGAAGGCCCAAGAATACAGTAATATGGGATTTTGGAAGGGGCAAGGGGGATGGTGAAAAGGGGAAGGTTAATGTCATAGGAAATAGAGTTAGGGATAGAGTAGATGATGGGAGGGGCAGATTTTATGTAGGCAGGGGTAGAGTAAATGTTGATGATAGCGATAGCGATAGCGATAGTGATAACGATAGCGATTATGAATGTGAGGGTGAGGGACTTGATGAGAGTGAGAAAGAAATTGAGGGTGAGGAAGAGATTGAAGGTGAGGACAATATGGAGGGTGAGGAAGATACTGAGGGTGGAGATGATATGGAATGTGATCAGGAGACTACTAATGGGAGAGCTACAAGAAGTGTGAGCTATGGTGATTACAAAAAACCACCAATGAAGGGAGAGCCTAAACTTGGAGTGGTGCAATTTGTCGATGACAAAACGTATAACCTATGTTCCTTTTTTTATAAATGTATTACCTATATCTTTACGATAACTTAACATTCATTTATTTATTTTTTGTAGGATCAAATAACCTAGGTACAAAAGGACCCTAAAAGGTATACTTAGAGCAGAATGGACATATGAGATAACCTTTGAAAAAGGACGAGCACGTGAGGCCTTTCTTAACAGATGTGTTAAAAAGTTCAAGGTATGAATACTGATAAGATCATTTTCTCTCCTTAATTTGGGGTTTTACTTTACAGTGTCAGTGAATCATATTATTTATTTTTGGGATATCCTGTTAATATTATTTTTCAAAGAAATTTGGGATGTTAGACGATGCTTAACAAGTTGAATGTTACAATATTGAATTTATTTCTGGAAATAATGTTAGTAAGGGAATGCGTCTAATAACCTTGATTTTCCAGTAACGGAATTCTTGGTCTTTTCTAGTTATGGTTATCTATTTATTATTGTTTCTCTTGTTCTTCAGACTTACTATTACTATCTAGAAGGCTACACAAAGCAAGAGGCAAATTATGTGGTTAGAGAACATTTGAGAACAAATATGAAGCTGAATATATTTACAATGAAGAAGAATTCTAATAAGGAGATGGGAAAAGATCGTAAGGAGGGGAGGCCAGCAGATCGAAAATTGTTCAAGCCCCATTTCCTAGAAGAGGATGCATGGTTTGGTTGCTGTGATTACTGGGAAACAGGAGTTCATAAGAACATGTCAAAGACCAACACAGAGAATTGCAAGCATTTAACATTGTCGCACGCCAGTGGTGCAAAACCATTTGAAGAACGACGTCTTGTAAGTTTCTTTATACTCATAGCATATTAATGTCTTGAAAACTAAATAAATATATTTATCATAAATGGTATATGATTTAACTTGTAAGATTTTTTCACTGCACTGTTTCACTTGTTTACAGGCCAAGGAGAAAGAAACAGGGGAGCTTATGTCTGAATTGGAACTGTTTAATATTGTTTACACAAAGAAGCATGCAGAACTTTTGGAACTTCAGGTTTGTGTAACATAAAATCAATAATGTTAAAATTTCTCTTCATATTCTAGCCACATACATGTTAATTTTTATGATTGTAAATTTTTTATGCGATTACTTAGTGTGTTAATCATTCATAGACATCTCAATCCTCAGTCGATCCTCTTTCTTTAGCTGACGTGATCTGATCACATAATATAGTACTCCAGTAAGACAATAGAAATGAACAAGGCACTAGGGACTATTCCTGTAAGTGAAAAACAATTAAACAAGTCAAAATTAGCTTTTAAACATGTCTTTCAGCAGCAGCCGATGTTCAAAAGTCCATAGAAGGGCAGACAATCTGTAAAAGGAGAAACATTAAAACCTTATAAGCTCCTTTCCAGGTCGAATTGTTACCTTTTGGCTTTGATAACACTGACTTGATTGATTCACGAAGACCTATAAAATTTTAACAGTATGTGTAATTAGTATGATCAAACACTCTTTCAGGACTAGAGGCCAAAGGTCTCTTCTATTTGTTCTACCGTAAATAGACTCATAGACATTATTAATCTTTGACTGTAATAATTTAAACTACCTACAGATGGAGGCGCTGGTATAGGGAAACATATAGTACTAATGTCATTTAGAGTTATTAATCTGACCTGTATCAACATAGCTGTGGTAAAGTCCCAACTATGGCATTTGCAGGCCTGTTGAGTCCAAACTATAACCTATGAATAGTCACCTACCTTTTACAAAATATTTTAACTTATCAACCACAATGAAAAAACTGATATAAAATAGAATATAAATCAATCAATTTCAAAGTATTAATACCAATTAAACCTGGGGGAATATGGATTTGGACCGGGTTTGGTTCATTAATATGGATTTGGACTGGTTTAGGAACCAAAACCATATCTTAACCATATTAAGTAAAATATAGTTTTAATTTGATTTTTTTATATGATTATGGATTTAAATGTAGATAACGAAATATATATCAAATTTTTACAAAAATAAAAGAATGTATTCTAAGTGAGATTTTTCCTAATTTTTTGACCTCAACTTCTGAAATATAAATTACACAATTACGCCATTCCTGGTAACTTTAGAAATATAGGATAGTAAAAAATGACAAACCAAATGAATTCAATTAAATTGCGTAATTTTAGTAAATTCTGAAGTGACAAAAGAAAAAAGAAGTGTCAAAATAAGTATACTGCTATCAAAATATAAGTGTACAATAATACTTAGGTATGCCAATTTTAGAAATGGTAAGTTAAAAACCTCTTCATCATACGTGTAAATCTACTTACATTCTACTTACATCTGCAACTGTAATACACACAGTTAGATAGCCACGAGTTGACTCGGGACATGCTGGATTTAAAACATAAGTAGATGTTTGCAACTTGTTTAAATGACATGCCCTTTCAACTTGTTTAAATTGGTGAATTACAAATTTAAACCGCTTTATTAATTTATTTACTTGTTCATTTATATGAATACAGTTATGCAAATGTATCAGATGATAAAGACTTACTCTATAAGTTATACGTCTTTGACTCTAACCGTGTTCGCGTAATACTAGATTATGTTTGTAATAATTAAAAGCTCGTGACTCTGATTATGTTACTGGATTCTCTCTTTGATACAACTTAGTAGTCACCCTGTTTTCCTGTTGGACTATAATTTTTTAATTTGACCTTCTAAAACTTGCACAATTATAAACTTAAGTATCCAAAGGTATTGAACCTAGTTGTTGAACCCAGAGAGAGGGCTGTTTTTTACATGCCACATTTTGTGTATAAAATGAACAAACTGTAAATGTGCCAACAATCAATGTATTAATGCAAATTGCGAAAACTTCAAATCAAGTTTATACACAATAAATTTCATGGCCTAATTCCTCTATTACAGTTTT
Organism: Apium graveolens; assembly: GCF_009905375.1. Taxonomy (NCBI): domain Eukaryota; kingdom Viridiplantae; phylum Streptophyta; class Magnoliopsida; order Apiales; family Apiaceae; genus Apium; species Apium graveolens. Next base: position 259,508,227 of record NC_133649.1, on the reverse strand, counting down.
GTCCAATACATTCTTGATTCTTCTTATTTATTATATTTTACCCAAGTGACAAATCATATTTTGCAGGCTTCATATCATTTCTTGTATATTATAAAATTTATTTGTTTCCTTATGACTTGCATATTGTAGGAGGCTATGGAGCGTGCTACACAGGAAATGGCTGCACAATATGATCCAGATGAGCCACCTCCGTCTCCGTCTACCCGTAGAAAAAGAAATATTTTAGTCACAATTGAAAGCTCGTATTCCAAAAAAGGGAAGGATATGGATGTACCCATACTATTCAAGAGCTTCTTGGACCCGAGGAGGCAGCCAAAAAGACCAGCTTATCCACTCCAGCCCGCATTCCAGAGCCAGCATACGAAATGATGGGGAGGGCACTGAATGAGGTAACTGATATGGTACAATCCATGGACGGGATATATGAGGTCCCACGAGCCCGCCTAGAAGAGGAGTTGCAAAAATTAGCTGATGATGCTTATCCAAACAAAAACGACCCTTCACAACTGGTCTTATGGAATCAATATTTCAAGATTTCTAAAACTCTGACTGTTTCTCTATTTCAAAGATCGAAAAAAGCTATAGTCGAGGTAATTTTTTAAGCTCTTTGACTTTAAGGAAACAATTATTAATATGTTGCATGTTATACTTGTGTCTGCTTTTGCTAAGATCACACTCATCATCTTAATGCACATTATAGTGACCAGGGCCATCTCCGTTTAAGCTTGCTTATATTTTATACTAGATAGTTTTTATTCACTGTAAGGAGTAGGGACTGATATGTAGTTTTTGGATATAATTTTTTTGAACACTGTTTTAATTTACTTTTTGTTTGTGTTCGTTGTACTTGTTTTTTTATCTTTTTTATTTTAATCATATTATTTTCCTGGATGGTTATGTTGTGCTCCTAATCCTTTAGTTTGTAATATTTGATTAAAATAGGAGGAAGTCCTTAGTTTTGTTCATTACTAATTATCAAATTATATAGGGATATGATGTTAGTCTTTTTATTTCCCAGTGTTTTGGATTTAGCAGAAAAGATGTGTAGTATGTGTGTAGTGTGCTCTAACTAATTCTTTCTTTCTTTTTTCTTATTTTCGTGAAAAAAGCTGCTGACTAATTTACACTAACATTTTCTTTGCGAACCGTGGACCCTGCTTTCCTTTGATTCTTTGTATTGTTTGGTTTGTTTGGTTTATAAAGATGATATATACAATGTGCTATATGTATATCAGGAATTTTGAATGGCTTTTGGAACTATTTTAACTAATCTTTGGTCTGTGCAAGGTAATTAATTAATTACTTGGTCGGGTTTTAGTCCTAATGGTATCACCTGATTCCCAATTGCACGTAATGGTGTCGTATATTTCTATTATTAGTATATTCTTAGAGTAATATATTATGGTAATTAATAGTTTAAATCATAGATTATACATAGCACCAGTCATAAGCTAAGATTATATTGATATGCTAAGAGTCGAATATATGTTTAAATGTTTTTATGAGTCACAAGTCATAAGCATATATGTGTCTACCCAACGTTTGATAAATCAGGAATGGGACAATATCGGCAGATGATTAACATAAATTCGAGAATTAATCGAAATAAAAAATAGAATGTATTGTAATATTAAATTATATTATTATGATTGTATTAGTTATTTAGTAACTTATATAAATTTATTAACCCTATAAAACTACTCCTGGGTTATTACTAGCCAGTTAATGATAAATAGAAATGGTAAAAAAAATTAATTTGATATATTATCAGGAATAAATTCATAACGGTGCTTAAATATCCCTCCTGGCTCCCTCTCACCCTTACATTTGACCGCAATGTTTTAAAAAATTTCGAATTAATTGAGTATAATCTCCGTCACTAGTTCTGTTTTCATGAGTTAGCTTAGACCTGGAAGCATCTAAACTAAATAAACGATATAATAAATATTAACAAACTTACCTTGCTAGAAGGCCCCATAAGTCTGGTTTAACTTTTTTGTTGGTTCATATTATCATATACAGGATCAGCGCGATGATGACCAGATTAATGACCATGCTGATAGGAGAAAATGAAAATGGAAACGGTGGAAATGATGAAAGAAATGTGAATGAACCATATAGCGATCAAGAGGGTAGCTACAACGACGTTCCACTAAGCCCATCGTAGTTATTTCGTTCTAATTATGTCTTGGAACTTGTACTTTGTCTCTCTTTTTGTGGATTTGTAGTAATTCTTTTGGAGTTTCCTGCAGAATGTTCTCCACCTACTATCTAATCTAAGTAACATTTTTAGTACTTCTATCAAGGATTTACGTGGCCTTGTATTACTTTCATCAATGGAATTATGTGGCTTTTATAGTATTTTCCCAAGAATTCTAATCGAAACTATCTACTCTTTAATGTATATTTTTACTTATATTTGCAAATACTTTAAATTCAGGGTAATTTTAAAATATGTGACTGATTTTGGGTAATTATGAAATATGGTATCATTAAGCCTGAATATGAACTATTCAGGGTAATTATGAAATATGTGACTGATTTTGGTAGTAAAAAATTGTCAATTTAACAAGTATTGCAACCATGTTTGGTCACATATAACAAATATTTATGACAGCAAATAGTCATTCTAACATATCTTTTTTGACTGCAGATGGTCGAATTACGTTCTAAACAAGTGACCGAGATCGGTCAACATCTAATGCGAAGGAAGGTAGTCAATTATGTTTTGTGACTGAAACCAGGTCATTCACAGTTATGACTGAAATTCGTCACTTTGGTTCCTTAAGCGGGAAATGAAAATTTAAACTGAAATTTTTGGTTCCTTAAGGGGGGAATGAAAAATTCAAACTATCTGAAATTTCAAAATTTTTGAAAAATATAATGTGACTGCAATTGGTCATAATAGGACTTCACAGAAATGACCGTATTTGGTCATTTGTTTCTCCTAGTTTCGACCGCATGTCTATTTTCGACGACCTTAAAAGTGACCGTGGGGTTTCGGTCACTAATACCATATTTGTGACCGAAATTAGGCAGTCATTTTTATCAGTTTTTCTTATAGTGCACGGTCAATTTGAGCCCTACAGGTTAACGTGAATAGTCACAACGTAATTATGCATATGCCAACATGGAGGGGTAACATGAAGTGAGACTTATCTACGTCAGATGCCTCATTGTTGTCTTCGCTATTTTCACCAGCTTCAACATCAATATTCTCAATATTCTCTCTCGCATTCTCTTCAACCATTGCACTCGACAATGCAATTTTCCCGATCATTTTCATCATTGTAGTCCGTTATACTCTTCCTCATCAACAACCTATAATTTAATTAATAAGAGCTCAAAGAATTGACGATGGACAAACAAAATACTGTTGAAATTAAAAAGATCTTATGCTTGTTAGAAAAACTTACATGTTTGTACTTTTCAAACAAGTTAATCATAATATTTTTAAAAAATGCACAATTTCCTTCGATATTAATTGTGAGAATTGAACTCTACAAGTAATGTAACGACTGGGAATTTTCACGAATTAATTATGCGAGTAAAGTGTAATTATGTGAATTATGTGTTATTATGTGAGAATGATTGTGAAGCGTAGTTGAAAACGCTCAGCGTTGGGCCGTCAGTCAGGACGCGACCCGTTACACGAAGAATGAATATTAGTAAAATGGAAAATTTTATGTTTAAGTATATTTCATTATGATACGTGATATGTGAATCTATGTTAAGGTGCATAATTATGTGATTATATGCTTGTATGATATTATTTGGAATTTTAGGAAATAAGAAGTGTATTAATTGCTATTTATATAGGTTATAAATGCATTTTAATTCTTTAAGAAAAATAGTTTTTAAAATTATTTTTATTTATAAATTTTGAATTTGATTTTGTTAAATTCCTAAAATTCTAAGCTATTTTATGATGTCACTCTTGTAATTTATAGATTTATGGTTTTATTTATAAAATGTATTCTTTGAAATTAATTAGATTAATAATTATGTGATTACCAAGTTGCCTTTACATGCATTTCCACTCACAATATAAGAGAAGGGTAGTTGTGTCATTAACCACCCCACTATTTCATTTCAACTTAACCAAATTACCATATCATCCCTGCATGTATTTTGTGCTAGTAGTGAGAGAATGGTAGGTTGATAATTTTACAATTCCACTAATATAAGCACATGGGAGAATCAAACAAAAGGCTTGTCATTTCTACCACCACTTCGTTCACATCATTTTTCATCTCTCCCCTCATCTTCTTCTCTCTCGGCTCTATCTCCCTCTCTTCTTCTCTCTCTCACCGAGCTCTCTGTCTCTCTCTCTCTCTCTCTCTCCTACATGCAACACCAAAATCTACTTAGAATTTAAAGATCTTGCCATTGATCTTCATTATTTTCAATCCCCTATTCATATATTATTTGCATGAAAGTGTTTAAGGAAGTTTTTGCATCAACATCTCTTGGTTATATCTAAGAAAATATAATTTCTTAGTGTATGACCTTAAGAGAGAGTATAGTACATAAGTTATGTGATTTTCTTGGTTTGTTTTGGAGAGAGGTTCGACTTTTGCTATTAAAAAGGTGGGTTTTGATTTTGATTCAAAGTTTACGAAGGGTTTTGGTTCAAAGATTTGGTTTTTGTTCGAATAAATGAGATTTGCAAAAGGGTTTTAATGTTCGATTGGTTTTGATGATATATTTATAAACCTTTGTTTTTGAGTTGTTTTCCTTGCATGCATGTAAAGTCCTAAGTGTAATCAAGTTATATTTTGTTTGGTTTGGAAAGAAGATGGGTTAAATGATTAGATCATGAGTTTAATTAAGTTGGATTTGTGATTTAGAGTATTGCATGTTGAGTTGATTGATTGCATGTCGATTCTACAAGTTGTTTTGTTGATTAATTGGGTTATTGTTTAATTTGGAAATATAATTTGGTTTATATTAGATATGTGAGTGTATAAGTATGAATAAGTTAAGTTTTGATTATTTAAAGCATGGATTTCATTCGGTTTTCAAAGGAATAAATGATTGGATTTATGCATGTTAAGATTTTGTTCAAAAATAATATTTTGGTTCCGTTTTTGGTTTAAAAGAAATCATTTCAAGAAGTGTTCTTGTTTGGAATGGATTAAAATAGGTTTAAGTTGTAAATGGAACCTTGCATGTCGATATTTGATAAATTGTTTGTGTTTTATTGAAAAATTCGAATGGTATATGGTACTAAAAAGGGTTGATTCAAGTTGTTTGGTCAATTTGAGTTTAGAGTCTAATTATTTGGTTTGTGTAAGATTGATTTGGTGTTTAAAAGATGTTTGGTTAGTTGCATGTCAAGTTAAGTGGTTGCATGTTGATTTCTTGGCTTGGTACCATTTATTTTGGTTCGAATTTGAAAGTTAAAAATGAAGGACTAGTTGTTTGGTTGTCAAGTTATTTAGATCGTGATTGTTTTGTTAAGATAAAGATTTAAGTATACAAGTATATACCCGCTATGTGTTATATGAGTACTCTATGATTATGCTTGAAAATACGAGTTAAGTATATAAGTATATACTACTAAGTGCTATGTGAATATTATGTGATTATACTCGTGTATATAAGTTAAGCTTTAATGCGAGTTGGGATAATCGTTAGACGTTCAGGGAACGTCGAGTGAGAATAAGTATCTAATTAGGGATTATGTTTTGGATTGTAGATTCATATAGCGGAGGCATTCAGGATTGTATATTCAAATAGTGGAGGCATTCAGGCTAGAAAAGGGAAAGGAAACTTAGGTGGCAATAATTCAGCTTTAGTAGTTCAGTTTCAATTTCTGTAAAGTAGGAAAGCGATTTAAGGCAAGTAACTTTGCCTTCTCTTATGAATTGATATTGTTAATGCCATGATAAAGTAGTGATCCTTTTTAATACTTGTGATAAACCTGTTATTGATTTATGAGAAACCCTAATATTGATTCTTGTGATAACTTGTTATTGGATCATGTTCGTCCCGTTTATAACAATTTGATTGATTCATACCCTCTTTCCTTTGTCACCCTATGATCTCGTAAATCCTAATAGAACCTTTATGAATTTCCTTGCGAAATATTTTGATTAACCTGAACTCTTCATTAACTTGAATACCTTTGCCTTGTTGATTAATTCCCTTGTATAACTCGAACTTGATTACTAGTATTGCTTCAATAACTCCCTATATTGACCATTGCTTATAATTTGAATTCCTTGAACTACCTTTGTTTGATAACTATCCTTTATTTACATATCCAAACTTTGTAAGTAGATGTACGCCATGTACTACACTTGATATCAGACACTCCTACCTTTGTTGATTATCGTTATAACTCTTTTTCAATACTTTCTTCCTTATTTGTTGAATCATTTGTACTCATCCTTGATGATCCCGCTTGTGAGAAGATAATTCAATTTCTGATAGGAGTCCCATAACTCCAATCCCCGACTGATAATTTAAATCCTATTATTTAGATACCTTGTAATTTCTCCATGGCATCAGTTTTATAAAAGATAAATGCCTCTTTAACAAAATAATGTTTTCTTGATTTAGTGGATTGGACTCAGACGCAAGTCCATTTCACACCAATTGATAGGCTTAAATGTTGCCTAGGGATCCCATTATATTTGAGAACCCAGCGAGGTTCGGGATTACTTCGCGGCTGATCACCGGTTGTAATCCGTAGCATCCTAAAATGAGGTTTTTGAAGTTGTTTTAATTATAAATGTTTATAACATGATGCCATGATGCCATATATCTTGTCCATGATGCTATTCTGCCTTTATGATATGATTCTCCTGCTATTGAGTTGCGATGAATGTCGGCTCTCACCCTATCTTAATCCTTGATTCTTGAAAGCCCAAACCTTTCTTTATAACTGATAGGGATAAATAAATCCTGATTGTGTAAATTAAATATTATATTAATTATACATGATTTGGGCTGCTAGGCCCAATAAGAAGATGTATGACATTCAGACCAAAAAGGTTAACACATTGATCAGGCCTGATGGACCAGATCAGGCCTGATGGAACGAAGAAGGCCCAAAAACCCTGAATATTAATTAATTTTGTAATTAATTAATAAGGAAAAAACCATCTATTGAGAAGAGTCCCAATAAGGACATAAATCCTTGCAGATTAGCCTCTAAGGGACCTAGAAGGATAAGGAATCAGTTTCCTACTATTTAGGACTCCATAGTCCATTCTAATTCTGAGGCTTGGTTACCAAGTCTCCTATACCAAGTCCAATTCAAGGACCACCAACATCTATATAAGGGGTCTCACCCCACAAATAAGAACTACGTTTTTTGACTTGATCATTGGCAATCAGCATGGTACGTATGCATCTTGTTAAGGCAGATTGAGTCACGAAACACAAGAGCAGTCAAATTGAGCCTCGAAGCTCACATTCCTTAGTAATAAATACAGCAATTATATATCTTAGTTTTTAATCCATAACATTTGGTGCCGTCTGCGGGAAGGCACAACAACAACCAGGGCGAGAACACGGAGAACAATTAGAGCTCTTGAGGAAGGAACACCATCGGGACAACTCAAGTGATTTCGTCAACCGTGGAGGTACCTCCTCATTCAATTTATGCAGTCACCCAAGAAGAAGCCCAGATAGGGGTAACTGAACCTCAGCCACAAGGGACGATTCCCTCGACCATTCAAGGTACAAATCCCCAAGTTCAACAACTACATGCACCTATGAATTCTGGACCCATTGGGTACAAATATTCAACTGTTGTGACTACTAACCCCCCTTATGGGATGCCCCTTTACCCCGAGGTTGGAGGAAGTGGACATGCTGGACGGAGTGAAGCACGAGGGCAATCGCCCCCTACATACGAGGTTTGGCTCCTATCCCTGAGGATCAGGAATTTTCTGGCCCTTACACTGAGAGAGACTCCAAATCTTCGGATATTGAAGTAGCCCCAAGAAGGAGACGTGCTGGCAAAGAGCCGATGGCTGATGGTAGCCAACATCCTAGGAGCACCCAAGGGACGAATCCCCAAGAAGTGCAGGAAAGGATCAGGGCTCACGAGGCTGAGATTCAAAGGCAGAAGCGCGACTTGGAGGCGCACCAGACCACCAGACCCCCTCTACCTCCTAGGGGGAGAAATCCTCCACCTATCATAGACCTGGATGGTCCGATACGGAGAAGGGCTGTTGTCCCAAGTGCTAATCCAAGCAATCTTCTTCTCCTTGGAGATCCTGATGATCCTACCCCACCCTTCACTGAAGAAATAATGAATGCCCATATCTCAAGAAAGTTCAAGATGCCAACTATCAAAGATTATAATGGCACGGGAGATCCCGCTAATCATGTTAGGACATTCTCTAATGCAACTATTGCAGCCCGTGAATGATGCTATTAAGTGTCGGGCTTTTCCTCAAACCCTGTCGGGTATGGCTCAAAGGTGGTATGGTCGTTTGCCCCCAAAATCTATTGGGTCGTTCAGAGAATAAAGTCAGGCTTTTATTAAACAGTTCATCAGTGGGAGAGTGCATGAGAAAAGCTCAGCATCCCTTATGAGCATTGTGTAGGGAGCGAAGGAATCCTTGAGAGACTACCTGAATCGTTTCACAAAGTAAGTGTTAAAAGTCCTTGGCCAAACGCCCCCATGAAAGCATGTTGCAGCTCCAAGATAGGGCAGGGAAGTATGTCAAGGTTGAAGAGAGTATGAGAAAAACAGTCGTGAGCAATGAGCCCGTTGGAGGCAAGATGCGGAAGACCGATCTGGAATACATCTCTAAGGACAAGTATCCTAGAATTGAGTAAAATCCTGACTCAACTCCCAAGAGAGGAGGACTTGGACAAAAATTTACCGAGTATGCTAAGCTGAATGCTCCGAGGAGGTAAATTCTAATGAAAATCGAGAAAGATCGAGATATTCGCTGGCCTAAGCCCTTGAAGGCCGACCCTGCCAAGTTAGATAAAAGCAAGTATTGTAGATTTCACAAGGATGTTGGCCATGACACCGATGAGTGTAGGCAACTGAAAGATGAGATTGAATTCCTTATTAGAAAAGGGAGGTTGAACAAGTACACTGGAGATGGAGGGGATAGGAATAACAATGGAAGAAAGAACTTTGAAGATCATAGGAGGGACCAAGATGATCAGGGGCGGAATCCCCAGCCTAGGGGACCGGTGATAAATACAATCTTCGGAGGACCACGACCCCGAGGGCCTGTGATAAACACAATTTTTGGAGGACCAACTGCTTCTGGGTTATCCAAGAACTCCAGGAAAGCGTATGCCCGAGAAGTTATGCATATTGTTGGGGAAGCCCCAAAGAGGGCCAGGACAGGTTTAACAATGTCTTTTGATGATTCTGATCTGAAGGGTGTGAAATTTCCCCATGACGACCCTTTGGTTATAACCTCGATAATAGGGAACGGCTGTTGGATTTTAATCGCAGCGGAGGCATGGTAAAACACTTTTACACATACAAAATCCAAATAAAAGCATATAAATCGTGGTAAAAACGTAGGGATCGATTACTAACCTTTACTAGCGATCCAAAAGCAACGATCGGAGATCCTTAGCAGCTGCTCCTCAAACGTGAAGCATTCCACCGGTATCCACCAAGAAAACGACGTTAAAGAGGAGGAGGAGGTGGAGAGAATTCGGTTTTCTAAAACTTTTGGGTTAGAATGAAAATAGGGTTTATAATAGTATATTTATAGGCAAAATTTTCAGCTGAAATTTTCCCATAAATATTATTATTATTATCCCATTTATTATTCTCATTAATAATTAAAACACCTTTTAATCATTAATCCTTTTTCTAAACACTTTAGAAATAATTCTCTCTCTTGATTTAATTTCCAAAAATTAAATCCTTTAAATAATAATATTAAGAACTTTTTTTAATTAATTTATAATCAATTAAATCTCATTTAATCAATTATTAAATTTGCCAATTAATTATTTATTTCATAAATAAATAATTATTAGCCATTATTAATTAATTCCTCCACCATTAAATCATTCTCTTTTTATGGTGTGACCCTGTAGGTTCAATATTAAGCCGGTAGTAGAAATAAATAATGATAAAACTATTTTATCATTATTTATATAAATTCTCTAATTTATTAAATATGATTAATTAATTAATCACATTTATTCTACATCGTGAGGGATACTTCTCAGCATATCGCGACTATTCGGATAATATGAATTTACTACTTAGAATACCAAGAACCTATTCAGTGAATAGTTACCGTACAATAAACTCCTTCTACCCTACAATGTCCCGATTAAATACAAGGCATGGATCTCGTGTCAAGCCTATCTAATTTAATCACTTGCTTAGCATTTACTATGCGTAGTTCTATGCAAATTAGAAACTCCTTTCTAATTTCATTTACTCTGGCCAGAGATTCCTGAACTAGCATAAGTGGATCAGCCTTGAACATTCGCTTCCTTCACTGGAAGGGGTAGATCCTCTATTGATCATACACTATCTTCGTGTACAAATTCCTATACCCAGTAGAGCCCTAATAATTGTCCCTGGAGATTAAGAACTAAACCAAAGCATAGTTCAGTGTACACAAGATGACTATGATGACCTCAAGTCTAAGAATACTTGTACAACTATCACTATGTGAACAACGGCTGACACATGAGTGAACTCCATCAGTTGTTCAGCCGTGCGAGTCATGTTCAGTGAACTTATTCTATAATAAGTACCTACATACTAGCTATAGTGTCACCACACAAATGTCTATGAGAACAGACATCCTTCATAATGAAGCAAGCATAGTATGTACCGATCTTTGCGGATTATCAATTACCAGTTAGTAATCCTATGATTAGGAACTATTTAAGTTTAGAGTTATCATCTTTTAGGTCTCACTATTATGATCTCATCATAATCCATAAAAAGCTTTACTCTAAGCTATGGTATATCTTATTTAAACACTTAAATAGATAGAGCCCGTAATAAAAACAAAACAAGTCTTTTATTAATATCAATGAAATCAAAACAGATTACACAGGAAGTTATTCCTAAATCCTAATACATGATTGGACTTAGGACATATTCCTTTCAATCTCCCACTTGTACTAAAGCCAATCACTTTGGTATCTAATACCCATCTTGTCTTTATGACGATCAAAGTGACTTTCATAAAGTAGCTTTGTGAGTGGGTCTGCTATGTTGTTATGTGTGTCAACTCTAATTCAATACAATATAAGAAATGTTACCGCGCTCCCACTAACCCTTTTGTAGACGCATGGTTCATCTACGTTTTTGATAAAATCAAACTCTTTGATTGTCTCATCAAAACGAATGTTCCATCTTTCGAGAAGCTTGCTTTAAACCACATATGGTTCGCAGCAGCTTACCCACTAGGTTTTCTTTTCTCTTGGAAAGAAAACCATCTGGATATTTGCCAGATCTCATAGTCGTAGTAAGCGGCAATCGCAAGCAAAATCCGAACTGATTTTAACAGGGCTACAGGTAAAAGGTTTCATCAAAGTCAAACCATTGCCTTTGTTTGAATCCTTTTGCCACAAGCCTGGCCTTATAGGTCTCCACCTGGCCATCTGCTATAATCTATCTTTTGTATACCGTATACATAGATTCCATTCTGGATTTCATGGCACTATGCCATTTCTCTGAGTCAACACTACTCATAGCCTCATTATAGGTCACAAGGTCGTCATCATCAATGATCGACAACTCATTGTCATTCTCAATGACAAGGCCATATTACCTCTCAGGTTGGCGAGACACTCTCCCTGACCTATGAATGGGCTGTTCCATAAAAGGTTGTTCAGTCAGAACAGGTGTTTCCACTTGATCCGTAGCAGTTTGTGCTTCTTGAACTTCATCAAGTTCAATTTTGCTCCCACTGTTTCCTTCAAGGATAAACTCCTTTTCCAAGAAGGTAGCATGTCTGGAGACAAACACCCGATGATCGATGTAAAAGTAATACCCTAAAGTCTCTTTAGGATAACCCACAAAACTATATTTTACGGATCGATATTCCAGCTTATCTGGGTCAACTTACTTGACATAAGCTGGACATCCCCAAATCTTAACGTGTTTAAGACTCGGTTTCCTTTCTTTCCATATCTCATACGGAGTTTGAGGAACAGATTTGGAAGGCACCTTATTCAGTAAGTATGCTGAGGTTTCCAAGGAATACTGGAAGATTCTCATAGCTCATCATGGACCGAACTATGTCTAACAAAGTTCGATTTCTCCTTTCAGATACCAATCTAGAGGAGTCCACTGGGAGACTATACCATTTAATTTGAGATAATCTAGAAACACTCCTTTAAAGTATTCACCACCTCGATCTGATCGAAGAGTTATAATACTATGTTTGGTTGTTTCTCCACTTCATACTTATACTCTTTGAACTTTTCAAAGGCTTCAGACTTGTGTTTCATCAAACACATATCCGAATCTAGATCTATTATCCATGAAAGTAATGAAGTATGAAAATCCACCCATGGCTTGCTTAGACATTGGTCCACATACATCTGTGTGTACCATTCCTAGCAAATTTGTAGTCCTTTTTCCATGTCTACTAAATGGAGACTGCAGTGCCACAATAAAGTGAGATTTTCATCATCCCTTTTCTTTTATTAGTTTGTTCAATCTGAAGTAAATTATGTCACATATATACAGACCATTATTTAAAGCACCACGTCCATAAAGAATATTATCTCTAAGAATAGAACATTCATTATTCTCAATAATAAATGAAAATCCAGCCAAGTCTAACATGGGAATAATATTCCTCACAATCGAGGGAACAAAATAACAATTATTTAAAACAATAGTCTTGCCCGTAGGCATATGTAAATGAAATGATTCCACATCTACAGCAGCAACTCTTGCTCCATTTCCCATCAGTAGAATCACCTCCTCTTCCTCAAGAGTCCTACTTCTCCTTAGTCCTCGCAACGAATTGCAAATATGAGAACCACAGGCGGTATCTAATACCCAAGTAGAAATTTGGCTTAATGACATATTCACTTCTATCATGAACATACCTGAATCAGAAGCGACAGTCTCACTACCCTTCTTCTTCTTCAATTCCGCAAGGTAAACCTTGCAGTTCCTCTTCCAGTGCCCCACCTTGTTACAGTGAAAGCAAACAACTTTGCTCTTGGGGTCTTCAGCTTTTGGTGGAACCAGCGTTTTCTCACCTACTTTCTTCTTCTTGGAAGGGTTCCTCTTCCTTTTCTTAGGATTAGAACCTTCACCAATTAGAAGAACAGAACTCTTCTTAGGGGGAAAATTCGATTCCGCAGTCTTCAACATGTTGTGGAGTTCAGGCAGGCTGACATCCAACTTATTCATGTGAAAGTTCACAACAAACTGCGAGAACGAACTCGGAAGCGATTGCAAGACCAAGTCTTGGCTCAGCTCCCCATCCATGGCAAAACCAAGTTGTCCAAGACGTTCAATCAAATTGATCATCTTTAGTACATGGTCATTCACAGATGATCCCTCAGACATCCTACAACCGAACAGCTCCTTCGATATCTCATATCGAGCTGTCCTCCCTGCCACATCATACAACTCTTGTAGATGCATGAGGATAGTGTGAGCATCCATATGCTCATGTTGCTTCTGTAGCTCAATGTTAATGGAAGCTAGCATGATGCATTGAGCAACATTTGCATCATCTATCCACCTACGATACACAACATGTTCATCATTATGTGCATCACTAGCAGGTTCAGTAGGCTTAGGTGAGTCAATCACGTATTTCAGCTTCTCAATCCTGAGAACAATTCTCAAGTTTCGAAGCCAGTCATCATAATTAGGACCAGTCAATTTGTGAGCATCCAGTATGCTCCTGAGTGATAGTGCAGAAGATATAATGTATATTGTAAATCTGTAAATGATAAACACATAACAACACTTAGCAAATATTCGATTTCATTTTAAAACACTATATGAATCGGGTCTTTATTCATAAGTGGCTCCCACTAGTTTATCTAATTTATTCAACCCCCTACGTGAAAAATTAAGCAATCATAATGCTAGTGGGAATAGGGATCCTACATTCCATTACACAACCCCGGCTGTGGCACGAAACGCCATGTAATGTTCAATAGGCAGACAACTCTTGTCAATTACATCTAATGTTATTCCCTAATCAAACTTTAGCCTCTTGAATAATTGAGTCACGGCTGTGGCACGGCAAACTCAATATTCTAAGTCAAGTCTAACCCAACATTCCGTATAATTGAATCAGTCCCCAAAGGCCCACGGCTGTGGCACGTAACGACCTTTAGATTCTTATTCAATGTACACATCTCTATGTAATAGACAAGTATTTCTTATTTTGAAATCAAAGCCCTCGGCTGTGGCACGAAACGACAATGATTTAAAAATAAGAACTACTTTCTATCATGTTGGAAGGCTATGACCGACACAAGCCCGTTGTGTCATTGGCCAATTACTACTTGATATTATTTAATTTTAGAGGGATTATATTACAGTTACAATCATAATCATATTATAAAGAGATTCTTCCTTTTAAATTAAATATTTCAAATCAATAATCAATAATCAGATGATTCCCAGATCGGGTGGAGCATTGTCAAGAGGCGTCACTTAATAACCCTTTCTTACAGATAGAAATCTGTTGTTGACAGAATCATCCTTTCTCTCATATCAAAAATTCATATTCAATTACGTGTTTCATAAACACAAGAATCTTATGATTGTATTCATAATATTATTATTAAGGTTATGAAACACTTTCACTATACTAGGTTGTCTAATAAACGCCTTATGTTCATTTAAGTTCACCTAAATCTATCATCGCATGATAAACTAAGCATATATCACATATATAAACATGAATAAACATCAAGGTAGGCATGTTATATCATCTAGCATATTAGTCTAAGCAATATACATCTCTATGTATCACATGAAGCACTTAAAAGCAATTCAAACGATCAAAAACAGCTTTAAAACACTTCTGTTAGCTATAAACAGTTCGAAACAATTTCATAAAATATCATATAATATACCATTAGAAGCGTCTCGAAAATACGAATCCAACAGCACCAAAATTGCCCAAATCTGAGCTAGCACGCGCCCTCACGCGCCGAAACAAGGTCCCCCACGCGCGGCCACGCGCACACGCGCTATCAGGCGCGTGTCAGAACTCCGCCCACGCGCGCCCACGCGCTTACGTGCCCACGCGCTTCACGCGCCCACGCGCTTCACGCGCCCACGCGCTTCACGCGCCCAGAACCCTACGCTGACGTCAGCATCGCGTGTCTTCCACGCGCCGCGCGTGGCACGCCAGCGCGTGAGCCCCACGCGCGCGTGGTCGACGCGCGGTCCTTCGTTCTACTGTGAGTCGCCGCTTTTTTTTTTCTTTCTTGGTCACCGTGCCACCGTACTGTACTCTGTGCCTGTCTTTTCTCCGTGCAGAACAACACATACAGACAAGGAACTAGCAGCAGATACAAACATATATATATATATATACTATATATACATATATTTACTTATTTAATTACGAATTTTAATTACAAGAACTTCAAAAATTCATAATAAAAAATCTATACATCATAAAATTATGAAAAAAGTACCCAGACGATCTACAACACTTGTAGAACCCAGATCAACATTCAAAATTATTCTGAGAAACGATTTCTCATCAGACAAAATTAATCCATGATATAACTTGTAAAAATCATAATTAATTCATACAAGCACATAAAATTCTGAAATTTTTACCACAGATCTATACACATACAACCTATGCTCTGATACCATTGTTGGATTTTAATCGCAGCGGAGGCATGGTAAAACACTTTTACACATACAAAATCCAAATAAAAGCATATAAATCGTGGTAAAAACGTAGGGATCGATTACTAACCTTTAATAGCGATCCAAAAGCAACGATCGGAGATCCTTAGCAGCTGCTCCTCAAACGTGAAGCACTCCACCGGTATCCACCAAGAAAACGACGTTAAGGAGGAGGAGGAGGTGGAGAGAATTCGGTTTTCTAAAACTTTTGGGTTAGAATGAAAATAGGATTTATAATAGTATATTTATAGGCAAAATTTTCAGCTGAAATTTTCCCATAAATATTATTATTATTATCCCATTTATTATTCTCATTAATAATTAAAACACCTTTTTATCATTAATCCTTTTTCTAAACACTTTAGAAATAATTCTCTCTCTTGATTTAATTTCCAAAAATTAAATCCTTTAAATAATAATATTAAGAACTTTTCTTAATTAATTTATAATCAATTAAATCTCATTTAATCAATTATTAAATTTGCCAATTAATTATTTATTTCATAAATAAATAATTATTAGCCATTATTAATCAATTCCTCCACCATTAAATCATTCTCTTTTTATGGTGTAACCCTGTAGGTTCAATATTAAGCCGGTAGTAGAAATAAATAATAATAAAACTATTTTATCATTATTTATATAAATTCTCTAATTTATTAAATATGATTAATTAATTAATCACATTTATTCTACATCGTGAGGGATACTTCTCAGCATATCGCGACTATCCGGATAATATGAATTCACTGCTTAGAATACCAAGAACCTATTCAGTGAATAGTTACCGTACAATAAACTCCTTCTACCCTACAATGTCCCGATTAAATACAAGGCATGGATCTCGTGTCAAGCCTATCTAATTCAATCACTTGCTTAGCATTTACTATGCGTAATTCTATGCAAATTAGAAACTCCTTTCTAATTTCATTTACTCTGGCCAGAGATTCCTGAACTAGCATAAGTGGATCAGCCTTGAACATTCGCTTCCTTCACTGGAAGGGGTAGATCCTCTATTGATCATACACTATCTTCGTGTACAAATTCCTATACCCAGTAGAGCCCTAATAATTGTCCCTGGAGACTAAGAACTAAACCAAAGCATAGTTTAGTGTACACAAGATGACTATGATGACCTCAAGTCTAAGGATACTTGTACAACTATCACTATGTGAACAACTGCTGACACGTGAGTGAACTCCATCAGTTGTTCAGCTGTGCGAGTCATGTTCAGTGAACTTATTCTATAATAAGCACCTACATACTAGCTATAGTGTCACCACACAAATGTCTATGAGAACAGACATCCTTCATAATGAAGCAAACATAGTATGTACCGATCTTTGCGGATTATCAATTACCAGTTAGTAATCCTATGATCAGGAACTATTTAAGTTTAGAGTTATCATCTTTTAGGTCTCACTATTATGATCTCATCATAATCCATAAAAAGCTTTACTCTAAACTATGGTATATCTTATTTAAACACTTAAATAGATAGAGCCCGTAATAAAAACAAAACAAGTCTTTTATTAATATCAATGAAATCAAAACAGATTACACAGGAAGTTATTCCTAAATCCTAATACATGATTGGACTTAGGACATATTCCTTTCAACAGCCCAGTGAGAAGGGTCCTTGTGGATAATGGTGCTTCAGTGGATATCTTGCTCCATGACACCTTTTTGAGGATGGGATATAATGACTCCCAATTGAGCCCAACCGACATGCCATTAAATGGATTTGCGAGAGTGGAGTGCCCCGTAGAAGGGATAATCAAGTTGCCAACAACCATAGGACATGAACCAAGGCAAGCAACTCAGATGTTGGACTTCGTGGTGGTGAAGGCTAGTTGGACTTACAACGCTATCATGGGAAGAACAGGGATACACGCCTTCAAGGCAGTCCCTTCTTCCTACCATTCAGTTATGAAGTTTACCACCCGGGATGGGATCGGAGAAGAGAGAGGAGATCAGAAAATGGCTAGAAGATGTTATGTGGCCTCTTTGAGGGCAGATGGAGTTGGGGGGGGGGCAGGTTCTTCCTATTGAAGATCTGGATATCCGAGAGAATGATGAGAAAAGAGGAAAGTCAACAGAAGACTTAATTTCATTTCATTTAGCCCCCGAAGATCCTGAGAAGGTGACCTTTATTGGAGCCACGCTCGTGGAGCCCCTTAGAGGGAAGTTGGTGAAATTTTTGCAAGAAAATAGTGACGTATTTGCATGGTCAGCAACTGATATGTCTGGCATAGACCTGGAACTGATTACTCACAAGCTGAATGTGGACCCAAATTGAAAGACAGTGAAACAAAAGAAAAGAAGTTTTGCTCCAGAAAGGCAAGAAGCTATAAAACAGGAAGTGGAGAAGCTCTTAGAGGCTGGTTTCATTGAGGAGATTCAATTTCTGGAGTTGTTAGCAAACCCTGTAATGGTGAAGAAGGCCAATGGAAAATGGAGGATGTGTGTGGACTTCACTGATCTAAATGATGCCTGTCTTAAGGACTGTTTCCCGTTACCAAGGATCGATACTTTGATAGATGCCACTGCTGGGCATGAGATGCTGAGCTTCATGAATGGATTTAGTGGATATAATCAGATCAAGATGCATAAGGATGACATTCCAAAGGTATCATTCATCACTGACTTTGATGTTTATTGTTATCTTGTTATGGCATTTGATCTCAAGAATGCAGGAGCCGCCTATCAAATGTTGGTAAATAAAATTTTTAAGGATCTTATTGGCAAGACTATGGAAGTCTATGTTGATGATATGTTAGTCAAGAGTCTAGTAAAGACTGATCATATAACCCATTTGAGAGAAGCTTTCGAGGTCCCGAGGTACCACAAGATGATGTTAAATCCTACGAAGTGTGCTTTCGGAGTAGGATCTGGAAATTTTTTGGAATTGATGGTCTCCAAGAGAGGGATCGAGGCCAACCCCGATAAAATAAAGGCAATCCTGGACATGGAGCCACCAAAAACTGTCAAAGATGTTCAGAAGCTCACAGGAAGGGTTGCTGCGCTGGGACGATTCATCTCCAAGTCAGGAGACAAGTGCCTGTCATTCTTCAAGTCCTTAAAGAAGGTCAAAGATTTTCAATGGGGTGAGGAAAGCCAGAAGGCATTCGAGGAATTAAAGAAATATATGGCCCATGCCCCGTTGTTTGCCAAGCCATCTTTGAATGAAGTCTGATACTTGTACTTGGTCGTTTCAGAGAGTGCCTTGAGCGTTGTGTTGGTTAAGAAGGAACTGAAAATCCAGAAACCCGTATACTATGTCAGCAAGATTCTGCATGGAGCTGAGTTGAATTATTCAACCACTGAGAAGTTTGCTTTAGCTCTGGTAATGGCTTCAAGAAAACTCCGTCCTTATTTTCAGGCTCATCAAATTGAGGTTCTAACAAATCAACCCTTGAGAAATATAATCCTTAAGCAGGAAGATACCATACCTCAGGACAAGGAAGTTGATAAGGGGACAAAGAAAAGGATGATAAGGAGAAAGAATATTGGGTTCTCTATTTTGATGGAGCATCAAAAACAAATTCAAGTGGGGTAGGTTTGGTTTTACAAAGCCCTGATGGGTTCTTGATTGAGTATGCCATGAAGTTTGACTTCCCAACCACAAACAATGAGGCAGAATATGAAGCTCTGATAGCTGGTCTTGGCTTAGCGGGGACACTTAGAGTCAAGAACTTAAAAGTCTATTGAGACTCGAAGCTGGTCATATCCCAGGTGAAGGGAGAGTTTGAGGCAATGGATGATACGATGGCTAAGTATGTCTGCCTAGTAAGGGCCGTAATGACCCAATTCGATGAATGCCATGTTGAGCATATTCCAAGGGAGGAAAATGTTAAGGCAGATGCATTATCAAAGTTTACTTCATCTGAGATAGAGGAAAGTTCAGGAAGTGTGTACTTCCACGTCCTGAAGACACGAATCATTGATGTTTAGCTTGTAGCTCCTATAGGTCTAGGGACATCGTGGATAGATCCCATTAAGACTCATATTCAAACTGGTTAGTTGTCGAACGATGCTACTGAAGCACAAAAATTGGCTGTTCGAGCACTAAGATACTCTTTGATAGATGGAATTCTGTATAAAAGATCTTTCGTGGTTCCCTACTTAAGGTGTCTCAGGCCCGATAAGGCACGCTTGGCTCTTGAAGAAGTACATGAAGGCATATGTGGGCAACATTTGGGGGGCAGGGCCTTAGCTCATAAGATAACCCGTTTAGGCTTCTATTGGCCAGAAATGATGGTTCATGCCAAAGAATATGTGAAAAAGTGTGACCACTGTCAGAAGCACGCACCAGTCGTTAGACAACCCCCCGAGATGCTGACCTCCATCAACTCGCCCATCCCCTTTGCTATGTGGGGAATGGCTATACTGGGGCCTTTCCCCATGGCCATGACACAAAGGAAGTTCCTGATTGTAGCCACTGATTATTTTACTAAGTGGATTGAAGCCAAGCCTTTGGCGAAAATCACAACTAAGAAAGTTGCACAATTCCTGTGGGAAAATATCATGTGCTGGTATGGAATTCCTCGCATCCTAGTCACTGACAATGGAACACAGTTCAACAATGAGGGATTCAAGAAGTATTGTGAGGATTATGAAATTGAGTTGCGATTCACCTCTATGGCTCACCCGCAAGCCAATGGGCAAGCGGAAGTGGCGAATCAAATAATCTTGGATGGACTAAAGAAGAGGATCGAGAAGTCAAGGAATAACTGGGTGGATGAAATACTCCCAATACTATGGGCCTATAGGACTACCTGTAGAGTCACGACTGGAGCAACACTCTTCATGTTAGCATATGGTGCAGAAGCAGTTGTTCCTATAGAGATATCACATTCCTCCCCCAGGATTCAAGCTTTCAATGCTGAGGAAAATGAAGGGCAAAGGTTAGCCCTGGATCTAATTGATAAAGTACGAGATGAGGCACATGCGAAGATAGTGGAATATCAGAAAAAAGCTTCGTTCTACTATAACCTAAGGGTTAAAGAAAGGTTCTTCAAACAAGGCGACTTAGTCTTGAGGAAAGTGGAAGCTTCCGATGTAGGACAGAAAGGGAAACTTGCACCAAATTGGGAAGGGCCATACAAAGTCAAGAGCGTTCAGGGTAGAGGAACCTACAACCTGGAGACTATGGATGGTTTTGAAGTCCCGAGAACTTGGCATGCCCAAAACCTAAAGGTTTACTATGTGTAGAACAATTAAAGTACGATTCTCACTTGTCAGAGTGACAAGTAGGTTTAAAAGCACCTTGAAGCTTTGCTTGCTTAGGATTTTTTATATAGAAGATATGTTTAGATTTTATCAGGGTTGAACCCATTTCATGTAAGGTATCAAGAATACCAAGTTATAATAAAAAGCGTTTGACTTAATCTTAGCCTATTAGATTGATGCATTGTGAAGGATAAAACCAAGTTACAAACTTGAGTTTGAAAACTCAGAAAAATACGATGATACTAGGACAATACAACTGAAAATAATAAAAGTCAATTACAAAGTTCAACATTGTCTAAGAAAGAAGAAATATATAAAACTTAGGCCTTGGAAGGCTCAGACTCTTCGGAACCACTATCCGAAGTCTCCTCGGGCGTCTCTTTAGTCGGTCCCTCGGAAGTCTCTTCGGAAGTCCCCGCAGAGGTTCCCTCGGAATTATCCTCGGATGCTTTGGATACCACAGGAGACGCTGGCTTAGGGGATGCTGGTTTTATAGACTCTTTTACCCCGGCCTTCTTTATAACGGGCTCAGGCTCCTCCTCAGAAGAAGATTCCTCCTCTTCAGAGCTGGATTCAAGCTCCTTCCTTTTTTGGCCTTGGCCTTGACTTCCCGATGGGCCATCCTTAATCAGATCGGCAAGCTTATCTGCAACGCCCCAAAGTGTTGGGACTTTCACAGGGCAGGGGAAAGAAGATTGTTCAAGAACCTCAGGAAATTCTTCCTGGATAGCCTCCACAGCAGCGTCCCAGCCTTCCTTGTAGCTGACTGGATGTAGGAGGGCATCATGCTCCACCATTAAATCCTTGAATTCCTTAGTATCCATCCAGCCATCAAAAGCTTTGTCTTTTTGAGCCTTGAAGATAACATTCTCAGCCCGGGCCGTTTCAAGGCCAGAAGTTGATGAGGCGAGTTGGGCTTCAAGAGCCTCTATCCTCTTGTTGGCCTCCTCCAGCTTCTTGTTTGCATCCTCTATGCCAACTTTCCAAGCCTTGGCTTGGTGAATCGCCCCTTGAAAATGGACGTTCGCCTACAAGAGACAAAGCAAAAGTGAGAAATGAGAAAAATTACGGTAAAATACTATGAATGCCAAAATAAAAAGACGTACCGTCGCCAAAGCCTGAGCTCCGAAAAGCTCGTTAGCCTTCAAGTCCTGTTGAAGGACAAGGTCATGATAGTCAACCGGGGAAATGAATGCATAGACCATTCCTTGGCAAGCGTTGTGTTGCCAACAATCGAATCCTTGCCCCAGATTCCCCAAGCGCGTTGAAAGAAAGCCCCTGGTTTTTGTTTAGTATGTAAAGGTTGGCTGGGGCCTTCCTCGCCTGGTTCCTTCGCCTGGAGTAGGAACTCCGAGAAATGATCCCCGAGGCGCGGGTCTTTGAAGGCCTTCCCAGCACGTTTCATCCTGGTTGTCTCCAGGTCTTTAATCCTTGTAGACTCCTCAATCTTCTCAGCCACTGCAATAAATAAGATAAGTGAGTTGAGAAATTAGAAAAGTAAAAGATGGAAGAAACGAAGACAACTAGAGAAGGAAGGAAACATACTCTTTCTAGGAACGGGAGAAAGGCCACGTTCTACAAGAACGGTCTCCCTGATGAGATCCCAGGAGTGGGAAGTCCCATTATCTTGAGTAAGGAGGTTGAAAGCTCTGGTCTCCTCCTCAGACAAAACTATATCATTAGGACTCCCATATACAGCTAGCCCAAAAGACGAACGAAAGAGGGTGCCCCAATCGCCGCCCTCCCAAAGAATGTACAAAAAATCTTTCTTCCACCCCAAATTATTGTCGGGGATGGACTTCATATTCACTATGTGAGGAACGGTTGGGCGCTGGTTCAAAGAAACCCACCCCGGATTCTTGTCGGGACTATTCTTGAACTGAAAAATCTTTCTAAAAACGGCAACCGAAGTAGGGACGTTGTGCTTGGCGCATTGCGACAAGTAGCACATAATCAACATCCAAGAGTTTGGAGGGAGTTGGCAAGGGCTGATTCCCACATCAGCTAGCAAAACCGGGACAAATGGGTGAAAGGGGAGTCTGATACTTGCCCTTAGAGTGTCCCTGTAGGCACATAGTGCGTCCTTCCTCCATTGACAGGCCCTATCGACCGGACCCGCAAGAACTAGCTTGAAAGGTTCCTTAATTTGGAAGCAAGCACTCAACTTGTCCAGCTCCTTCAGATCCCGCAAGACACTGATGTGGTCGTGCACGTCTAAATATGCATCAGACGGGTACTCATCCCCTCGGGTGTTGATCATATCAATCAAGAAAGTGTACCTTGATCGAATGGGGAATTCATTGGACTTTATGGCCACGTTCATCTTAGCCAAACGAGTCATTTTCTTATCAGCCATTTGAAAAAAGGGGCACATAAGAAGACAACTTTAAACTCAAATTATGCAAAAACAAGCATAAGAAGAAAAAAGGGAAAAGTGTTTACCTGAAGTAATGCTGCTAAAAGAGGCTGGCTTGCTAAATGGAGTCTTTGGGGCTCAAAGAACTCCGACCTACAGTTATTTCTCTAAGATCCTTAATAGAAGAAAAGAGAAGGAAAAGTTAGAAATGAGAAAGTGAGGAGCAATAGACTCTACTCACTCCTTTATATAGGAGAAAAAGTGAAGTTGAAGGGACAAAAAGCCCAGTAAGATTAAAAGCCAAAAAAGAAAGCCCAGAAATGGAACATTCCAGAATATTCCAAGGAATTCCAAAGGAAATAAATAAAAATTCCCGATAATTATAAATAAGGTGTTTTAACATATTAAAGTCCAGATTAATATGGAAGAGGCCCAATAGAAGGCCCAAATCCAATTAGGATTTGGAAAAATAGAAGGTCCCAAATCCAATTAGGATTTGGAAAAATAGAGGCCCAAATCCAATTAGGATTTAGAAGAATATAGGCCCAAGACAGGCCCAAATCAAAGCCCTAAAGAGAGAAGGCCCAAACAAGGCCCAATCCAAATTGAATTAGGAAGAAGCCCAATACAGATCAGGATTGAGGTCGAATTCCAGGTCGTGAATTCTATTCGAATTCTTTCGAACAGGTGCCCAAAAATTATGAGTAAAAAGACCAGGATTGAGGTCGAATTCCAGGTCGTGAATTCTATTCGAATTCTTTCGAACAGGTGCCCAAAAATTATGAGTAAAAAAGACCAGGATTGAGGTCGAATTCCAGGTCGTGAATTCTATTCGAATTCTTTCGAACGGACACCCGAAAATTACGGGTAAAAAAGATCAGGATTGAGGTCGAAAACCAGGATCAGGATTGAGGTCGAATTCCTGAATCAAGCACAATATTTTTTGAGAATAAGCACAGAAATCTTGACTAAAATCCAGGTCGAAGGTTCGACTAGGATCTTGGTCGAAATCCTGGTCGTGAATCCTAGTCGAAACCTTACGACCAGGAAGCAAATAAGCTCATAAATCTCGACTAAAATCCAGGTCGAAGGTTCGACTAGGATCCTGGTCGAAATCCAGGTCGTGAATCATAGTCGAAACCTTACGACCAGGAAACAAATAAGCTCAGAAATCTCGACTAAAATCTAGGTCGAAGGTTCGACCAGGATCCTGGTCAAAATCCAGGTCGTGAATCTTAGTCAAAACCTTATGACCAAGAAGCAAAGAAAGACACAAATTTCGACCAAAATCCAGGTCGAAGATTCGACTAGGATCCTGGTCGAAATCCAGGTAGTGGATCCTAGTCGAAATCCTTCGACTAGGATTGAAAGGCTGGCCCAAATTTCGACTAGGATCCAGGTCGAAATTTCGACTAGGATCCTGGTCGAAAAGGGGCTGAAATTTAAAAATATCTGTGAAAAATTGCAGAAAATTTGGAAAAATCTCGAAAATAAAGGGAAAATTCCTGAAAATACCAGAAAATTCCTAAAAATAGGGAAAAGGTAAGAAAATAAAAAGGAATTTTTTAAACGACCCTGAAGCCGCGTACAAGGCGAATCGTTGTAAATGTGTAGGTCGCTCCACACTTTACGCAAAACGATACCCTGTAAGGGAATGAATGAACTTAACTTTTGCGAAATCTTATACGATTTCCCAAAAGTTGGGGGGCAAATGATATGGATAAATAAATCCTGATTGTGTAAATTAAATATTATATTAATTATACATGATTTGGGCTGCTAGGCCCAATAAGAAGATGTATGACATTCAGACCAAAAAGGTTAACACATTGATCATGCCTGATGGACCAGATCAGGCCTGATGGACCAGATCAGGCCTGATGGAACAAAGAAGGCTCAAAAACCCTGAATATTAATTAATTTCGTAATTAATTAATAAGGGAAAAATCAGCTATTGAGAAGAGTCCCAATAAGGACATAAATCCTTGCAGATTAGCCTTTAAGGGACCTAGAAGGATAAGGAATCAGTTTCCTACTATTTAGGACTCCAAAGTCCATTCTAATTCTGAGGCTTGGCTACCAAGTCTCCTATACCAAGTCCAATTCAAGGACCACCAACATCTATATAAGGGGTCTCACCCCACAAATAAGAACTACGTTTTTTGACTTGATCCTTGGTAATCAACAGGGTACATCGACATCTTGTTAAGGCAGATTGAGTCACAAAGCACAAGAGCAGTCAAATCGAGCCTCGAAGCTCACATTCCTTAGTAATAAATACAACAATTATATATCTTAGTTTTTAATCCATAACAATAACCTTGTATAGCCAAAGATAGAAATCTTCCACCTAGAGATTTAAAAGTAGAATGCCTCAGAGTTTGCTATTGTTACTATTATTGCTTTATAGTACTGCTATGTAGTTACTTGCTGAGCTTTTGGCTGATATATATTTGCTTTGATCTAACCATGGCAGTTAAGAAAGAAGATGGCCATACTTAGGCGTTCAGCTCGCATGAGCAGTTCCTGGCAGTCCCTACCGTGTCGTAGGTTTCTAGATGCCAGAGCTGGTAGCAGTGTGTGAGAGCAAGCGTTGTAGTTGGAAGGATTCTTTAAGTTGGTTCAGATACAGTGGGTTATCTGTCGATTCCACTTCGAAATCGAATAAATTTGAATTCATTAATATTTTGGGTTGTAATATATTATGTTGGTTGGTAGTTGTAATCTTGTCTCAAACTTCATCCTGTTTGGATCATGTTATTGTTTAATCGGGGTTTTGTATATCTGTTGATATTATTAGTTTAATTGTGTGTGAGTCCTCATTTCCAAACCCCGAGATTTAGGTCGTCACAAGTAAGATCTCCAAGACTCAATGACACCTCAATTAAGCTCACCATTTCTTTATCATTGATCTCCCTCTGAAAAGCATCTAGATTATTTTACAAATCGGGCATTACCTTTAAAAGCTTGCCATCCTTTCTAGCATTTAATTGATCTTTACTCCTCTTTTTATCATCTACAACCGTGTTACAATCTTTTCAAACATGTTTGTTAGGTCCAGAGTTCAATTACCAGAGGGGGTGAATGTGATTTAATCAATTTTATCAAACTTTAAGCAACAGAATCAAAACTAAAATGACTAAACATAATATTCGGGGTTAAATTCTTGCATTAAGAAAGATAACCACGAGGGTTTGCTTACAACTCCAAATACAAAAGATTCGAAGCAACAAATATGTAAAAACCGATATTATAAGCTATTAATCTTGGGATCTTTTTATCATTCAAACAAGCTAGAGATCTTATAAAATAACCTATCAAAATATAGATCTAAAACTTGTGAATGTAGATTTGTAAGTCTTTATGGTGTGAGTAAATTTTGCCAACACTTCTTCTTGTAAAAACCTTAAAAGAGTCAAACTAGCTCTCACAAAAAGAAATCTGCAGAGTTTCTTTACTGTATTGTTTGAGAAGACTACTTGTTCCTTTAATAGTATGATGGATATATAGTGATGTGACTTGATTGAGAAGATAGGGACATGTGGCTCACTTTAGTCCATTCATTTGACCTGTAAATCCTCTAAATCGACCAATAAGAGCTACTAATTGACCAAGAAATGATGTAGGAGCTACAAGTCGACTTCATATTCCTCTCTTTATCTTGGAAATCGAACAAGGGTTCCTTTGAAGCTACAGACCGATAATCCATTAGTTGTATTATCTAGAAATTGACCATAGGGACAGCAACAAAGCTACAAGTCGACCAATTATTTTGAATTTTGCTATAAATCAACCTAGGGTACCACTTGGAGCTCCTAGTTGACAGTGAAGTGAACTTAATGCTAGTAATTGACCAATGGTAAGAGAGAGAGAGAGGCTTGATGGTGACTTGACACTACCTAGGTACCTACAAATCGGCCATACACTTCATGGGAAGCTATAAATCAACCAAGGACTCTTCCAAGGCTACAAATCGACCTATTGAAAGTTGCAATTAGTGTCTGTTGTTAGGGAAAAAACACGCACTAATATTCACGCAAGTATACGCGTTCGCAAGTAGTATAAGATATAAATCAGATTCGTTCCCACAGAGACTGGTTTAGGTTAAGTTCAATTTATGCACCTATGCAACAACGTATGATTATCGCTCAATGCTAAGATAAATAACAAATTGGGTTTTTATTAAACTAAGAGATTATACTAAATAACATTAACTAAGAGAATTGAGGTTGAATTACTATATATGACAAACATGGGATCCTAACTTCATTACTACTTCATTCAATAGCCTTTTCGTTCTTAACCTTAGCATGTGATCGTGATGACACTAAGCAGATAACACGAAACTGATAAACGCCAACTTTCATTGCACGAGT
Source organism: Apium graveolens (assembly GCF_009905375.1). NCBI lineage: Eukaryota > Viridiplantae > Streptophyta > Magnoliopsida > Apiales > Apiaceae > Apium > Apium graveolens. Next base: position 259,480,434 of record NC_133649.1, on the reverse strand, counting down.
ACCATTCTACCAGACATCCACAAAAGAGATAGAAGCTGAATAGCACCAATTATATTGAGACCCTATATGTCTATAGAATTTGACAACATAACGGTTTAAGAATAAGTTATCCATAATGATTATATAGGGCAAGTAAAATGGTTAGAGTTACCTACGAATCATGCATACACATACATGAACCTATGCTAGCATGGCAAGTTCTAAACCTCTATATTCACTTTCGCTTAAATAGAGATTAACACGCTATCTTATATGTTAGCTACGTACATAAGACGAATAAGCACAACCAATACTAGGATATCAATCAATCACCACACACCAAGATATCAAAACAAATTAATTATTGAAATCCATAAGTAAATCCGCTAGAATCCCATGATAATGATTAGCCCATAATTGAACTCATCGTCACCATGGGTTCCAATTAAAGCATGGTATAAAACAAGGTCTTAATAAACTGAGTAATTATTAAAGTACGAATAAACGAGATCTAGGTTCACCAAGAACGAAAACGAGCAGCCAAAGTTACAACTAATTCAAAGAATCACAAGTTGAAAACAAGATCTTCTTTTTCGGAGTTGTTCTATGCTTCTAGGTCTTCTCCTTGGTATCCCAATCTTCCCGGATGATGAAAACCTTTTTTTAAGTATATATACGCCCCTAGTGGACCTGGACCCTTAAAATCGTCAAATTCCACTCAAAAAAGGCTTTTTCAGCGAAATCAGCGACCAACCGCGCCTTGGGCGGGCGCTCAGCTCTCCGGGCGGGCGCTCAGCTCTCCTGGGCAGCCGCTCAGCTCTCCTGGGCGGGCGCTCAGCTCCTGTCTGGAAAAATTTCTGATTAATCTTGTTTTGACCATAACTTGAGTTCTACTCGTCAGAATTAGGCGATTCAACTGCCCACACGAAGCTATTGAGATTATATACAACTTGATAATGGCCTTGGCTTCCAAATCTGATCACCTTTTATCATATTTCCTTCAAAAGCTATTTTCTCCATATAACTTATACCTGAAATGCAATAACACAAAAATACATCAAAATACCAATAACTTGAGTCCAAAACACCAATTTAAGCTTGTAATAAAGCATTCCAAGTGGATATAAAATCCACTTATCACACCCCCAAACTTGAATCGATGCTTGTCCTCAAGCATAAACAGACTCAACACTACAAAACAAACCTAATGCATGAATGCAACTACGTGAATGCAACTAAATGATAATGCAATCGATTCCCTCAGAATAACCATAACCAAATGAATAAACCAATATATCTAAGAATGCAATGACTTTAAACAGAGCTCGCATAAATCCCACAAACCAACTCACAAACCAGAAACGTGCGTGTGTGGAATGCTTAATAGATATCTCTCAATACTAGATCAATAACCATAACTTATCTATCATCGAAACAATCAAAAGTTTATAAACAGAATAGACAATAAACGCATTATGACTCACAACACCTCCTTTCTACTAGAGTTATACAAGGATTCACACTATTATTGAACACATAATAAAGATGCTTATTTGACCGTGCAATGAATGAGGTCCCAAAAGACTTATGCAATAATACCCATATAGCGAGCGTTAGGTTAGCGGATCCCAGACTATAAAAGCCTTAGGCCACTAGGCACAAAGTCCCCTAGAACTTAATAACTTGAGTATTAAAGAGCTCACTCTTGATCAATTATGCATAAACACATAATTTTTTCTTTCTTTTTTTTTCATTTTTTTCAACAATTTCTGAATGAGTGTGTTTCGCTCCATCTCATTCAACCCTAAACTACTCATAAAAATATGAGCTGGCTACTAGCCATTTGACGCCTAGCCGTACAACAACTAGCAATGAAATCCAAGTTTTTCTTCAGATAAAAAAAATCAGTGTTTTTACGTCATTACGAGAATATCAAAAATTCTAAATATAACCAAGTGATTAAATCTCAACAACAAACAAGTATGAACATGATCTAGATAAAAAACAACCCTATAAGACTTGTGAAAATATTTGTTTCTGGCATGCAAATCAATTCATTAAGACTTAAACATCCCTCTATTTGTCATCACCACACTCAAATCAACATCAACATATCAAATATCATAGTCCATCTAAGGGATCATGCTAAATATGCATGCAACTGCAACTATATGAAATCACATAAAAATAAACAAATATGTTCTAAATGAATAAATCATGCAAAAATATGAATGAACTGCAACTAAACATGCAATATGAATCTATATGAATCTATATAGACACACACTACTAATCCTTACATTATCACCTCCAAACTTAAAATTTTCAATGTCCTCATTAAAGGTAATAATCAAGATTTCAGGCATACCTAATTAGTGGGAGAGTCACCCTCGTTGGGTAGAGGATCAGGTGGCCAATCAACCTCTCCACCAGTGTACTCAGACAACAGTACCGAAAGTGTGTGTCAAATCTTCAGCAAAATATCGATGGATGACATGCATGGCCTCCATACGCCTAGTCAATCTTCTATACTGGGAATCACCAATACCAGTCCTATCAACTGCCTGTGGCACATGAAAAGAACCCTCTAAAGGAATGAGAGGATCCGTTCGGCCATCCTCTATATCATCAAGAATATATCTCAACCCCCTGTCAGGGGGTGCCCCTAAGAATGCATAACTCAAGTGATCTGGTAGAGGGTTGAGCTCAAGTGTGGGAGCTTCTTGAATAAATGGTTTAAAACGCTCCTGAGAAATTTTCAGCTCTACTATCCCAAGAGAATCGAATGGAAAATCCAACTTCCTCTTCCACGGAGGTGCATTCAAAACCTGCAGTTGCTCTTCTCCTTCCTTGTCATCATTAACTGATTTCCCCATTAAGGATCTCTCTAAGGTCTCTGACTTTGGCAATTTCTCAAGCTCTGAATTTACTACAGAGTCGACCCAATCTACTTTAAAGCACTCCTCTTTAGCTGTGGGTAACTTTATTTCCTTGAACACATTAAAAGTGACCTTTTGATCGTGAACCTTCATCGTAAGCTCTCCTTTTTGCACATCGATCATAGTTTCATCCTGTAGCCAAGAATGGTCTTCCCAAGATAATGGGAATCTTCTTATCTTCCTCGAAATCAAGAATTACAAAGTCAGCAGGGAAGAAGAGTGTATCCACCTGGAACAAAACATCCTCCACTATACCTCGTGGATAAGCGATGGAACGATCAGCTAGTTGCAATGACAAGTACGTTGGTTTCAGATCAGGCAGACCAAGCTTCTTGAAGATAGATAAGGGCATCGGATTGATGCTAGCTCCTAAATCACATAAACACTTGTCGAACGACAAGTTTCCGATGCTACAAAGAATAGTAAAGCTTCAAGGATCTTTAAGCTTTGGAGGCAACTTCTATTGCAGCACATCACTGCATTCCTCCGTTAGAGCAACGGTCTCTAAGTCATCGAGCTTTACTTTCCGAGAGAGAATACCTTTCATAAACCTCACATAGCTAGGCATCTGTTCAAAAGCTTCAGTGAAAGGTATGTTGATATGAAGTTTCTTGAACACCTCCAAAAACTTATCAAACTGCTTATCCAACTTTTTCTTCTGCAGCCTCTTTGGAAAAGGAGGTGGAGGATAGATCTGTTTCTCCCCTGTATTACCCTCAGGAGGAGTGTGTTCCATGGTAGTCTTCCTTGGTTCCACCTCTGCTTCCTTCTGCACTTCTTCTTCAGCAACAACTACATTTTCTGAAATTTGAGACTTTTCAGGCTCTTCGTCTTGCTGAATTTGGGGGCTTACAACCTTTCCAGACCTCAAGGTGATGGCGTTCACCTGTTTTTTCATTCATAGATAGACACGCACCATGAGTTTGTTGTTGAAAACCAGGAGGGTTGAATAGCTTATTTCCAAACTGCTGGAATGGCTGTTGCATAGCATTCTGATTGTTGTTCCAGCTGAAGTTAGGATGATTCCAGTTGTCAGGCTGATAAGTGGCAGGAACTGGCTGCTGCGATCTCTGAAAATTGCTCACAAATTGAGCTGAGTCAATAGATATAGCACATTGCTCCGTCACATGCGGACCTGCACATAGCTCACAAACACTAATTATCTGTTTAACACCATAGTTAGCAGAGAATCGATCTTCATTGATAACGCCTTTAGTTGAGCAGTGATAGTCGTAGCTGTATCCACTTCAAGAACTCCTGCTACCTTGCCCTGTGGACATCTCTGGGTTGGATACTGATATTCATTAACAACCATCAGTTCAATTAGATCATAAGCTTCCTTATAGCTCTTTGCCCATAATGCTCCACCTGCTGCTGCATCGAGCATGGGTCTGTACTGTGCTCCCAACCCATTGTAAAAACAATTGATGATCATCCAATCAGGCATTCCATGATGAGGAAACTTCCTAAGAATCTCCTTGTAGCACTCCCAAGCTTCATATAAAGATTCTCCTGATTGCTGCGCAAATTGAGTAAGAGCATTCCTGATTGCAGCTGTCTTCGCCATAGGGAAGAATTTAGTAAGAAACTTCTAAGCAAGATCTTCCTAAGTAGTAATCGAACCAGCTGGTAGAGAGTATAACCGGATCTTAGCCTTGTCTCTCAAAGAGAATGGGAACAGTCTCAGCTTCACAGCATCTTCAGAAACACCATTGAACTTAAAGGTGTCACAAATCTCAATAAAATCCCTAATGTGCATATTTGGATCTTCAATTGGAGAACCCCCAAACTGGATTGAATTCTACACCCATTGAATTATGCCAGGCTTGATCTCAAAGGTATTAGCTGTGATAGCTGGCCGGACAATGCTAGATTGAATGTCATTGATCTTGGGTTAAGAAAAATCCATCAAGGCTCTCGATTGTGATGCTGGATCTCCCATTGTAATGAGTACCTGAAACACAAATAAATAAACCGTGAAAGTAAAAGAATCCGAGTCAGTGAACTTTAACGACCACCGATGACAAGCACATAAACTAAAAATTAACACCGAGTCCCCTGGCAGCGGCGCGAAAATCTTGTTAGGGCGAAAACACGCGCTAATATTCACGCAAGTATACGCGTTCGCAAGTAGTATAAGATATAAATCAGATTCGTTCCCAAAGAGACTGGTTTAGGTTAAGTTCAATTTATGCACCTATGCAACAATGTATGATTATCGCTCAATGCTAAGATAAATAACAAATTGGGTTTTTATTAAACTAAGAGATTATAGTAAATAACATTAACTAAGAGAATTGAGGTTGAATTACTATATATGACAAACATGGGATCCTAACTTCATTACTACTTCATTCCATAGCCTTTTCATTCTTAACCTTAGCATGTGATGGTGATGACACTAATCAGATAACACGAAACTGATAAATGCCAACTTTCGTTGCACGAATACCATTCTACCATACATCCACAAAAGAGATAGAAGGTGAACAGGCACCAATTATATTGAGACCCTATATGTCTATAGAAATTGACAACATAACGGTTTAAGCACAAGTTATCCATAATGATTACATAGGGCAAGTAAAACGGTTAGAGTTACCTACGAATCATGTATATACATACATGAACCTATGCTAGCATGGCAAGTTCTAAACCTCTATATTCACTGTCGCTTCAATAGAGATTAACACGCTATCTTATATGTTAGCTACGCACATAAAACGAATAAGCACAACAAATACTAGGATATCAATCAATCACCACACACCAAGATATCAAAACAAATTAATTATTGAAATCCATAAGTAAATCCGCTAGAATCCCATGATAACGATTAACCCATAATTGAACTCATCGTCACCATGGGTTCCAATGAAAGCATGGTATAAAACAAGGTCTTAATAAACTGAATAATAATTAAAGGACGAATAAACGAGATCTAGGTTCAACAAGAACGAAAATGAGCATCCAAAGTTACAACTAATTAAAAGAATCACAAGTTAAAAACAAGATCTTCTTTTTCAGAGTTGTTCTGTGTTTCTAGGTCTTCTACTTGGTATCCCAATCTTCTCGGATGATGAAAACCCTTTTTTTTAAGTATATATAAGCCCCTAGTGGACCTGGACCCTTAAAATCGTCAAATTCCACTCAAAAGGCTTTTTCAGCGAAATCAGCGACCAGCCGCACCTTGGGCGGCCGCTCAGCTGTCCGGGCGGACGCTCAGCTCCTGTTTGGAAAAATTTCTGATGATTCATGTTTTGGCCATAACTTGAGTTTTACTCGTCAGAATTAGGCGATTCAACTGCCCACGTGAAGCTTATGAGATTAGATACAACTTGACAATGGCCTTGGCTTCCAAATATGATCACTTTTTATCATATTTCCTTTAAAATCTTTTTTCTTTATATAACTGATACCTGAAATGCAATAACACAAAAACACATCAAAATACCAACAACTTGAGTCCAAAACACCATTTTAAGCTTGTAATAAAGTATTCCAAGTGGATATAAAATCTACTTATCATCTATTTCATAGACGAACAGTTCCGCTCTCAGGCCTTCATATCATAACTATACAATCAACTGTTATGTCTTCTATAATATCCACTCAGCTTCACTTATAATCCTTCAGGTTTTCACACTAACCCTAATAACTGCTTCGAATAAGTTCAACCTTATTCCACCGTTGCCTGAACATATAATGAATTTCATACGGACTAGTGTTGATGTCTTCTTCATTGCATCTACCAAGATCATTATGTAGATACTAAATCATCATTCTGAACTAATTCTAGTGGAATATAGATTATTTGCAATTTCTCGTTCGATGATGAGTTCTCTAAAACAGTATTGTTGAGATAAACATTCTGCTTCAATCGTGCTCAACAATCTCCCCATATTTGACTGTTACATTTGGTAGTCAAATAATAATGGGGAAGCAACCGTTTGGAGGATAACTTAACTAACTTCAAAAATAAATCTTTAATAAGCTTTCAACATTTAGCACTGGACTTGTAAATAATTTCATCTTATACCTTTTGCATATTCTATAAACCTTTAGGTTTATCAGAGAACAAGTTCTCCACTCCCTTATGTAAAGTTGTAGATGGAGATGTCTTTCAAATACTGTCTTCAATCTTCAGATCTTCCCATAGAGCACAAAAATACATTTTAGAAACCAGAACCAATAATCTCTCCCCTTAAGATGAAGAACCTCCCCTTAGTATAATAAAGGTGAAATCTCTTCTTCTTAGTATAAGAAAGATCTGTTTTTCTAATCATCTATAAACTACCCCCTTATTTGAGTAATCCTTCAAAATGTATCAGAGTAGAGGGATATGACCAAATAAACAAGTTAAGAGATTATAGTTGGTAACCATTTCCTCATAGTGCAAGTGTGTGATTTCTGTTTAGTGATCTCACAATTTGTTACACTTCACTCCACACTCAAGCGTTTGTCACTCAGTCTCACAGTGTGTCACTCACCCAAAACTCTAAACATCCAAGTGTTCCTGCAAAAAAATCATTTTTATAGAAAAGTTGCCTTCCACCATCAAGAATGGAAACTCTCAGTCAAGAGATTCAGAAATGTTCCTTCTAAGAGTGAAAATTAAGATTATTTTAAGTGGTAGAATTCGTGATACCGCTCAACTTCTATCAAGAAGTATACCTTATAAAATTATCAGATAATATCTGAGTCTTCATTTACAAGTTATAATTTTGACTAAAGATAAAATCAATCCAGATTTGAATTTTGGAAAGATGATCAATGATCAATGATATGCCAAAAGGGATCAGAGATTTCTTCTGAAGTTTATGAAGACTTATCAGAGATAATGATCCAGAACGTGAATGCAAATTCAAAATCAGAGATATTGAACTGAGGAATAATCCAAGAATCTTACCTTTGTCAGAGATTATGAACTATGAAATAACTCATAGGTTCAAAACCTTAATCTATTCAAAGATCATAATGTAAGGCTTTAAAGGCCGGTATCTAAGGATTAAAATTCAACTATTGTTAGTGACCTTAATATGGTTTAACAACAAATGATGTGTCAATACCTTCCTTGTGCGTGAATCTCACATGTGCATGGGAAATATTTAGATAAAGGGGGTAGTGACTCTCATTCAGATGCCCTGGACGACAGGCGAGTTTTAATAGATTATATTTTGTTAAAAGAATTCACTTAGTAACATTTTATATGACTTTTCAGCTCTACATTCTTTGAGAGAATACAGATGGGTTTACAGTTGCCTTGAGGTTTAGATACTCCGCTACTTTGTGAGAGGAATAGTTGTAGGGTTGACATTTCCTTCCTGATGTGGTACTGCTTGGAACTATCTCTGTTATTCCCGAACAATCTAAATACAGAATTATAGAAGGGGGGGGGGAGGTTGAATGGAATTCTGGTTTCTTTTGGAAATTTAAAAATTTCTTATGAATATATATATAACAGTGTTTGAATAAGCTAGTTGCGGAAAAGACATATTCAAGTATTCAAACACAAAGTAGATAAAGAAGGCTATTTAAAAACTTTCTGGTGGATTGATTTTTCCACAAGATATATATATATATATATAAATGTAGAAGATCTTTGTGATGCAAACATACACAGCTGCTTACAAGAGTTCTTACAAACTGAACTTGAGAGTTATAAAGGTACAACTTACAAATGCTCTCTAGTTCTTGATTGTCTTGATTAATTAATTAACTCTTTGCTACACTTGGTTTATATATCACCAAGATACATGTGTCACAACATAAAACATACATCTATTATCTAGGTCTAATCACATGTTTCTTCATTTCTCTGTCCCATGCAATCCAGATAGATATAGTATCTTTGAACGTCCCTATTTTGCATGAAAATGGAAACGCTTCTTGGTCTTCATGATCCTGATTATAGGCTGCCATACTCCATTTGTATACAATCAACCCATGTGACTGTCAAGTTGCTTTCAACTGCTATTCAGATCTAATGTTATTTGAGACTTCATCATTATCCGTTGATGAGGATCAAGGAATGAATATGTTAATTTGGATTTGGTTATGTGTACTTGTGGTGATGCTCAATTGGAGAGGATGCAAACATGGGTTATGAAGCTTACCTGGACAACAAGGAATAAAGGAGCGATGCATGAAATTGGACAAGTAGCTGATTATTATATAAATATTAATTCAAATTTTGCTGGCAAGTTTTTACCTTTCACTTGAAAGGGTTTTTCTTGTTTTAAGCACTTAGGATTTTATTTTCCTATTTGGATTTGGTTTTTGTCTTTTTTCTAATCGGATTTGGTTTTTAAATTTGTTTCCTGGAAGGATTCAGATATTGGCTAATTCAAGCTTATATTGAATTTCTTTTGGAATCCTATTTGGTTTAGGTTATTGTCTAAGCCTATAAATACCCTTCTCATGTAATCTTTTAAGGGAGACAATGGATGATATAAAACTTTTGTTTTGAGATAAACTATGAGTAGTTTTTCTTTCCTCTAAACTTCAATTACTGGATTGTTTTGAATGTTAGATTCAAATTACTTAGTTTCTGGATTGATCTAAGCAATTTGAGATTCAAAGTTCACGTTTCCATTTCTGATAACAAATTGATGTGGATCTCTCCACAAAGAAACAAAAAATAAGAAAAAAGAAAAGGGATAAGAGAAGAAGAGGATATTTCAAAAGAACACGATCAATCCAGAAACGTGAACTTTGAATCTCAAATTGCTTAGATCAATCCAGAAACTAAGTAATTCGAATCTAACCTTCAAAACAATCCAGTAATTGAAGTTTAGAGGAAAGAAAAACTACTCATAGTTTATCTCAAAACAAAAGTTTTATATCATCCATTGTCTCCCTTAAAAGATTACATGAGAAGGGTATTTATAGGCTTAGACAATAACCTAAACCAAATAGGATTCCAAAAGAAATTCAATATAAGCTTGAATTAGCCAATATCTGAATCCTTCCAGGAAACAAATTTAAAAACCAAATCCGAATAGAAAAAAGACAAAAACCAAATCCAAATAGGAAAATAAAATCCTAAGTGCTTAAAACAAGAAAAACCCTTTCAAGTGAAAGGTAAAAACTTGCAAGCAAAATTTGAATTAATAATTATATAATAATCAGCTACTTGTCCAACTTCATGCATCACTCCTTTATTCCTTGTTGTCTAAGTAAGCTTCATAACCCATGTTTGCATCCTCTCCAATTTAGCATCACCACAAGTACACATAACCAAATCCAAATTAACATATTCATTCCTTGATCCTTATCATTCTCCTCTCCTTTGAAGAAAACTCGTCCTCGAGTTCTAAAGTATTTAAGAATAACCACATAACGAGGTGATTTCTCGTAGAACTTGAAAGCCTTAAATTTCAATTCCATCAGCAATATCTTTGGAAGTAAACTCGAAAGAATAAGATAGTTTGATGAGATAGGTGAATTCAACAAGTTCTCTACCCCCAGAAAATCATTGTGTTCCACTAGGATAATGTTGTTTCCCTTGTACACAACCTCTTTAGTTTTGAACTTCTCCTTTAGTATCTCTTGTCCTTCAACAATGTCGTCATGCACAAATTTAGGAGATGCATCTATCTGATTTTTTTCAACAACCAAAACTTTCTCAACAACCGACTTTCTTTTTCAAGGCTTCTCTATCATAGCTTCTTTTCTAACTGGTTCATCCTTTTCATCGAAACTTGATGTAGTCAGTACACGTAAGACCTTGTGATCAACAACATGATCCGCAACATTCTCCACACCGACACGGTCTTCTTCTTTAGTTTCTTCTAAAAGAGTGAACTCGTGAAGGAAAGACTTCAATTTCTCGTCTTTTTGAAAAGATTCAAATTCCAATGCAAGATTGTATACATCATTAAATGAGATATATGGACTTGATTTAACCTTTCGATAAATAGGCAAATTCAATCCACGGATAAATCTTCCAATTTTCATTGTTTCTGTCTCCTCCAAGTCACAAATAAGGCGCAATCTATAAAATTCAGAAGTATACTCAGAAACACTCATAGTACCTTGAGAGAGGGATGTCATCTTCATTATACATTCGAATTTATAATGCAAAGGAATATATTTTGCACGGAGTTTTTTCTTCAGGGATGTCCAAGTCATAATCTTTTCTTTTCCAGATGTAACTCTTTTTGTGTTTAGATTATCAAACCACAAGCCTGCTTTCTTTGTAAGTTTAAGCACTGCAATCTTGAATATTCTCATCTCAGTCCAACCTGTATAAACAGAAATCTTGTCGACTTGTGTAACCCATTCAACAAAATCATCTATGCTAACCAAACCTATAAAGTAACCAAGCTCTATACCAGGATCATAGACTTCATCACTATCTTTCACCTTAACTAAATTTTATCCAATTCATCAAACCTCAATTTCGTTGAATTAGCAAGCTTTTGAGTACGTTTATCAATCTCATCCAATTTTCCAAGTAATTTTCTGAGCAATTCATTTGTAGCCATAAGAAAAATCTGATTTTTTTATGAATAGTACCCGTGAACAATGTCGATGAACAGTGCCCGTGAACAGTACTCATGAACAGTGCCTATGAACAGTATTCAGGAACAGTATCCGTGAACAGTAACTCGTGAATAGTAATTTTTTTTGAAATCTAGATCTCCCAACAATTAAGAAATTGGAGAAAACACTTTGGCTCTTGATACCAAATTGATGTGGATCTCTCCACAAAGAAACAAAAAATAAGAAAAAAGAAAAGGGATAAGAGAAGAAAATGATATTTCAAAAGAACACGATCAATCCTGAAACGTGAACTTTGAATCTCAAATTGCTTAGATCAATCCAGAAACTAAGTAATTCGAATCTAACCTTCAAAACAATCCAGTAATTGAAGTTTAGAGGAAAGAAAAACTACTCATACTTTATCTCAAAACAAAAGTTTTATATCATCCATTGTCTCCCTTAAAAGATTACATGAGAAGGTTATTTATAGGCTTAGACAATAACCCAAACCCAATAGGATTCCAAGAGAAATTCAATATCAGCTTGAATTAGCCAATATCTGAATCCTTCCAGGAAACAAATTTAAAAACCAAATCCGAATAGAAAAAAGACAAAAACCAAATCCAAATAGGAAAATAAAATCCTAAGTGCTTAAAACAAGAAAAACCCTTTCAAGTGAAAGGTAAAAACTTGCAAGCAAAATTTGAATTAATAATTATATAATAATCAACTACTTGTCCAACTTCATGCATCGCTCCTTTATTCCTTGTTGTCCAAGTAAGCTTCATAACCCATATTTGCATCCTCTCCAATTGAGAATCACCACAAGTACACATAACCAAATCCTCATATTAATGATGAGGATCAAGGAATGAATATGTTAATTTGGATTTGGTTATGTGTACTTGTGGTGATGCTCAATTGGAGAGGATGCAAACATGGGTTATGAAGCTTACTTGGACAACAAGGAATAAAGGAGCGATGCATGAAGTTGGACAAGTAGCTGATTATTATATAATTATTAATTTAAATTTTGCTTACAGGTTTTTATCTTTCACTTGAAAGGATTTTTCTTGTTTTAAGCACTTAGGATTTTGTTTTCCTGTTTGGATTTGGTTTTGTCTTTTTTCTATTTGGATTTGGTTTTTAAATTTGTTTCCTGGAAGGATTCAGATATTGGCTAATTCAAGATGATATTGAATTTCTCTTAGGAATCCTATTGGGTTTGGGTTATTGTCTAAGCCTATAAATACCCTTCTCATGTAATCTTTTAAGGGAGACAATTGATGATATAAAACTTTTGTTTTGAGATAAACTGTGAGTAGTTTTTCTTTCCTCTAAACTTCAATTACTGGATTGTTTTGAAGGTTAGATTCGAATTACTTAGTTTCTGGATTGATCTAAGCAATTTGAGATTCAAAGTTCACGTTTCTGGATTGATCGTGTTCTTTTGAAATATCCTCTTCTTCTCTTATCCCTTTTCTTTTTTTGTTTTTCCTTTCTTTGTGGTGTGATCCACATCATCCGTTGAGTCTGTTATGAATCATCCGTTAAAGATGCCTTGAGTCATCCGTTGAGAGCTTTGCAGATTATCCATTGATAGTGTTTCCTTAGCAATTTATACTCTTTCACTAATGCAGAATTGTAATGCATTATCTATTTATAATTACCAAACCTATTCTGCATATCTTTCTAGTAGTCAACATGACTTGGAATTTCTAACAACTTCTAAACTTCTAAGATATTGTAGTATACAAGAATGTGCTACAGACTTATTTAAACATAAGATACTCCATCACTTTGATGGTTATAAATCATTTAACTTATCTCTTAAAGTGTTTTGTTGAGTTATCATCAAGCCTATAACATATTCCTAACAATCTCCCCCAATTTATGTTTAATAGAATTATAGACATAAATTCAGGTTAACTTGATGATAACAAAACACTATATTAAAAATAAGACAGTAAGCAGTAGATAAGTTACAAAATGCTTCAAATAAAATTTGAATAAAGAAAGTTGAGTATGGTTACATGTCAGTTCAAGATGCTCCTTTAGCCTGAGCTGATCATTTCTTCTTCCTTGAAACTCTGGACCTCTTCCCCAGCTTTTTGTTATTCTCCTCAATTTGATGTTGAAGTTGTCTATGTAATTCAACTTCATTACCATCTTTGGGATCCAGCATATCCTTCATTTTTCTGAGAGTTTCAATGCTAGATATTTGCAGCTAGTCATCAAGTCTGAAAAATCTCTTGACTCCCCTTTCATCTCTAAACTCCATCATCCAGTAAGGTCTCAAATGAACTGTATCTACAATATGTGGAATAATTAAAACTCTAGGCAGTGCATTTGGATCTTCCCAACTTTGTCTAATTTGGTTGATCTTGTTAAGAACTTCAATTTTGGCTATTTTTGTGAAACCAAAGTCCTTCTTCATAACAGTGAACACCTTCATTAGAACAATGTGGCTTTCACTGAGGATTCTGTATAGGGGCCAAATGATCTTGTTGCCTCCCTTGTATCTAAACACTAATCTTTCTGGTAGCTTGGTGTTAGCAACAATTCCCCTTACTTCATCAAGCTCATCCAGGTAGAGATTAAGGTCTGAGATTTCCTTGATGTCATATATGAACAATTGATAATCTTTTTTGACTTTGGGTTTGGGCTTAGAGATCACTTTGTGTTAAGGAGGATTTGACTTGACTCCCATAATTTTCCCCTTTCTTTTGTTCCTCTTTTTGGTGGGCACTAGAAGGTTCAAATCAGGTAAAGATAGACTGTCCCAATCTATGGGTTCATCCTTTGGTATGATAGGCTCACCATGAAAGTTGATGCCTGGATGAACCTGTTAGTGTTTGTGCCCTAGAGACAACACTATTATGTTTATATTATGAAACATTTGGATTATTAATTATGATTATATGGATTATTCTTTAGTAATTTATTATATCTTTATTTTCTCTGATAAGATGTTAGATTAATAAATGTCCTTGGAATATGATATGTAAATCTATATCTCTAAGTACGTGACTTAGAAATGAGATTATGAGAATAGTATTGATATTCCTAAAGGTCCCTAGTCAAGTATTATTGTTAAGGGACGATAATAAATACAGTGATACTAGTGTGTTTGTTGGCTGATGATCACATCTCATTGATCATAGGTATGGTGATACTAAAGTCAAAACACAGGCACATGTATTAAATACATGGTGCTGGATTGACCCGTTGTGAGATACTACATGTTTATAGTATCATAAGTTAATCTCACAGTGATAATGATGTATTAGTCCTTTGACCTAAAATCATTATATTTCTATACGAGAATTAATATACTTTGATACTATTGAAAGTTATCCTTGACCGGGTAATAATAAAAGTAGACATTGGGTACATTATGAATTGGATGAGAATTATGAATGATCTAGATGGGATTTAGCGCTCCTTTATTAAAGGAGTGATATTATTGGCCTTTTGATTGTGTAAGACTATAAAATGCATGGTTGTGCTCAAATACTGATTTGTTTAATAGTTTACTCATTAATCAAGGAAAGAAGGATTGGACGTTAACAGAGGATGACACAATGCATGCCTCGAGTTTGATCTATAATATAAGGCTAAAGGGATTATATTACATTGTACATTATTCACGAAAGGTTTAATTGATCACCGATTTATTATTATTACTTGGGTAACAATGATGTATTACTAGATGCCGCTCATTATTTATAATTTTAAATTAGATTTAAAATTGTTGCCAACGTAATAATAACCTAAAGGGTCGCACAAAGAATGATTGGAGGATTATTTAATTTAAATTCGAATTTATATTAAATGTAAGTAATTTGAATTATTTTTTATGAATTAAGTATGACTTAATTAATTAAATAAATAGGAAATTCGAATTTAATATTAAATCTTAAATTAATTTATTGGATGATTAAGTGAGACTTAATAATACAATAATTAGAATTTTGAATTTTGAATTTAATAATAATAATAATAAGTCTAAAATTCAGTTTAGGGTTGGAGGCCCATTAACTCTTGCCTATATAATATCTCTTTCTAATAGAATTACGGTTACACGTTTTATTTGATAAAACATAAACCCTAGCAGCTTGAAGAGAGATAGAGAGGGCAAGAAGGTGGCCTCAAGAACGTGCTAGTACACACCCATCCTCTGGGCGATCATTCGTGTGGATACCTGGAAGGCGTAGATCGTTCCAGCGACGGGCTACATGGTGATCATTCAAGACCTCCATCTTTCCATTAACGTAAAGCTTCTTAAGGTAAAACATCTATTCTCCGTAATTATCCGTTCATTATACATAGATCCTGCGGTAGGGATTTAAAAATTTTATTTTTCCGTTGCATTTTTATGCTCGAATCCCTAACAGAACCTTGACTTCAATAGGTTCCTCAGTGTACACAGTTGGTTGACTTGTAGTTGTAGATTGAGCTTGATCAATTTCCCTTTCAGTAGGGCTAGCTGAACTTTTTGCATTGGCCTTCCTTCGAATCCCTTTTGCCCACTCTTGTATTGCTTTCTCCTTCTTTGGATCATCAGCTAAAGTTTTCTCAGATATATTTGAAGTAGCAGGCATCTCCAATTTCCTTTTTCCTCCTTTAGTGGCTTGCTTCAATCTTCTTTTCTGAGCTTCAAGTCTTCTATTTTACTCATCTTTAGGGTATCCAAACTGAGGGTATCCAAACAACACACAAATCATCTTTCCATGTTTGTAGATTCTTGCTATTCTTTTTGTTAAATTGGCATCCTCGATGGTCTTGAAGCTTTTTATTGAAGCACCCATCAGTTTTTCTTCATCTGGCCTAGGAGGAGAATAATTAACCAACATTGGATGCTTTGCTGACGTTATGACATTTTCTTATTTGGGTTTCAGCACCACAAAATTGTTGAACTCATTCTTCACAGAGGGCTCACCCTTATCTCCTTTTCCTAGCTACATGTCTTTTATGGCAATTGGTCTCAACTAAGTGAAATGTTTCACTGATTGAGCTTGATTAGTAGTTGAGCCAAAAACCTTCTCAATTCAATCATCAATCTTCTTTATTTGCTCTTTTAAAGGGAGCTCAGCTGCTGCTAAATTGATCAGATCAATACTGCCCATAACTTGTGGGCTTAAAGATAGTGATAGTTGGTACTATCACTTTGCTGACTTCAATATTCACATCCTTCCCCCCTTCACATCCTTCTCCACCTTACTGAGTTGGACAATTTCATTATTCTCCCCTTTTTTGTTATCATCAAGTGAAGTAAGGTTGGAAGTTTGAGAAATCACCACCTACTGTAGTAATTGAGTTTGAGCTGCTTGGTTTGAAAGTATCTAGGTCACTGTTTCTCAGTAGCTGTCATTCTAGAACCCAAGGCCTCAACCTTCCTATTGAGATCATTGTTCTTTCTGAGTTTCTGGTGAATATCCCTTATTGTTGACTCAGGGAGCTTGACCGCTATGTTATCATTGATGTCTTTCTTGTCTATATCAATGGCTTGTTTGAGCTCATCCACATATTGATTCTGTTTAAGAGTCTGAATTTTGTGTAGTTGTAGAGATTCAATATGGGCTTCTAGAAGACTTATGGTACTAGCCTTGGTGGTGGCTTCAATTACTCATTGAGTCTGAGAAATAATCTTGAACATTGTGGAGTTGAAATGGTCATAAATGCACTCTTTGGTTAGCATCCAGGCTGGAGTACTAGTAAAGGAACTAGGACTTGCAGCTACCCCTAAGTCCATGCTAGCTTCATCAGTATCTTCCCCATTTGACTCATCACCAAAAGAGTCACCAGAATCATACTTAAAATTATCCCCATCTATAGGTGGAAGGGATTTGATTACATCCTTTGCTCTTAGAATTGAAGCTGTAGTCACTATACAATATATGGTCTATTGCAACACCAAAAAAGTGTATTAAAAGACCATAAATGTGTTACAATAGAGGTTTTTGCAACATTTTTGCTAAAATTTAGCGTTGCATTTGTTGCCGTTGCAATAGACACCTATAACAACATTTGTTGTACTTATTGCAACATTTTAATGTATCACAATAACCTGCTTTATTGTAACACTTTGTCCAGTTTTAGTTACATTTTATGGTGTTACAATAAACTATTGCAACATATTTCTGTAATACTTTTTAGTTTAATGTGTTACAAAAGTCCATTTATTGCAACATTTTTATGTAACACTTTTTCCGTATTTACATACTTTATGTTTTTAGCAACATTTATTTGCAACACTTTGTATTAGTCTAAGTTGTTATATCCTATTTGAAATGTCAATAACCATCCCAGAATCACATAAACCGGATTTTACATATACTAAATCTGCAGATGGCGAATCCAACAAAAAATACATATTAATTTACACCAAGTACCCTTGCTCTATACTGGGACTTTCAACACTATTAGTTGAAGAACTAAGCAATAGTAAAATACTTGATAGTGTGGCTTCCATGTAAACTTAATCAACTAGTATCTTTAACCATTCACTATCTCAAACACAACCATAGATGGAAATTTCAAGTAATTCAAAACACTGAGTTGTTTATCGATGCATTTTAACGCAGTTGAAGCTAGATCTTGATGCCACCATTTCACTTAATGACATCTTCTTTGGCCCAAGGTCTGGTCTTTCCAATCAAATTCTTGTATATGTCGATGATCAGGGATGCATGCACTGGTAGGATTTACACATAGCAGGAGAAGTGATACTATGGAAATATGGGTCTTCCCCGGAACCTGATGAAGATGTCACAAACCCGCGGGATTTTGATCTTGGCTTGAATGTGTCAATTTCAACATTTTTGGGGCTCTCATCAAAGAAAGTATATTTAGTATCAAAAGAAGTTGAAGACGTTTTGCTATGAAATTCATTTCTCTTCTCCAGCCTTTCCAGATATACATAATAATTATTGACAAGAACTTGTTACTATTTAGCATAATATATATAAGAGAGCATGCCACTTTTATTTGAATATAAGAGCCCTCTGAAATCTTGCAGTAAAATGTCAATTTGGAATCTCTGTAAGGGATATTTCACTGCTTTTTTGTTTGGGTAACCTCTGCGAGAATGTTTGTCAAGTTCCTGTAGATATCACAAATTCATGATGGTTCTAAAATAATCAATAATATAGCTAAAACCCTTAATCTATTATAGATTTCAAAGTTCCTGTAGGGTAAGCCGACACATTACTACGAATTTCGAAGTTCGCAATGTAACTTATTTACTGCTCACTCTTATGATTTGAAAATATTATATAGTTAAAAAAATCTATTAATAGCAAATCTGTGCAAACATAGCACTGGGAGGTGACTGTGGAAATAATGAAAATCAAGGGAAATCTGAAAAATACAAAATCTATTAATAGACAAGTAAAAATAATTTGAATTGTTCTACAGTCACAAAAATAAATTTCCAGAACTACAAGAAGGACCACAAGTAGTAAAGCAGTTTATGATACTCCCCCTTTATCTATAATAGTTGGTCACAAGACTCACAACTCATAAAGTATAATTAATGTCGATGATAAGAAATAGCTGATTCACATAGATTCAATGTGTATTATGTAACATTGGCATTAGTCATAACCCCATTTAAGTAAAGAATATGTAGCATTGTGTAAACTGCAAAAATAAGATGTTAAAAAATAATTACTAGACATGTGATGCAGTGCATACGTTATTAGCAATACAGGTAACCATCTACTATTATAGATATTCTTACGGTTACCATTCAATCTGATTTGAACAACTATGTCAAGTTAATATGCTGCTAATAATCCCATCAAAAGGCCCAAGGCTGTATTCTTTCCAACTTTGAAGCTTAATTTGGGTGTCCCTCCTCTCACGACCAAGAATCCTATTATTAAGCAAAAAAAACTGCCTCTGCTAGTGATCCATAATTAAAGATATACATATTTACAAGTTCTTTCCTTAAGGAAGACAATATGTGAAGGAATGCTTCTTCAGCATCCTACATAGCAAATCTAAACAAGTTAAACCAACAATCTGTAGTCCATTAAACTAAATCCAAATATTGAATTATTTATCATGAGAGAAACTTCACCTGCTGGTTGGTCAAATTGAAATCATATTTATAGTAGTTGACTGTCATCATCAGTTTCCGAGGACTCAAGTCCTCGGTTTCATGTCGCGGAGTACACAAGTCTGCGACAAAGGAAAAAGAAGGCAAGGTTATACTATTGGAAATCATGTCCAAAGAAGAGCCAGTTGGAGATTAAAAGGTACATGTGGACTCAGCTCAGATTAAAGATAATCTTTGATCGGTGTGAACTTAAAACACATGGGCCTGTAAAGATGCAGTTCAACACAATTCACAATAAAGGTATATTACTATGCCAATTACAGTAAGTTAGACATGCCAACTGGTCTATGTATATAGCTTTTTCCTTAATAATTTTTTATAGATCAAGTTCTCGTATTTCTCTGAGCATGAAAGCACGCAAATGATAGGTCCTAATCCTAATCAACATCAAAGAACTGACTAAATTAAAGTCAACTAAGCGGGAATCGGATAACTAAGATGCATTACCAAACTGTGAAGAACAAACAAAGAATCCTGTTATCATTGTAAAGCAAGTAGCAGTTTGTCAACATGTTTAAGCTATAGCTGATTTGTGCATTGTCAGGCTATTTGTAAATTTCATCCGGACATGTTCTTTATCCCTATTTTAAGATGAGTCGATGTAAATTTCCTCATAACCCCTCCCCAAACAAACCTCTCAGTACATTGAATGCAATATATGTACTTAAAAATTTGTACCACATTTACCTGGATGAGCAGATTTTGTGGCCAACTCGAGTGGTGTTTCTTTCTGTATTATTAGAAATTATCAAAAAAGTCAGGGAGCTGGACATAGATAAACAGTACAATAAAACAAATTATTATGTAAATTAGAATCTTATTTAAAATTAGAAGATTTAAACCCGTAATGTTCTTACATTCATCAAGCACTAATTTCGGAAACCTAATTCAATTTTCTAAATATATACATACATACAAGCAACGAAAATAAGCAAAAATAAGCTAGGATAAATGAAAATGAACATCGATTCACAAACATACAAACAACCAAAACAAGGAAAATGAGCTAGAATAATTGAAAATGAACCTAAAATCAGATGAAGTAGGAGTGAGAGGATTCATATTCTTATCAACAACCTCCCGTTCATCGAACTCCTTCCCTGACCTCTCTTTCTGCTTTCCTACAATCATTATTCATTTAACTTCAATAAAACAAATCCAATTTCACAACTCCAACACACACAAACATGAAAAACAATAAAAAGTTACCTAAAACAGAAGTATCATTGGGCATAATTGACTTATCACGAGGCTTCGACTAGCACCCTGTATTGTAATTGTCACAAGAGACCCATATTGTACAGGTATTCAAACAGCTGATAACGGGAACAAAACACAGACATGGATATGTGTTTTCTTACATTAAAATTATACCACATTAAAACGCCATAATGAAGTATATAATGCAAAATTAAAATTACCTACACAAGAACACAAAATATAAAACTAACACAAAGAACAGAGTACTTTGTCCCTAAATATTTTTACATATTTTTAAAAGTATAAGCATTAAAAACTGGAAAGAATGCCAAATAAACAAATTAACACATAATTCAACTGATTAATACAAAATTAAAAACAATTCACACAAATATAACACAAAATCCTACTAATTCAACACCTAGTACCAGACCTTTAATCGAGAAAAATTATGAACATATATAGTCCAACATATAATCAAAAAAATTCACATGTATATATACATACACACACATATATTTATATATACATTTATTCATATATATTCAAAAAAAGATGGATATTTTACCTCTAATTGAAGCTTTAATTGAATCTTTACTTTTATCTTCGCTCAAACCAGTTTTGGGATTTGGGGTTTTGTTGGAATCAACTTTTGGGATTGAAGATAGATGAGTGAGAGAGATGATTGAGTGAGATAACTGAGAGATGGCTGAGAAAGAGATGGTCGAGAAAAAGAGAGGAAGAGATGAGCGGCAGAGGGAGGTATGATAGAGAGATGATTTTGTGTTTTTGTTAAATAAAATTGTATTCTGTGTAATAAAATATTTCGTGCCCGCCCATTGAAATACTTCAATTCCCGCTTACAAATTTCGGTCAACTGAACAAAAGCGTAATGTGTACTGTAACACTTTTCTTAAAGTATTGCAGCTATTTTAAAATGTTAAAACGATCCTTTCGCTTGCAACACTTTCACATTATATGTAACACTTTTCAAAATTATTGCAATAAACTAGTAACTTCCGTATTTATAGCAACACTTTATGCAACACAAATATATCTTGGCCTTGCAATAGGCCATATATGGTGTAGTGAGTATGTACCAGATTGAGAATCCTCTCTACTTCCTCATTTCCCTGAGCAGCCAAAGTCTGGTAGGCTGTAACAGGATGAGTAAATGTCTCAGCATCTAATGAAATAAAATCTATGACATCTTGGTATTCTTGCTATTATAGTCTTTTCCTTTCTATCTCATTGACACTCATTGACGCACTTGCAATGGCTTCCACCCTTATTGCTCCAGTACCCGCCTTTCTCTCATATTCTCTCTCTCTCTCTCTCTCTCTCTCTCTCTCTCTCTCTCTCTCTCTCTCTCTCTCTCTCTCTCTCTCTCTCTCTCTCTCTCTCTCTCTCTCTCTTTTCATCAAGGGCTCCCCTTGGCTCACCACCCTCACCTTCACCATCTAAGGCGGGACTCCTCTCACTCACTTTTATCACGCTGGAAGAAATAACATGCATATGTTCACTCTTTTCCTCTCCTTTTGCGTGGGAGCAACCCAGCCTCTCACTCATATCACTCCCTTCCCTAAATCATAAGAGTGATTGAACAACTACTAAATCATCTGCACTTGTTACAATTTTAGATATTTCAGGAGGTTCAGAGACTATCAATGGATGAGTGATATCGGTCAAAGTAGTAGTTGTGAGTATCAACGGATGACTGCTGTTAGGATTATCCATTGAAGGACAATCACTGATCAACGGATGAGGAATATCTATCGAAGAAGTAGAAATAATAGAGATAGGAGTTGAAATGATTGTCAAATCTGTGGAGATTGATTTTAAATTTAGGTGCACAAATTCTTCAACAGTTTGAGAAAGGATGGTCAACCGAGCCAACAAATCATCAATAAGATGATGCTCAGTTGCACTAGATTTTGGCTCCTCCATTAATGTAAGAGATGGAGAATCAGGAAATGATGTGTGTATCATATCCACATCCAGAGAAATAGTTAGATAGTTTTGTGTATATGTTGTTTCGATAATGAGAGATTTTGGTCGTGACTCCATATTTGTTGGAGACACATTAATCTGAATTTGAGATGGTGCAGTAACTAAGTCTTGGACTTTAGTTGGCACTGTGTGTGCACCATGGGACTCCCCCATTGGTTTTGATTTCTTTTTTCTAATATAAGTTTGGGTTTTGTCTGTGTCCCTTCCCCTTTTGGCATGTGCTCTTGATTGAGAGCTTGTTTCAATAGTTACATCCTTTTAAGAGGATGCAACTAGTAATGAGTTAATTTCATTATTAAGCATTATAGTCTTTTCGGAGACTGTATTGTGGCTGGTTTGGGTCATACATACCTCACCCTCCTTATCCTTAGGGCTTCTTTGATGTTTACCTCTTCCCTCACCTATCTGACTACCCTGAACACTCCCCTCAATTGAAGTAGTAGTTGTTACAACTGCTTTCTTATGAGAGACAACATAGGTTGGCTTCTTAGGCTTGCATTTAGATTTTGGTTTTGTGGCTTGGGTAGGCATCTGTTTGGTCACTGTCACAAATGTCATTGCCATAGTTGAAATTGAAAAAGTAATGGGTGGAGAAGAGATTGGAGCAGAAGTAGTTACCTCAGTTACCTGTTGTGCCTCAAAGAGTGGAAGTTAGTTGAGAGACACTCCATTGTTGAGGTTTTTCCTGCTCAAATATGCAAGCACTCTCTTTTCTTGAACCCAATAATCAAGCTTGTTGTTTGGGTTCTCAATTACAAGGTTCTCATAAACAAAGTTAGCCAGGATCATAAAGAATCTAGCATAATATATGTTCTTTGACCTTTTCTTAATATATCCTAATTTATACCCTAATTCCATCATGACAGAGTTACTAAAGTTAAAGTACTTATCATTCAAAAGCATATATAGCATGTTAACCATGGAATAAGTAACTGAATCAAAGTTGCTAATTTTTCCAAGAAAATACTTTGATAAAAGAATCACAGAGAAAGCTCCATTCTTTTTGAAGGCCCATTCTCCTAACCTCACCTAACTTAGTGGGAATGAGAGAATAACCCATAGATATAAGCATGATACTCACATTTGTGTGTGTGTGGAACATTAGTGTTATTTTCGAGCAAATGAAAGCATGCTTGTAATTCATCATAATTAATACAGTAATCATTACCTTTCAGAGAAAAAACAATGGTTTTGCCATTGGAGTTGTACATTGTCGTGGTCCAGATTTGCTGTAATAACTCGAATTTTTGAGACCTTGTAAAACGTTTAATGAATAGTAACCCTGATGGACAGGAAAAACTTTTGAGCCCACACTATGTAGTGCATGAGAAAATGAGTTTCAGAGTTGATATTTCGATTACACGTACCAAATGAGTGTATTTAAACGCTATTAGTTTTCGAAGAAAACGAACTTTGAAAAACGACCGTATTTATGACTCACCGAGGATTATGGGAATCACAATATAACTACAAGATTAAAACCCTACGGATTTATATTCAGGTATGATAATTCAAAATATAAGGAATAAATACTAAAGGAATTACGTCGCGAATCATTTACGAGTAAGTAACATTTAAGCAACCGAGCGAACGTGTAAACGATTAAATAAACGTAACGCACTAAATAAACCATGGTAGTAAAGTAACCAAGGTTACTTTATCAAATAATAAGCTAACCATTGGATGATCAAGCTAGCTAGCAAAATAGTGTGCTAAGGAAGCTAACCCATGTAGTTAGCTTGTAACCTAGCAAGCTATTTGGATTTTGTCCCCAAGATTTTCAACAAGAATAAACCTAGGATTCAACCTAGGAGAATAAAAATCAAGTGGAAGATATCACACCCCATTCCCTAGAAGCAACCAAGAGAAGCAACCAAGATAAGCAAGCATAAGTACCCCCCCTTCACATTGCTTCCATTCGGCCTCTTGAAGAATAAAGAAGAAATCCAAAATCAAAACTCAAGTTCTAGCCATGGTAAAATCATCCCATTAATTCCAAAGCTTCCTAGAAATTAAACTAAGGTAAGAAAATTCTTTCATCTCTTTTTATCAAGGTTTGATGGGTGAATAGTAACCTCTCTTTGGTTTCTTAATTTCACTAGTGAATAGTATGAATAGTAACCTCTCTTTGGTTTCTTGATTTCAATGGTGGTTTTAGGTTCCAAAAATCATACGAAGCACTTCCAAGACTCCACCATCCTCAAGAACACATATCAAGCTTTCAAGAAAGATAACAATCTTTGGCCCAACTTTATTTAAGATTCATTTTTAGATTCATTTAGTATGTGGTAGTAAACCTAGTTTAAGAAGTGGTATTGTTGAAATCTTGATATTTAAGTTAAGTAGAATTAAGGTTGATTGTTGTTACCTCAATAACATGATATTCTTGAGAGGAGTTTGTGTGTTGATGATTAAATGATGATTGTTGGTGGTTGTGTTAAGAGTTAGGGCACAAACGAAACCCCGATCGTAAACGTAACTCTGTTAAAACCAACAAATCGTAACTTTAAGTTTCTGCAGAAAGTCCCGAAGTTGTAAACTGTAGTTTCTTGAAAACTAACCCTTGATTATTATATAAAATGTTATAAGGATCGTTTAGGTGCTTGAATCGCTTGATTCCAATTTACGGATCAAAAGTTATGGTCGTTTTACTAAAAGTGATTTTACGCGACAAAAACTGCTAAGAATTACGAACTTTGAAAATATAAAGGATCGACTTAAAAGTGTTCATAAATCATGAAATTTTTACAGAGAGTAGTATATTGAGTTTCCTAACTGCAATAAAAATTCAATTGGAAATAATGATTTCTTAATTTTATAAAAATATCGGAGCCGAGACCGCGCGATTAGAAACCGTAGAATCCATAAGCGGAGACGACGGCGATAATGAGAATGAACCTAAGATACTTAAAAAAATAAAATGACCATAATGTGAATAATTACTTAAAGGAATAATAAGGGTATTATAAGTTGAGAGGGTGCATAATAAGTAGCACATGAGTGCGAGTCACCATAAATTAGAACGGGACCTAGCGAAATGAATTGTGTTTATGGTTATAGATTTCCGAGCGGAACCTAGAGCATCCTCCACCTCGAGATACCCAGGCAAGTTTGTGAACCCAACTCCATTTTACTGTTGTGTTGTGAAATGATTGTTTTACTATCATTGCATAAATACCATGCTTGTCATGATACGTAGTTGTTGAATTTTCGCATAATGTAGCGATGTTGTACGATAAGTATATATCGTGAAATGTTTATTCCGCTATAAGCGTGACATATTATATAAGACCGAGAATCGGTCGGGATTTAAGATAAAAGAAGGTTATAAGTCCATAGTAGTACATTTTAAAGGGACTCAACGTCCACTTACGAGACATTAAAAATACCTTCGAACTTTTATTAAAACGATTTTCTAACGATCATATTCCCTCAACTATATTTTATTGTTCGAATAATAAATATTATGTACCTATTCTTTTATCATGGGAGTAGTATACCCCAACAATTATTTATTTCAAACCTGATTAATCATTAAAGATTATTAACTGCGTAGACATAAACTAGTTGAGGAAGATTATTTTAAATATTCTTTTAGAGAGTAAACTCATTAGAGGTTTAATTATTTATCAAATATCATTTAATTATTTATTAATTATTAAAGGGTTATTATTGATTTAAAAATCATAGAACCGGATTTAAACTACTTTCTGATTTCGAAGATCATTCGAATAATTTCAGATCATCGGAGAATATTATCCCGACTTATTTAATATTTTGAATATAGTTTCAAGGAGAAACTTTTTCCCCTTATTTAATTATATGTTGACAACTGTCAACTCACATCCCTAGTACTTCCTCCGAAATCTTCGGAGGTACATATATATATATAAGGTAAAGCTATGCCTATCAATAAACAAAACGCTTGGGGGAAACTTCGATGTGGTTCGAGTTCTCAAGATATGATAGGGTTTCTTAAAGGACAAGGGAGGGGTAGGATCCAATTACTTCGTGTATTGGATAGACTACTGGTACCTTAGGAGACGGTACAATATGTACCTAAGGACCTGCGAAGTGTGTGTATACCCGAAATGAGGACACATAGCCCAGTATGCGGCAAGGGTGATAACCGGGATACGAAGGTGTCGTCGTTCTACTAGTAGAAAAGGTTACTTTTATCGCAGTACGACTGATCATCAGTATGCGATAGCTCCAACGAATGTCCTAATTCTTCCAATTGGAATTGTGATGCAATACCATAACCCAAGCCTAGGTGCTGGGATTACTATTAAGGTATTCGCAGGATATTAAAATCCCTTAAAAGAATTGTTTTCATAAGAAGGTGTGTATCACCAAGGAAAACTATTTTCCAATAAAACATAATTATCATATATGATGTTTTACATAAGTTATCATACAGTCATTTTCATAATGAACATTATTATGCTGGGCATTATAGCTCACACTTGTTTTCTTAAATTGACACAACACAACAGTGAATCAAAATGCCTTCCATGAGAACCACAGCCAGGAAATGGGTAGGAAATGGCCAGCTGTTCTGTAGATTGTTTGGTGCTGTACCACAGGTAGTCCGAATAAGCTGGATTAGCTTTCAGTTGTTTTTAGTTCAACTTATTTATAAGTATGACTTATGTAATGTAATAAACAAGAAACGTATATTTGGCCGGAGGTGGTAAGACTAAATCACTTTTGGGTTGTAATAATTATCACTTGATGGTTGAAAATTACTGTAGTTATGAATGGTTCGTTTCCAAGACAATAATCTGTAAGTGTGTGTGTGTGATAAGTGTGGGGTCGTGAAGCGTGAGTATTTATATATTGTAGTGTGAATGGTGTGGTTGTAATAGTTTAGATGGCGTGACCTCCGAGATTCCTGACCCTGGATTTTGGGGTGCCACAGAAATGGTATCAGAGCCTTAGGTTATCAAATCTTGGAAACGATAGGACATAAAATACGTAGACATAGGAATAATAAAATAATCAATTCGAACTCAACTCGAGTTCATCGTCGGGCTACACGGGTAGTCTTGACAGTTTTACCCTCAAGGGAATTCCGACTCTAAGTTAGTAACACCTTGCCTATTGTGTCAGGTACCAGTGGAGCCTAGGAGGGAGATTGACCATGTTGATGATGTCATGGTTCCTGAGCGTGCCCCTACTCCCGATCCAGAGAGCCCACCTATTGATGATTCAGATGATGACCCTACTGAGGATGTCCTAGAGGAGGAGGCTGACCTTCCTGTCCCCATAGCTAATGGAGATGACTCAGGGAGTTGGCATAGGCTGGAGGGATGTAGAGATGTACCCTCACCCGACTATTCACTCTCCTACACCACCCCTAGGGATTCAGAACCCTATGCCCTATACTGATGATGATGAGGAGTAGGGGATACATGCACGGATCCACGAGGTTTATGACATACCCTCTAGCGACCCAGATTCACATCTACCACCACCGGCGACCATACATGTAGCTATACACGACTGGATAGTGGCTCAGCTTAACTGCTGGGATCACTGCGGAATCTGCTCGCATTGTGGAGTTACGCCAGACACTGACAACTGAGAGAGCTACCCAACTAGGATACCCAGGGGATTTCAGAGCTTCTTCCCCAGCCATAGCCCGCAGAGAGATCGATGGGATCGAACTCCGTACCAGAGTTCAGATGAGGATGACAGCGATTGGAGGATACATCCCGGTAGTTGATACAGAGCTGATGTTGGCAGGAGCGATGAGGAGGGTGCGTGACCTCACGCGCAGTGATAGTGACTGAGGGACTAGTGACTAGATATGGACCTTGAAGAAGGCTGGGTGACTTGTCACCAATTTTGATAGGATAGCTAGTAGTAGATAGCGTTCCTAGTCCTTGAGGGTACACGACTTATGTATTTTCATTTCAGTATTCAGGTTAGGTAATAATGTATTGTAATCAGGCATGTATGAACTCAGCTAGTTATTTCATCCCCCAGATATAAGTGGGAGACCTCATGAAATATATATCTAAGCAGTTATTAAGAAATTAATGTCCATAATATTGTACTTTATAAAAACATACTAGATAATAAATGACATGCTTACATATGAATAAAATAATCCAACTGTCATAATTACAACTATGTTGACCAATTTTCATTATCAGAACAATGCCACCCCGTAGAAGAGGAACCAGGGCACAGCCCGCAGAATCTGTTAACCAACAACGGAATGAACATGACCCTGTAGTAAATGAAGACAGTGAGGAGGACTTAGACTATAATGAATATGATGAGGAAGAATATATAGAAGAAGAGGCTGAGGATACCCATCAGGGAGGAAACCCCATGAATGAATTTATGGAGCTGCTAAGAGCAAATTTGAACCAACAGCCTATTCCACCACAGCCACATGCTGCCCAACAGACTGCAGCTATTGCCTTTAGGGCCTTCAAATCTCTCAAACCCCCAGAGTTTCTAGGATCTGCCGACCCCGTGGAAGCACGGGCCTGGCTCAAAAAGATAGAAAAGTCCTTCAAGCTACTAAGTGTTGAGGAACGACATAAGACCATTTTCGCAGTCTTACATGCTGAAAGGAGAAGCTAACTACTGGTGGGAGTCCAAACAAAACCTAGAGACCGATGATGTGATCCCATGGGATAGATTTACCTGACTGTTCTTAGACAAGTATTTCCCTAGGTTCATGGAGACCCAGATGGAGATTAAGTTTCTGGAGTTGAAACAGGATAAGATGACTCTATCAAAATATGAGGCCAAATTTACTGAGTTGTCGAGATTTGTGCCTGAATTTGTGAATACCGAAGAGAAGAAAGCATGAAGGTTTCAGCTTGGTCTAAAATAATGGATCCAAAACCGAGTGGCAGTGTTAGAGCTGACAGACTATGCCACCTTAGTGTAAAAAGCCTCGATTGTTGAAGCTGGCAGTGAGCAGAGTGTGAAGGAAAAGGAAAATAGGAAAAGGAAGATAGGAAGCCAAGGAATAGGAACTGGGAACAGGAGCCTTCCAAGCAGGTTAGTCAGGGGAGCGGTTTCCCAACCTGCGCGAGTCCCCAGATTCAGAAAGACCCCAAACGAGAGTGTTGGCCAGGGCGGCGGACAATATAGGGCAACATTTTATAGCCAATGCCGTGCCTCAATACCAGAGTGCCAGACCTGTAAGAGAAGACACCTTGGGATATGCAACCAGGCAAGAGCCCCCTCTGAAATGTTACAGGTGCGACCAATCCGGACACCTTGCCAACAACTGTCCCCAATATAGTAAGACATGGTTCCAATATGGGAAAGTAGGACATATGAGGAAGGATTTCCTGATAATGAAGCCCCTAGTCTCAGGTATGAGCAGAGCTGCATCCAACCGACCCCCAACTGCTAGGACCTTCAACGTGAATGTTCAGGATGCTGTTCGAAATACTGATGTGATAGCAGGTACCCTTTTGTTAAATTCCGAACATGCAAATGTCCTATTTGACTTTGGAGCAACCAAATCTTTTATATCTCAAGATTTTGCTAAAAAGTTAAAACTTAATGCCATACCCTTACGTGAGATATTACAAGTGGAAATAGCAAACAAAGAAATAATTCATGTAAATCAAGTACACCCTAAGTGCAAGTTGAAATTAGAAGGGAAGGTCTTCGAGGTTGACCTAATCCCATTCGAGTTAGGAGAATTTGATGTAATCTTAGGAATGGATTGGTTATCCAGTAACGAAGCGCAAGTAGATTGTGAACAGAAGAGAGTAAAGATAAGAGTGCAGAATGAAAAAGAAGTAGTGTTTAAAGGTCAATGACAGAACCAGAAATTTCTAACCATGCTACAGGAAAAAAGATTGTTAAGGAAAGGTAACGAGGCCTATTTGGCTTATAGTGGTAGATACCAAAAAGGAAGTCCCTAATATACAGAACATACCCGTAGTAAACGAATTCGAGGATGTATTTCCAGAGAACTTACAAGGGTTGCCACCTGACCGAGAAATAGAGTTCACTATAGAATTAGCACCAGGAATGGCACCAGTATCTAAGGCCCCATATAGGCTAGCCTCAGTTGAGATGAAGGAACTAGCTTCTCAACTGCAAGAGTTATTAGAGTATGGAATGATAAGACCCAGTGTGTCACCATGGGGAGTGCCAGTACTGTTCGTAAAGAAAAAGGACGGCAGTATAAGATTATACATAGACTATCGAGAGCTGAATAAGATAACTATTAAGAATAGGTACCCTCTCCCCAGAATTGATGACCTATTCGACTAACTCAAGGGAGCTGTACTATTTTTCCAAAATAGATTTGAGAACAGGATATCACCAGTTGAAAATCAAACCGGAAGATATACCGAAGACTGCTTTTCACACTAGGTATGGGCACTATGAGTTCTTAGTCATGTCGTTTGGGTTAACCAATACACCCACAGCCTTTATGGATTTGATGAACAGAGTGTTCAAAAAGTACCTGGATATATGTGTGATAGTTTTTATAGATGATATTATGATCTACTCAAAGACAGAGCAAGAACATGCAGAACATTTGAGGATAGTCTTAGAAATCTTGAGGAATGAGAAATTATATGCCAAGTTCTCAAAGTGCGAGTTTTGGTTAAGAGAAGTTCAGTTTTTAGGATATGTAGTGAGTAGCAAAGGAGTTTTAGTTGACCCTTCCAAAATAGAGGCGATATCCAATTAGGAAAGACCAACTACCCCAACAGAGGTTAGGAGTTTTGTGGGTTTAGCAGGATATTACCGAAGGTTCGTGCAAGATTTTGCTAAGATAGCCGGTCCACTGACTAGACTTACCCGGAAGACAGAAAAGTTTTTATGGACAGAGAAATATGAGGAAAGTTTTCAAGAGATGAAAAGGAGGCTGTTGTCCGCACCAGTGCTCGCTCTTCCCGATGGAAAGGGAGAGTTTGTGATATACAACTGACGCATCGCTTAAAGGATTAGGATGTGTACTGATGCAGCACAGGCAAAGTTATATCGTATGCCTCTCGACAATTGAAGGAATATGAGAGCAGATACCCTACACATGATCTAGAATTAGTAGCCATAGTGTTTGCCCTAAACATTTGGAGACACTACCTGTACGGTGAGAAATGTGAGATCTACACTGACCATAAAAGCCTCAAATATATTTTCACTCAGAAGGAACTAAACATGAGATAGAGGAGATGGTTAGAGTGGATAAAAGACTATGACTGTGAAATTTTGTATCACCTGGGTAAAGCCAATATGGTGGCTGACGCCCTTAGTAGAAAGGAAAGACTCAAGATGATAATGACATCGGAGGAGTTAATTAAAGAATTTGAGAAGATGGAAATTGACGTGAGAATGACCGGTAAGAGAACGGAAGGATTATTTGAGATTAAGCCAGTGCCAGAGCTGACTGAAAAGATACGAGTATGTCAGGAAAAGAAGATGAGTGAAGAAAGAGGAACATTGACCGGTGAAGAAGTGAGATGAGAGAAGGACGACAAAGGGATCATGAGGTATGCATCCCGAATTTGGATTCCAAATGTGCAAGAGTTAAAGGATAAGCTGCTGCACGAAGGGCACAGCTCTAGATATTCAATCCACCCAGGAAGTACGAAAATGTACCGTGACCTTAAGGAATATTATTGGTGGCCTAACATGAAGAGAGAAGTAGCAGAGTGGGTCAGCAAGTGCTTGACATGCCAGAGAGTGAAGGCTGAACATCAGCGACCTAGTGGACTATTACGGCCCCTGGAAATTCCGAAATATAAATGGGAGTATATAGCCATGGATTTTGTGACAGGCTTATCAAGGACAAAGACCAATCACGATGCCATATGGGTTATCATAGATAGATTGACCAAGTCCGCACACTTCCTACCAATCAATGAAAGATACACGGTAGATAAGTTGGTGGATATTTACTTGAAGGAAATTGTAGTTAGACACGGCGTTCCGGTAGCCATAGTGTCAGATAAAGACCCAAGGTTTAATTCCCTATTTTGGAGAAGCTTCTAGGAATGCGTAGGCACCAGACTAAACATGAGTACCGCTTACCATCCCCAGACTGATGGACAAAGCGAAAGGACTATTCAGACCCTAGAAGATATGCTACGAGTATGCCATTAATTTCAAAGGAAATTGGGATGACCACTTACCCCTGATCGAATATGCTTACAACAATAACTATCACGCTAGCATAGGAATGCCCCCGTATGAAGCTCTTTACGGAAGAAGATGTCGCTCTCCCCTGTGTTGGGACGAAGTTGGAGAACACAAGTTATTAGGACAAGAGTTAGTCCAGCAGACCAGGGAAATGGTAGGACTCATCAGGAAAAGACTTGTAGCAGCCC
Source organism: Apium graveolens (assembly GCF_009905375.1). NCBI lineage: Eukaryota > Viridiplantae > Streptophyta > Magnoliopsida > Apiales > Apiaceae > Apium > Apium graveolens. The sequence continues at coordinate 259,447,366 of NC_133649.1, read as the reverse complement.
ATGACAGACAAAAGAAGTACGCCGACCAGACCAGGAAGGATAGGGAATATGAAGTAGGAGATTCGGTGCTATTGAAGGTATCCCCGTGGAAAGGAGTGATGAGATTTGGGAAGAAAGGGAAGCTGAGTCCAAGATTCATAGGACCCTTTGAAATTTTGAGGAGAATAGGACCTCTAGCTTACGAGCTCGCCTTGCCTCTTAATTTGCAACAAGTGCACAACGTGTTCCACGTGTCCATGTTAAGGAAGTACCATGCAGATGTACGACATGTAATAGAATATGAGCAGGTAGATTTACAACCAGACCTGACCTACATCGAGCAGCCAGTAAGGATAATGGACCAAAAAGAACAAGTGTTGAGGAACAAGATTGTGAAGCTGGTTAGGATCTTATGGAGAAATCAAAATGTCTAAGAGTCAACTTGGGAACTTGAAGATGCAATGAGGAATAGATATCCCCACTAATTTTCTAATTGATTACCGGGACAGAATCCTTGTTAGAGGGGAATCCTGTAATAACTCAAATTTTTGAGACCTTGTAAAATGTTTAATGAATAGTAACCTTGACGGACGGGAAAAAAATTTGAGCCCACACTATGTAGTACATGAGAAAATGAGTTTCGGAGTTGATATTTCGATTATACGTACCAAATCAGTGTATGTAAACGCTATTAGTTTTCGAAGAAAACGAACTTTGAAAAATAATCGTATTTATGACAATATAATTACAAGATTAAAACCCTACGGATTTATATTCAAGTATGATAATTCAAAATATAAGGAATAAATACGAAAGGAATTACGTCATGAATCATTTACGAGTAAGTATTACGAAAATATTTAAGCAACCGAGTGAACGCGTAAACGATTAAATAAACGTAACGCACTAACTAAACCATGGTAGGAAAGTAACATGGTTACTTTATAAAATAGTAAGCTAACCATAGGATGATCAAGCTAGCTAGCAAAATAGTGTGCTAAGGAAGCTAACCCTATGTAGTTAGCTTGTAACCTAGCAAGCTACTTGGATTTTGTCCCCAAGATTTGCAACAAGAATAAACCTAGAATTCAACATAGGAGAATAAAAATCAAGTGGAAGATATCACACCCCATATCCTAGAAGCAATCAAGAGAAGAAACCAAGAGAAGCCAGCATAAATACCCCCCCCTTCACATTGCTTCCATTCGGCCTCTTGAAGAAAAAGAAAGAAATCCAAAATCAAAACTCAAGTTCTAGCCATGGTAAAATCATCCCATTAATTCCTAAAGCTTCCTATCAATTAAACTAGGGTAAGAAAATTCTTTCATCTCTTTTTATCAAGGTTTGATAGGTGAAATAAAATCAAGAAAGTCACTAGTGAATAGTATAAATAGTAACCTCTCTTTGGTTTCTTGATTTCAATGGTGGTTCTAGGTTCCAAAAATCATACCAAGCACTTCCAAGCCTCCACCATCCTCAACAACACATCTCAAGATTTCAAGAAAGGTAAAAATCTTTGGCCCAACTTTATTTAAGATTCATTTTTAGATCGATTTAGTATGTGGTAGTAAACCTAGTTTAAGAAGTGGTATTGTTGAAATCTTGATGTTTAAGTTAAGTAGATTTAAGTTGATTGTTGTTTCCTCAAGAAAATAATATTCTTGAGAGGAGTTTGCGTGTTGATGAAGAAATGATGATTGTTGGTGGTTTTGTTAAGAGTTAGGGCGTAAACGAAACCCCGATCGTAAACGTAACTCCCTTAAAACCAACAAATCGTAACTTTAAGTTTCTGCAGAAAGTCCCGAAGTTGTAAACTGTATTTCCTTAAAATATAACCCTTCATTATGATAGAAAATTTTATAAGGATCGTTTAGGCGTTTGAATCGCTTGATTCCGATTTATGGATCAAAAGTTATGGTCGTTTTACTAAAAGTGATTTACGCGACAAAAACTTCTACGAATTACGAACTTTGAAAATATAAAGGATCAACTTAAATGTGTTCATAAATCATGAAATGTTTATAAAGAGTAATATATTGAGTTTCCTAACTTCCATAAAAATATCAAGTGGAAATAATGATTTATCAATTTTATAAAAATATCAGAGCCGAGACCGCGTGATTAGAAACCGTAGAATCCATAGGCGGAGCCGACGGCGATAATGAGAATGAACCTAAGATACTTAGAAAAATAAAGCGACCATAATGTGTATAATGACTTAAAGGAATAATAAGGGTAGTATAAGTTGAGAGGGTGCATAATAAGTAGCACATGAGTGCGAGTCTCCGTAAATTAGAATGGGACCTAACGAAATGAATTGTGTTTATGGTTATAGATTTCTGAGCGGAACTTAGAGCATCCTCCACCTTGAGATACCCAGGCAAATTTGTGAACCCAACTCCATTTTACTGTTGTGTTGTAAAAGGATTGTTTTACTATCATTGTATAAATACCATGCTTGCCATGATACGTAGTTGTTGAATTTTCGCATAATGTAGCGATGTTGTACGATGAGTATATATCGTGAAATGTTTATTCCGCTATAAGCGTGACATATAATATAAGACCGAGAGTCGGTCAGGATTTAAGATAAAAAAACCCGGGAATCATTCTGGTGATATTATAGGACGGTTATAAGTCCATAGTAGTACGTTTTAAAGGGACTCAACGTCCACTTACGAGATATTAAAAATACCTCAAACTTTTATTAAAACGATTTCCTAACGATCATATTCCCTTAACTATATTTTATTGTTCGAATAATAAATATTATGTACCAATTCTTTTATCATGGGAGTAGTATACCCCAACAATTATTTATTTCAAACCTGATTAATCATTAAAGATTATTAACTACGTAGACATAAACTAGTTGAGGAAGATTATTTTAAATATTCTTTTAGTGAGTAAACTCATTCGAGGTTTAATTATTTATCAAATATCATTTAATTATTTATTAATTATTAAAGGGTTATTATTGATTTAAAAATTATATAACCGAATTTAAACTACTTTCTGATTTCGAAGATCATTCGAATAATTTCAGATCGTCAGAGAATATTATCCCGACTTATTTAATATTTTGAATATAGTTTCAAGGAGAAACTTTTTCCCCTTATTTAATTATTTGTTGACAACGATCAACTCACATCCCTAGTACTTCCTCCGAAATCTTCGGAAGTACATATATATATATATAAGGTAAAGCTATGCCTATCAATAAGCAAAATGCTTGGGGGAAACTTCGATGTGGTTCGAGTTCTCAAGATATGATAGGGTTTCTTAAAGGACAAGGGAGGGGTAGGATCGAATTACTTCGTGTATTGGATAGACTACTGGTACCTTAGGAGACGGTACAATATGTACCTAAGGACCTGCGAAGTGTGTGTATACCCGAAATGAGGACACATAGCCCGTATGCGGCAAGGGTGATAACCGGGATACGAAGGTGTCGTCTTTCTACTAGTAGAAAAGGTTACTTTTATCACAGTACGACTGATCATCGTATGCGATAGCTCCAACGAATGTCCTAATTCTTCCAATTGGAATTGTGATGCAATACCATAACCCAAGCCTAGGTGCTGGGATTACTATTAAGGTATTCGCAGGATATTAAAATCCCTTAAAAGAATTGTTTTCATAAGAAGGTGTGTATCACCAAGGAAAACTATTTTCCAATAAAACATAATTATCATATATGATGTTTTACATAAGTTATCATACAGTCATTTTAATACTGAACATTATTATGCTGGGCATTATAGCTGACACTTGTTCTTTTAAATTGACACAACACAACAGTGAATCAAGATGCCTGCCATGAGAACCACAACCAGGAAACAGGTAAGAAATGGCCAGCTGTTCCGTAGATTGTTTGGTGTTGTACCATAGGTAGTCCGAATAAGCTGGATTAGTTTTCAGTTGTTTTTAGTTCGGCTTATTTATAAGTATGACTTATGTAAGGTAATAAACAAGAAACGTATATTTGGCCGGAGGTCTAGCCTTACTTAAAAGTTACTCCCCGGTAAGACTAAATCACTTTTGGGTTGTCATAATTATCACTTGATGGTTGAAATTACTCTAGTTATGAATGGTTTGTTTCCAAGACAATAACCTGTAAGTGTGTGTGTGTGATAAGTGTGGGGTCGTGAAGCGTGAGTATTTATATATTGTAGTGTGAATGGTGTGGTTGTAATAATTTAGATGGCGTGGCCTCCGAGATTCCTGACCCCGGATTTTGGGGCGCCACATTTGCTCCACAACTTCACAATAGATTACTGGAGAATCAAGCATAGCATAGCTTAGTTTGCAGTTGCGAATGAAGTCCATCATCTTGTGATAGTCCTCAGAAGCAACAATTTTCTTGTCCACCAGTGCCACGAAGTTGTTCTTCTCATAGACAAATCCAGACTGAGACATAATCTTGACTATGGGTGCCATTGTTTTGATTAGAAAGTTGTTACAGAGAAAAGGGGGGTTTATGGAGATGAAGAGAGTAAAAGTTGATGAATTATTTAGAGAGAGATAAAAGTGAAAGACAAAATAAATTGGGCTATTATAACAACTCTAAAAGAAAAGATGAATAAATACTTAAAAATAAAATAAAGTATCCGATGAGATTTGCCAAAAATAACCGTTTAAAAATAAACAGACTATAAAAATTCCAAAATTAATCCATCGACAGATACATACACGCTATAAGTAAAGTCGATAGTTAGGGTTTGGAATTAACGAATAAGATTGAATTAACTCAACGGATACATGATATGCCTTTATCCATCGAGAGATAAAGTACCCAAAAATATTTTGACTTTCAACGAATAACTCTTATCCATTGAATGTTATTAGTATTTACCTTTAGAATTCCTGATTTTGGTGTTAGGATCTGACAACTAACAAATCTTGATTTTTAACGTCAGGACCTGACCACTTGCAAATCCTGATGCCAATAGTCAGGGTCTGATAACTTACAAATCCTGATTTGTATCTTTAATAAAGTCAAACTTATTTCTTGCTGTATTACAAATTGCTTAGAAATCAAAACAACTTAGGAATAATTAAGAGTACCTAACTCACTTACCAACCTAGTGAAGGTGGACTCATCAAGTGGCTTGGTAAAGATGTCTACAAGTTGTTGCTCACTTGGAACGAAATGAAGTTCCACTATACCATTCATTACATACTCTCTGATGAAGTGGTACTTGATATCTATGTGCTTTGTCCTTGAATGTTGCACATAATTTTCAGTGATGGAAACGACACTTTTGTTGTCATAGAAAATTGGGATCTTGTCCACATGTAGACCATAATCCAATAGTTGATTCTTTATCCACAAAATCTGTGCATAATAGCTACCAGCAACAATATATTCAGCTTCAGCTGTAGAAGTGGAAACTGAGTTCTGTTTCTTACTGAACCAGGACACAAGCTTATTTCCTAGAAACTGACAGGTCCATGTAGTTCTTTTGCTGTGTATTTTACAACCTGCATAATCTACATCTGAATAACCATTTAGATTAAAACCAGAATCTTTAGGGTACCAAATGCCAAGTTTTAGTGTTCCTTTAAGATATCTGAAAATTCTCTTAATAGCTACTAAATGAGATTCTCTAGGATCAGCCTGAAATCTAGCACAAAGATAAGTAGCCAATATTATATATGTCCTACTGGCTGTTAAATATAAAATTGAGCCAACCATGCCTCTATAGCTTGAAATGTCCATAGACTTTTCAGTAGTGTTCAATTCAAGTTTATTGGCAGTGGTCATGGGAGTTTTTGTAGATGTTCTTATGTCATGAATATATTTTGGTTGACTAATGAATATTTCGTCACGAACTTGCTTAACTTGTGAACCAAGAAAGTAAGTTAGTTCTCCCACCATGCTCATTTCATACTTACATTGCATCAATTTGGCAAACTTTTTGCAAAGTTTCTCATCTGTAGAGCCAAATATAATATCATCTACATAAATCTGAACAAGTATACTAGAGCCATTAATATTTCTAAAGAAAAGAGTTTTGTCAACAGTAATCTTGTGAAATGATTTTCTAAAAGGAACTTTAACAAAGTGTCATACCAGGCTCTAGGTCCTTGCTTCAATCCATAAAGTACTTTCAAAAGATAGTAGACATATTCTGGAAAGTTGGGGTCTTTAAAAACTAGAAGCTGACTAACTTCGACTTCCTCCTTCAAATCTCCATTTAGAAATGCACTTTTGACATCCATTTGATAGACCTTGAAATTGGCATGGGCTACATAGGCTAGAAAGATTTTGATTGCTTCAAGTCTTGCAACATGAGCAAAAGTCTCATCAAAATCTATTCCTTCTTATTGACAGTAGCCCTTGGCAACCAATCTAGTTTTGTTCCTGACGACTATGTCATTTTCATCCATCTTGTTTCTGAATACCCATTTGGTAAAAATAGAATACTTGCCTTTAGGTTTGGGGACCAGCTTCCATACTATATTCCTTTTAAATTGGTTTAGCTCTTCCTGCATAGCTAAAATCCAATCAGGATCCAACAAAGCTTCTTGTACCTACTTCGGCTCTTCCTGAGACAGAAAGCTGTTGTATAAACATTCTTCTTGAGTTACTTTCCTTGTTTGCACTGTTGAAGATGCATCACCAATAATTAGTTCAAATGGGTGATCTATTTTCCATTTCCTTTATTGTGGTAAATTAGCTCCAGATGAAAAGGCCTCATTGTTGTCTTCATATGTGACTGAGTTTTGATTATAAGAAACTCCCCCTGAGTTTGTGGATCTTTTACTTGAAGTTGGGGTCCTTTCTGTGTGTGATCTAAACTACCTTTCAACTCTTATTGATAATTCAACAGATGTTGAGTTTTTCCTTTCAACGAATGATGCAATTTGTCTTTCAACGGATGATGCACCTTATCTTTCGATGGATGATGAGTTATGTGCTTCATTTGTTGTTGATTTTTCTGCAATCTCCTTAGAAATTATTTCTTGATCACTATCATCATCACTTTCATCACAATACATCTCAACATTGCCAAACACACCATGTATATATTCCATAACAATGTTGGTTCTTAGATTGTAGACGCTATATGATTTTCCAACAGCATATCCAACAAAGATACCTTCATCTACTTTGGCATCAAACTTTCCATATTGCTCGGTTTGATTCCTTAAAATATAACATTTGCATCCAAAGACATGAAGAAAGTTTAGTGTTGGCTTCCTATTCTTGAATAATTGATAAAGAGTCATGCATTTTGCTTGATTGACCAAAGAAATATTCTAAGTGTAGCATGCAGTATTTACAGCTTCTGCCCAAAAATAAGTTGGTAACTATGATTCTTCTAGCATAGTCCTTGAAGCTTCAATAAGAGATCGATTATTTTTTTTGACCACTCCATTTCGTTGTGGATTCCTTGTTTAAAACTCATACATGATCCCATTTTCTTCACAAAACAATCTCATTGCAGAATTTTTGAACTCAGTTCCATTGTCACTCCTGATTCTTCTTACTTTGAGATCGGGATGATTGTTGACTTGTCTTATATGATTGATAATGATTGCACTAGCTTCATCTTTAGATTTAATGAAATATGTCCAAGTGAACTTTGAGAAGTCATCCACAATCACTAGGCAATATCGTTTCTTTGAGATTGACAATATATTGACTGGAACAAATCCATGTGTAATAGTTACAGTGGTTCTTCAGTTGTAGATTCAAGCTTCTTTTTGAATGATGCCTTGATTTGCTTTCCTTTCTGACAAACATCACATAGTCCATCCTTTGAGAACTCAACTTTAGGAATTCCTCTGACAAAGTCTTTCCTGACTAATTCATTCATAGTCTTGAAGTTCAGATGGGACAATTTCTTATACCACAACCAATATTCATCTTGACTTGTTTTCCTGAAAAGACAAGTAATAGATACTACATTAGATGAGTTGAAGTCGCCTAGGTACACATGTAATATCCCATATTTTCAGAGGTTATTATTATTATTATTTGAAAGATTTTATGTGATTGTTGAATTTGGAGGAAATAAAATTATGGATATTTTATTCCTTTTTGATGAGTTCATGTCATTCAATGATTCCATATGTTAATTGTTAAATTGTATCGATCATTGTTAATTTCTGAATATATTTAATTAAATGTATTATTTTTGAAAGTTTATTTGAAAGCCGATCATTTTATTGATATCGGTAAATTGAGTTCTTTTGTAATATTAGGGATTGAGTGGATATTCTGTCAGCTATGTCTTGTATGTAATATTAATTCCGTGTGACTCAGTTGTGATTGAGGATTATTTGTATTATAAATTACTGAGTCGTATCATTTTGTTTTTGTCTATAAAAGTGATTTTACATAAAATTTATTATCATAAATATTTAAATTATCTTTAAAATTATTTTTATGGTTTTATAATTTCAATAATTATTTATAGGAATGTATAAAATTTAGAAAGTAATATTTCATCAATTATTTATCCCTAAATAATTTTCTGATTGTATTTTAGTATAAATTCATTATTAAATTCAAGAATGTTTCAAAAATAATGAAACTCATATTTTTTTCAAGTATTGAATATTTCGAGAATTTTAAAATTATTTCCGAAATTTTTCGAGTTATATTTACCCGCACGTTTGTTCGTTAAATTATTAAATGCGGGTATGAAGCACAATTCAAAAATATTACAAAAATTATGAAAATTTTATTTTGTTAGTTTTTAAATATTCCGAGAATTTTAGAAGTATTTCGGTAATTTTTCGAGTTAGTTTCACTCATAAGTTTTTAAATCATGAAATACTGGTCTGATGTTAGATTCAAAAATGTATTAAAAATTAAAAAAAAATGAATTTTATTAATTTGCAAATATTTTTGGAATTTTAAAATTATTTTGGAATATTTTTGGGTTACATTCACCCGCAAATTTGTTCATTAAAATACAAAACCCGGGATAAAAACAGGCTGGCAGGGGATAAATGTTACACTTATTGTATTCCTGTTAATTAGTAAAACGTGGCAGATGCTTATTACCTCAATTCCCTACGTGTTGAATAAAAAAAGAACAAAAACTAAAGAAAAAAAAACAAAAACAGAATAAGTTATGTGCGTGTGTACATAAACCACATCCACCTTCTATTATCCAACTAGTTTAAATCCCGTGCAATGCACGGGTTCGGTTAATATTTAAAAAAATTATTTATCCCGTCATATTCTAATTTTTAAAATATTTTTTAAAATATATAATAATTATAAATTTATAATAAAAATAATAGAATATTTTTAATAGTTAAAATAGAATGTGTCTAGTGGTTTAACAATTTAGTAATTTAGGGGATATACAACACCATTTATTTATTTTTTAATAATAGGATTCGTTGTGTTTTTAGTTTAGTTGGATACGTAGACTATATCTAGTAGTTTAACAATTTAGTAGTTTAGCAGATATATGACACTAGTTATTTATTTTCTTTAATAACCAAAATCGGGGGATAACCGATGAACCAAATTATACCCCATTCCGATTATTATAATATATTATATATATCCACCACCACCACCCTCCAAACTCTCTGTATCTCCATTTTGCTATGCTTATATATTTTCAATCTTCGAAAATTCATATTTAATAAATCGTCCGTCCAAAGTTCAAATGTTACATATATAAACGATTAACACTTCGATACATATGCATAGGTATATATATTGCAAGGTTTTGAGAAGAAAATTTCCGGGGCATAGTTTCCGTTTTAGTAAATTTTCGGAGCGTAGAAAAGGAGTTTGACGGTGCTAATTACTCCACATGGCATTTCAGCGTATATATATCTATGACTACTAATTTCGGATTTTTCTGGAGATATTTTCCGGACATCAAATAATCTCTTGGGGTGATCAGAATTTATATTCGGTAAGGTTTCAAAATTCCGCTTTTGTACTTAGGTATATTATAGCTTGTTGGTGTTTATATATTTATTTCATAATTTTTAGGAGTTGTTGTAGAAGTCATTTTTGGCCGTATTTTTTTCATTTCTGGCGTGTTTATACATGCAAATATAAATTATGGTGTGTTTTAAATCTATTGATTTTATTAGAGTATAGTCGGATTGTATTGTTTGAGATTGATTTTGAGGGGTTCTGACCCCGAGAGAAAAAATCCGTGTTACAAAGACGTTATTTTGAATTTTTTTGTAAAATATCTATTTTAATTTCAAATCATTATCTTTTATTATTTTCAAAAACTACAAGTTGATTTAATTATTAATTTGTTTTGATTAATTAATTCTTCATTTAATTGATCAATTAATTCATTTAATCGATTAATTTTATTTATAGACAGTTGAATGAAGTGTAAATATTTATAATTGAGCCAAATAATATTCTAAAAATATTTTGAGCTTTTAAAAGTTATATTTGGGTATTTTAAAATCAATTAATATCATTATCAATTGATTTATTCTTATTTTATTCATAATAAATAGACCGTTTATCCGGTTGATACGAAACGAACGCGTCTAGACTTAGAAAAATATTCTGCTTCTATTAAAAATACTTTCGAGACATAAATTCTTTTGTTTGGAAAGGTTTCTTGTTTTGCGAGTCTTTCTTAGATGATTATTGAGCGATAAATTATATTTTTGACCCGACTTCAGTTTTAAACATACCGAGTTGAATCTTTTAACGAACCGAGTCATGTGTGATTTAAATTATGTGATACATGAATTATCTGATTACGTGCTATGTGAATTACATGCGTACGTGAGTCAAGATCCTTGTGCTTGACTATTTTCCTTATGTATGGGCTATTGTATGGGTAGACGATAGAGTTTTGACGCGAAATTCATCCGATAATTATCGCTTTGATGATAAAGTATTATATGTTAATTATAGATGCGGGTCTTCTAGACGATCAGAACCAGGCGGTGGATAAAGAGTGAAATAGAATGGAATTGGATATTTGGCTTCTAGCAATCGAAGGAGCAGCACATCGGTGAATTATTGAAATAGAAAGACAACGAGATCATGAGATGACAGAATGAGATAACCGTGATATTGCGAGTGTGCCTAACTGCTAAAAATCAAAGACAAGTTTTCTACGCTATTCTAATTCCAGAATATTTCAATATTCTACATATCCAATTGCTTATGATTATGTAATTATTGATTCTATATTCTCAGTTCAGAATAGATAAATGATTTACATATCGCTGAGTTAAATGTTTGTTATGCAAGTACTCTTCTGGTATTCGAAGTTCAGAATAGTTATGTGTTTTTACTTATCCAATCAATGGATTTATAAATGTTTTAGATTTTGAGAAAAATGATTTGGTTGAGAGTATTCCTGCCCGAGTAAATGGGGGAATAAAATTTATAAGGGTGTCGATTTTTATGTCCACTTTCAATAAAATGTTTTAAGATTGGATGGTTGCGTAAGAGGCTGTGGCGGCGGTCCAGTGTGAGCTATGTATTATACTTGTTAATAATACCTTGTTAGTCCAATATATGCCTTGTGTACCCCTTTGTTTAGTTGAATATACTTCAGCATACCAGTGTTGCTCCGCGCCTGATCACGGACGGCAACACACCGTTGTTCGAGGATTCCAATCCAAATTTTCTTTATTATTTTGATAATCATATGATAAATGATTTATCAAGTATTTCGGTTTCGGTAAAATGTGAGCTGCAGTTTTAATTCAGTTTTCGGGTTGATATTGATATTTAGTTTCTTGATAAATAGGAAAAGTGGTATTAATATAGATGATTGATGATAAAAACCCAAATTTTTGACATCAGGAAAAGACCTTTATGAATAGTAATATAATAACTCAAATTTTTGAGACCTTGTAAAATGCTTAACGAATAGTAACCCTGACAGACGGAGAAAACTTTTTAGCCCACACTATATTGTGAATGAGAAATTGAGTTTCGGAGTTGATAACATGATTATACGTACTGAATGAGTGTCTATAAACGCTATTAATTTTCGAAGAAAGCGAACTTTGAAAAATGACCGTATTTACGAACCATCGAGGATTATGGGAATCACAATATAATTACGAATTTAAAACCCTACGGATTTCTATCCAAAGGCGATACTTCAAAATATAAAGAATAAATACGAAAGGATTTACGCCGCGAACCGTTTACGAGAAAGTATTACGAAAACGTTTAAGCGACCGAACGAACGCGTAAACGATTAAATAAACGTAACACACTAACTAACCGTGGTAGAAAAGTAACCATGGTTACTTTATTAAATAGTGAGCTACGGAAGTAGGATGATCAACTAGGGCTAGAGAATAGTGAAGCTAATGGCTAAGCTAATTAGCTTAACTTGTAATCTAAAAAGCCTAGCTAGAATTATCTAAACATTTGGCAACAAAAATCAATCTTATACTAGAAGAATAAACAAGATATAACAACATTATTTCAAAAAGCAACCAAGAAGCAACCAAGGAAGCAACACATTTTCTCTCTCTCTCTCTCTCCCCACAAAACACCATGCTGATTTTCAAGAACACCATGGAGAGAAAAATTCATATCTCATATTCTACTCATTAAAAAATCACCAAATTTTAACCACAGCTTCCTCATACCATATAAAAGGTACGTTAAAAATTTCATGGCTATTGAATTAGTATAGCATAGTCAAATCCTTGCTCAAAATTGGTGGTGAATAGTAACTCCGAAAATCACTAACTTGTTTTCTTGTTTTTTCATGAAAGTTTAAGGCTTCCTAAAGTTATACCAAGGCTTCATCAAGGATATTAGAACTTTATTAAGTATTAACAAGCGTCAAGGAAGTTATGAACATTCATCCAAACTTTTTTTAAGTTTTATGTTTCAAGAAAAGTAAGGATCTTCGATATAAGTATGGTTTTGATGATTGATTTAATATTATCTTGATGTTTAGTTAATTAGTTTTAAGGTTGATGATTGTTGCCTCAAGAACATGATGTTATTGAGAGGAGTTAGGGTTGAGATGATGATTTGATGATTGTTGATGGTGGTATAATGATTTAATACGTAAACGAAACTCGAATCGTAATCGTAATCGTAACCTCGTTAAAACGAACAAAACTCAACTTAAGTTTCTGCAGAAGTTACTGAATGTATAAACTATAGTTTCTTAAACATTAACACTTGATTATGATAAAAAATGTTATAAGGATCGTTTAGGCATTTGAATCGCTTGATTTTGATTTACGGATCAAAAGTTATGATCGTTTTAGTAAAAGGGATTTACGCGACAAAACTGCTGTAAATTATGAACTTTGTAAATATAAATGATTAATTTAAAATATTTAAAAATTATGAAATTTTTACGGATAGTTATAAATATAGTTTATTAGCTGCCTATAAAAATTTCAAGTAAAAATGTTGATTTTTCAATTTTATAAAAATGTTCGGAGCCGAGGTCGCGCGGAGTACCAATGTCAAAAACAACCCCCTATTAGGAAACTGTTACTTCGGGATTTTCACCCCTGTTACCAGAAAACAATTTTCAAATGATGTGTTCTAAATTTTGTGTAGATCGTGTACGCGAAAACGGCGCGTCAATTGAGTTAACGATTTGAGAGATATCAACATTTTAGTGAAATCGGTTTGAATAGTAAAACTCCGTAGTTGACCGAACTTTTGAAATGATTTTCACCTAATTAAATTCATTTTATCAAAACGAAACTTTTAGGATAAATATTACAATCACTCAAGAAGCTCCTCGAGGTGGTTTCGTATTAAAATATTAATTTTAAGATTTACTAAAAATGATAGAGTGCAAGTCGTGTAATAGTAATATTCGGTAAAGTCATTTCTAGAAGACCACTTTGACCGTCCGTTTCGACCAAGGAGTGATACTTATTTCGAGTCGGTCGAATAATGAAAGTTATGAAGTATTGAACTTATTAGAAATATAAGTTGGTGATGAGAGTAGGAATACTGATTAAGATTATGATGTTTGTTGATTAGAAAACCCGGAATTAGAGGAAGTCGGGGAAACGTGTCTTGGACTCCAGGCAAGTTTTCAAACCCTACCTTTTAAAACTGTTGTGTTGTGTTTGTTGTCAAATAAATGCTATATACATGATGTTGTATTATGATATTTTACGAATTGTGATATATAAAATCATACGATATATTAATGATTTTGGTATATGAATATTACTGAATTTCAATCGATAACGCTAAAGAGTAGCGTTGTATATATGAGGAGTATATTTTAGACCAAGGATCGGTCAGTATATTTTAATGAAAATCCGGAAGTATTCCGGAGGTGTTTTATTTAAGAATATTAACGCTATAGTAGAGCGTGATATATAAGTTGTAAGACCGAGAGTTGGTCAGTTTTTATAAAGTATAAACCCGGGAATCATCCCGGAGATGTTTTGGACGATTAAAAGTCCGTACTTGTTTTATCCCAAGGGACTCGGTGTCCACTTGTGAAGTATTAAATACCTCGAATATATTTAAAATGATTTCCAAAGATCGTATTTCCTCAACTACATTTAATTACTTGAGGAACGCATATCATTTCAAGTTATTCATTCAATATAGGAGAAAGTATTCTCCAACGATTATTTATTTCAAACCTGATTAAGTATATTATTAAAGATTACTTTAATTATTTAAACATAAATTAGTTGGGGAATATTATTTCAAATATTCTTTAAAAACATATTCATTCGAGGTCTAATTATTTAATAATTATTATTTAATTATTAATTATTTATTTAATGATTTAAAATGATTTAAAAATCATGAAACCTATTCAAAAATACTCCTGGATATCAGAAAATCATACGAATACTTTCAGATCGTCGATGAATTTATCTCGACTTATTTTAAATATTTGAGCATAGTTTCAAAAGAAACTCCCCCTTATTTAATTATTAGTTGACAACGGTCAACTCACATCCTTAGTACTCCTCCGAAAATTCTCGGAAGTACATATATATATATACATATCAAGGTGTACCTATCAACAAGCAATATGCTTGGGGAACAATATAAGTTCCAGATATATGATGAGATTCTTACAAGGACAAGGAGGGGTTGACTCCAGTACTTCGTGGACTGGGGAGACTACCAGTTTACTACCACATGAGAAGGTATATTATATACCGATGAACATGTGGAGTATGCGTACCTGAGAGGGATGGACGCAAAACCGTGTCTTGAGAGGGATATACACGAAGTGTGTACCTGAGAGGGATGGGCACATAAAAGGTCTGAATGCGGCCATGGTGATAACCAACAACAAAAGGAAATCGTCCTTCTACTAGTAGAAAAGTTTAATATTTCTTTAGTACGACTGATCATCTTATGCGGTGGCTCCAGTGAATGTCCTATTCTTCCAATTGGAATTGTGATGCAATACCGTAACCCTAGCCTAGGTGCTGGGTTTACCATTAAGGTATTCGCAGGATAATAATCCATTAAAGAATTGTTTTCATAAGAAGGTGTGTATCACCAAGGAAAACTATTTTTGAAGAAAACGTATTTATCATATATGACATTTTACTTGAGTTTATCATACAGTCAGTTCATACTGTACATTATTATACTGGGCGGCTTTCTTTTAAATGACACAACATAATAGATAACCAGTATGCCGGTGTGGGACTTAGTCAGTTTGCAGTCATGGGGAGAATCTCTGGCAGCTTTGTCTCAGGTGGGCCAGAGTATCAGATAGGTATAAGATATTAGTCATAATCATTGTAACTTCATGTAGATGTTATGAATAATTGTTTGAGATCCTGTAAAGTACATTTGAATTTTAATAACAGATGATACTTGTTGTACATCATTTCTAAGGCTATAACTTGTGAGTGTGTGAGATTGGGGGTCTGTGATATGGAATTATTGGATTATTGAGTTAATGCAGGTTACACCTGATTGAAGGATTGTGTGACGACCTAGATTCCTGACCCCGGATTTGGGGGTGTTACAATTGATGTTGACTTCAGTATGGGATGTTGTGAGCATCAAAGTTCATATTGATATTAATTTGATATGACATCAAAATGGATATTAAAATGAGAGTTTGGTTTTCAATGAGTTTATGATTTATTCCATAATCACTGTTACATGTTATTTTTGTTTACGATATTTCCATAAACATTATTTTTATGAGTTTTATTCTCGTCAAGATTCAAAGTATTGGTAAATCCTTTTGCTCAAAATATCAAAAGGGTTTTGAATATAAATGGGGAACCAATTTCTGGGATTCCTTAACTAAAATTTTCCAATTCAACAATGATGATTTAATTGTTCTGTTTTATTGGAGATATCGGTTTATATCAAAAAAACTATATGTATGTAATCATGAACTTCCTGAGCATTTCTTTCGCTCATACTTGCCTGTTTTTAAATTTAACATTCCAGTGAGGAATGACTTGCGTTGTTTATCCACGTAAATCGAGAAAGCAAAAAGAAGCTTTTGGAAGGTGGTTGGCCCAGGGTTTGCAGAACTACTATAAGTTCTGTTGTGTAAAGCTTTTTGTATATGTATTATAGTTGTATTATTGTATAGTTTGGCCTAGTATACTTCTTTTCGAAGTTATACTAGTGAGTTTAGTATTGTGTTGGAATTTGTTGATAAGAGTTTTAAAAGAAAGAGAAAAATTTATTTATGGAAATTTGTATTCTTGTTTCAAGAACTGTAAACTTAAAAGATCTTGGTATAGTTTGGGGTCACAGATGCGATATTTCAACCGATGGCATTTATTTATTGATTTAACAGGTTAATTTGGATTGAGGTTTTATCGTGACAACCAAATCTTCTGACCCTGGATTTGGGGGCGTTACAGGTTGGTATCAGAGCTGAAGTTATAGTAAACTAGAAACAAGAGTGTGTAGGAGTGTGTATAGTTATGTAAGAATGTTTGAGCTTATATCGAGTTCATGTTGGACTATTAAATATAGTACCAACGAGCAAGCTAAAGTTGGCGCATTCATTTGAGATGGTTGTGTTGAGCCGGACAAAACTCATGGCAGTTGCAAACTTCTATTGTGGAATCTTCCGAGGCTACTACGATTCGACGACGATGAAGATTTTCGGTATCCTTAGAACATGATGAAGTGTCTAGAATCGGATGATGAGTCAACAGAAGAGTTCAAATAGAAGATATAAGACCTTGGAAATACCTTATCATTCTATAACTTCTTTTGATATCTCTCAAAAAGAGGTATCTGTTAGAGGATATAATCCCTAACACTCGTTTTCAATCACGTAATGTGCCAGAGGCTTTCATGAATTCTATTTTCAGGTTTTGATAGCTTTGTCAAGTTGTGATATTGAAATTTCCATTTTTGTGGATAGTTTTATTGGTAATATGATACCACTTAGCCATTTTATTTCAGAACCTTATTTTCTGGATTTCATTTTTCTCCAGAAATATCAACTTTGAAACCTTTTCGGTTTTGATCCAAGAAATGCATTAACAAGTCATTTATTAGAAACCCTTGATCATTCATTTGATTTTGAATTCGTTTATATTCTTTTATTCTTACTGAGATGAACAACCCTTACTATAAGGGACACAAGGTATATTTGTCTGTGTGATAGGAGTTGGATGGGACACCATCACTTGTGTGTGTTGTGACTACAAGAAGGTTAACAACCTTTAGTAGTGTCTTAATTTGGGCACCCAACACCAAATTTGTTTGATCATATTGATCTCTTGGTTATTCTTTCATTTCAACAATACTTTCAGTAAAACTTCAGATTTGGTAACCACAATGGCGGGACTGAAAGTGTTAGTCCTAAATCCAATCATGTATAATGAGTTAGGAAGATTTTCTTGTATTCCTATTTGATTTCATTGAAACAATAAAAGACTTGTTATGTTTTTATTATGGGATTTATCTATTTAAAGTGTTTTAAATAAGATAATCCATAGTTTAGAGTAAAGCTTCTAAAATTATAATGAGATTATAATAGTGAGATCTAGAAGATGATAACTCTAGACTTAAACAGTTCCTGATCATTGGATAACTAATCGGATGTTAGTGGATCCGCAAAGATTGGTACATACTGTAATATCCTATATTTTCAGATATTATTTTTATAATTATTTGGAATTATTTATGTGATTTTATTTGAATTTTAGTAAATTATCTAATAATTGGAATTGATGTTTGGGTGTTTATATGTGATATTATTTGAGTATTTTAATTTTTATGTGCTCAGAATGAAATATAGATAATTGTGATATTTTTCTGGTAATTTTTGGACTGTTAGATAATTTTATAATGATTTATGGATTTATTAATTATTTTTTTTGAGTAATTACAAAAATTATTTTATAAAGCCGGGAATCGTTCAACCTCAACCGTTTTTACGTTTTTACAACACGAAACTCTTCCGAAAAACTCCTTCCTAACCTAATCTGGTAATTCTGAACACTTTTCATGTTTTGACTTTTTCAATCCGGATTACGGTTTGATCTGTACGAGTCCCGACGTGAAATTTTCGTTACGCTAATCATTTTATAGATCGATAAAAATCCGAATTCTCGGAAGGTGAGATAATATTACTTTATTTTTGTATAAAGTATCTTGTAGGAAGCTCCATTGTGATAATTACTCAATTCTGGTATTAAATTGTATCGTTATATATATTTACTTAGTGGCTAAGTAATCTATTTTCGGATCCAATATGTAATTATGATTCTGTATTATTAAATAAAATATGTGTATGGGTTCAGTTAGCTGAATATTATTTTATTATTAATCATATGTGATTCTTGGTGTTCGAGGATGATTTGTGTAATTAGTTGTGAAGCTGGGTTGTTTTGTTTTGTATTTAAAAGTGTACTATTCAAGATTTATTTTCATAAATATAGGGATTATCTCTAAAATCATTTTTATGACTTCATAACTTTATTAATTATTTTTCGGAGTTTTTAAAATTGAGAAATCAATTTTTTTATTAATTATATACCCTTAAATGATTTTCTGAGTATATTTAATTGTAAAATCCGTATTTAATTCTAGAATTCTTCAAAAATAATGAAACTCATATTTATTTAAGTTTGGAATATTCCGAGAATTTTAAAAGTATTTTGGTAATTTTAAAATAAATTTTACCTGTGCGTTGTTTCGTTTATTCGTTAAAAACGGGTATAAATTATGTTTCAGAATTAGTTTTAAAATTTCAAAATGTACGTCTTTATTTACTTCGGGGTATTTTATATGTTGAAACTATTTTCGTGAGTTTTCTGAAGATATTTAAAGTGCAACTCGGATCGTTTAATTTCGAGTTTCAGGACAAAACCGAGCCATAGAACCTCTGTGTTTATCCTATACATTACGTGTGAGTTTTAATTAATCAGAGGGACACGTATTTTCTCCTTCCTACAACATCTGTTAAACAAAAAAAATAAATAATTATTAACCCATTACCCCCACCCCCTGTACGCGGCTCTTTTCTCACAATCTTTGTTTCTATCTTTGTTCTCTCACAATCTCTCCATATCTCTCCATTCTTCTCACCCCCGTTGCTTATTTTTTTTTCCGGTAATTCCTACGCCGCCTATCTCATTTTAGTCGCTGCCGTCCTAATCCGTTTTGGTCGCTGCCGCCGTCGGTTTTCCGGTGCAGGTGGCGGCGGCGAGTTGTGTGTGTAGCTATGTGTATATATATATAAACATGAGCTCTGTGTGTGTGTGTTCAGTGTCGTGTTTGTATGTTAGTGTTGTGGGTTGGATGGTTGCGCGGCGGTGCCGCCGTGTAGCCGCCTGATTCATGTTTTTCGACCATGTTTTCTGGATTACTTCCCTTTCTGCTCGCTTCCGGTTGTCCCCCTCCTGCTTAGCAGCGCGTAGGCGCGTGTGTATCTGTGTGATGTTGATTGTCTGGTTTCAAATGCCTAATTCGAAGTAATTCGAGTTTAATTTTTGATTTTGAGAAAATTTTTATTAAGTTAATTCTTTTATTTTCTGCGGGATAACAATCTGATTAATTTTCATGAAATAAAATTTATCGTGCGAGAATAATAATTAATAAATCGGTGGTATTTACGTAGGATGTCCGATATAATCGGAAACCCGTGGATTTTACCGCCATCGGCGATGAGCCTCGGTGAGCCGACGGTGGACAATGATGATTAATTCTGAGTCCTACATTATAAATAAATGAAATTAGTTTGTGATATTAATTTTGAAACAAAAATTACGAAAAAAGATATAAAAATGCTAATAATTGAAATTACATTGGTATTTGGGAATTGTGAATTATTGATGTTGTTGTGATTGACGTCGGGATGTTCGACGGGTAGGCCGATAAACAAAGGAGACGCTGCCCGATTTTCGGGAAATTAATTCCGAAAATACGGGAACGTAACCTACGATTATCGGAGACGTCGAACGAGATTATATAATTAAATTTTTACGAAACCTAATTACGTGTTGGGACAAGATATTTTTATAAATAAACCGTTCGTCCGTTTAATACGAAATGAACGCGTACAGACCCAGAAAAATATTCCGCTTTCATTAAAAATACTTTTGAGACCCAAATCATTTTGTTTCGAAAGGTTACTTGTTTTAAAAGTCATTCTAAGTCGATTATTGATCGATAAATCGTATTTTGACCCAATTTCAGTTTTAAACGTACTGAGTCCTGTGTTATATGAATTATATGATACGTGAGTTATGTGCTTATGTACTATATGTAAATTATGTGCATATGTGGATCAAGAGTCCTGTATTTGTCTGTTATATTTATGTGTGGGCTATCGTATGGCTAGACGATAGGCTTTTGACGCGTAGTTCATCGAGTGGTTATCGTTTAGACAATTAAAGCTATATCTTTTAATTATAGATGCGGATCTCTCGAGTTGATCGGGACAAGACGTTGGATAAAGAATGCGATGGAATGGTATTGGGTATCTGGCTTATAGCAATCGCAGGAGCAGCATATCAGTCAAGTGTTGAAAAGAAGGACGGTGATGTCTTGAGACGGAATGTCAGAATAGATGCGTGTTTGCGAGTGTGACTAACTGCTAAAAACCCAATGGCAAGTATTTCTATCATCACTTATTGTTCAAGTGATATTTATTTTGAATCGTATCATGCAAGTATTGCTTTCCCTATTCTCAGTTTAGAATCGTTAATGTTTTACATATCGCTGAATTAAATAATTCTGTTTATGCAAGTACTCATCTGCTATTCTATGTTCAGAATAGCTAAGTGATTTTACTTATCCAATTATCGGATTTATAAATGTTTTGGATTTTGAGAAAAGTGATTTGGTTGCGAATATTTCTACCCAAGAATTGGGGGAATAAAATTATTTCGGGTGTCGATTATTATGACCCCATTTCAATAAAAGATTTTAAGATTGGATCATAATTGCGTAAGTGACCGGGACGGATGGTCCAGCGGAGGGCTATTTCTAAGTGCCATATGAAATATAATGACACAACTTTTTCCACAGGCAGGTATATTGCCTTTTTGTTTGAGTACTCGTATTTTTGGGGTCACATTTCTATGAATCATGAGCTTGTGCTATCACACGGGCTGATCAGCATGTGATAGTACGTCCGTCGGAGAATGATCGTAATCTAAATTATCATATCATTTTTGATATTCATAGAATAAATGATTTATCAACTGTTTTTGTTTTGGAATAATGGTAAAATGCAGTTTTGATTCAGATTTTGATTTATGCTGATAATTACATTGTTGTTAAATATCAAATGTGGTATTAGTATAGATGAATGATGTTGACTTTAGTATGGAATGTTGTGAGCATCAAAGTTCGTATTGATATCTAATTTGATATGACAACAAAATAAGTATTAATTTGAAGAGTTCGGTTTTGAATAAAGTTTATGATTCAATCCATAATCATTGTTTCATGTTATTGTGGTTTACGATATTTCCATAAACACTATTTTACGAGTTTTATTCTCGTCAAGATTCAAAGTATTGCTGAAGCATCTCGCTCAAAAATATCAAATTGGTTTTGAATACAATTAAGGAATTAAATCTGGGATTCCTCAACTAAAATTTTATGATTCAGCAACTATGATTTTAAATGTTCTGCTCTAATGCAGATGTCGGTTTTATATCAAAACAACCCTATATATGTCATAATGATCTTGCTGAGCATTTCCTTCGCTCATACTTGCCTGTTTTTAAATTTAACCTCCTAGTGAGGATTAGCTTGCTGTTTAGCCGCGTAATTCGAGGAAGCAAGAAGAAGCTCTTGGAAGGTGGTTGGTCCAGGGTTTGCGAATTAGGGTAAGATCTTTTGTGTAAAGTTGTTTATATTATATTATATTATAGTTGTGTATTTTATTTGGGCCTAGTATACTTCATTTCGAAGTTATACTAGAGGGTTTAGTTTTGAGTTGGAATTTATTGAAAAGAGTTTTAAAAGAAAATGAAAAAAATATATTGGTGGAATTTGGATACCTTGTTTCTAGAATTGTAACCTTAAAAGATCTTCGATTAGTTTGGGGTCATTTTTGCTAAATATCTTCCGCTGGCATTTATTATTGATTAAACAGGTTGATTTGGATTGAGGTTTCATAGTGACGACCAAATCCTCTGACCCCGGATTTGGAGGCGTTTACAGGTTGGTATCAGAGCTGAGGTTATAGTAAACTAGAAATGAGAGTGTGTAGGAGTGTGTATAGCTATGTGAGGATGATTGAGCTCATATCGAGTTCCTGTTGGACTATTGGATATAGTACCAACGAATAAGTATAGATAAGACGTATTCGTTTGAGATGATTGTGTTGAGCTGGATGGAACTCCTGGCAGTTGCAGACTTCTATTGTGGAATCTTCCGAGACTACGATACAACTGACGATGGAGATTATCGATATCCTTAAAACATGAAGAATTGTCTAGAATTGGACGACGAGTCAACATAAGAGTTCAGATTGAAGATAAGTATTTAGACTTTGGCAATACCTTCTCTTTCTATAATTTCTTTTGGCCTCTCTCAAAAGAAGTGATTGTTAGAGGATATATTGCCCTAACACTCATTTTCAATCCTATCTGTGTTTTAAATGTGCCAGAGGCTGTCATGAAGCCTATTTTTTCAGGTTTTGATAGCTCTGTCAAGTTATGATAATTAATTCCACTTTTCTTATTTGGTGGATAGTTTCTTGATGATGCGACACCATTTGTTCATTTGGCGCCATAATTTTGTTCTCTGGATTTCATTTCCTTCAGAAAACATCAGCTTTGAAATCTTTTCAGTTTATTCATTTGATTTTGAATTCCTTTTATATTCTTTCATTCTGACTGAGATGAACAACCCTAACTATAGGGGACGCAAGGTATACCTGTCTGTGTGATAGGAGTTGGATGGGACGCCATCACTTGTGTGTGTTGTGAATACATGAAGGTTAACAACCTTTAGTAGTGTCTTAATTTGGACACGCAATACCGAGTTCATTTGATCATATTGATCTCTCAGTTATTCCTTCATTTCAACAATACTTTTTCTCAAATTCAGATTTTGGTCCCGTTATGATATCAAATTCTCTTCTTTTTGAAATTCCATGATTTTATCATTCCAAATATTCGAAGATATGTCAATCAAATTAAGCTGAGTTATCATGTTCAAGTCAAAGCAGGGTTATGTGATGGGATTACCAATAGCAGCAGTGGATTGCAATGCGATTAAAATATCAGGGGCGTATAGCGAAGTCGGTCTGTCTCTTTATTTCTTTCTCTATTTATCTCTATCTATCTCTTTCGTTTTTCTTTCTCTCTATCTTTCTCTCTATTCTTCTTTCTCGCAATCAGTAAAAAGTGATTCCATTGATGAATTGATCAAAGGATGTGAATGGAACAATGGTGCCCAGTAAAGCACCTGTAAAAGTTTTATTATACAAGGAATATAAGATTTGTTTGAGATTATGGAAAATTGAGGTTATTTGGAAATGGAAAGTTGGTTAGAAGGCCCGTAGTGCTTTCTTCTGTTGATTCCGAGGACGGAATCCTTATAAGGGGGGTAGATTGTAATATCCCATATTTTCAGATATTATTTTTATAATTATTTGGAATTATTTATGTGATTTTATGTGAATTTTAGTGAATTATCTGATAATTGGAATTGATGTTTGGGTGTTTATATATGATATTATTTGAGTATTTTAATTTTTATGTGCTCAGAATGAAATATAGATAATTGTGATATTTTTCTGGTAATTTTTGGACTGTTAGATAATTTTATAATGATTTATGGATTTATTAATTATTTTTTTTGAGTAATTACAAAAATTATTTTATAAAGTCGGGAATCGTTCAACCTCAACCGTTTTTACGTTTTTACAACCCGAAACTCTTCCGAAAACTCCTTCCTAACCTAATCTGGTAATTCTGAACACTTTTCATGTTTTGACTTTTTCAATCCGGATTACGGTTTGACCTGTACGAGTCCCGACGTGAAATTTTCGTTACGCTAATCATTTTATAGATCGATAAAAATCCGAATTCTCGGAAGGTGAGATAATATTACTTTATTTTTGTATAAAGTATCTTGTAGGAAGCTCCGTTGTGATAATTACTCAATTCTGGTATTAAATTGTATCGTTATATATATTTACTTAGTGGCTAAGTAATCTATTTTCGGATCCAATATGTAATTATGATTCTGTATTATTAAATAAAATATGTGTATGGGTTCAGTTAGCTGAATATTATTTTATTATTAATCATATGTGATTCTTGGTGTTCGAGGATGATTTGTGTAATTAGTTGTGAAGCTGGGTTGTTTTGTTTTGTATTTAAAAGTGTAATATTCAAGATTTATTTTCATAAATATAGGGATTATCTCTAAAATCATTTTTATGGCTTCATAACTTTATTAATTATTTTTAGGAGTTTTTAAAATTGAGAAATCAATTTTTTTATTAATTATATACCCTTAAATGATTTTCTGAGTGTATTTAATTATAAAATCCGTATTTAATTATGAAACTCGTATTTATTTAAGTTTGGAATATTCCGAGAATTTTAAAATTATTTTGGTAATTTTGGGATAAATTTTACCTGTGCGTTGTTTCGTTTATTCGTTAAAACGGGTATAAATTGTGTTTCAGAACTAGTTTTAAAATTTCAAAATGTACGTCTTTATTTACTTCGGGGTATTTTATATGTTGAAACTATTTTCGTGAGTTTTCTGAAGATATTTAAAGTGCAACTCGGATCGTTTAATTTCAAGTTTCAGGACAAAACCGAGCCATAGAACCTCCGTGTTTATCCTATACATTACGTGTCAGTTTTAATTAATCAGACGGGACACGTGTTTTCTCCTTCCTACAACATCTGTTAAACAAAAAGAAAAAAAAATAATTATAAACCCATTACCCCCACCCCCTGTACGCGGCTCTTTTCTCACAAACTTTGTTTCTCTCTTTGTTCTCTCACAATCTCTCACAATCTCTCCATTCTTCTCACCCCCGTTGTTTATTTTTTTTCCGGTAATTCCTACGCCGCCTATCTCCTTTTATTCGCTGCCGTCCTAATCCGTTTTGGTCGCTGCCGCCGTCGGTTTTCCGGTGTGGTGGCGGCGGCGAGTTGTGTGTGTAGCTATGTGTATATGTATATATATATGAGCTCTGTGTGTGTGTGTTCAGTGTCGTGTTTGTATGTTGGTGTTGTGGGTTGGATGGTTGCGCGGCGGTGCCGGCGTGTAGCCGCCTGATTCATGTTTTCCGGCCATGTTTTCTGGATTACTTCCCTTTGTGCTCGCTTCCGGTTGTCCCCCTCCTGCTTAGCAGCGCATAGGCGCGTGTGTATCTGTGTGATGTTGATTGTCTGGTTTCAAATGCCTAATTCGAAGTAATTCGAGTTTAATTTTTGATTTTGAGAAAAAATTTATTAAGTTAATTCTTTTATTTTCTGCAGGATAACAATCTGATTAATTTTCATGAAATAAAATATATCGTGCGAGAATAATTATTAATAAATCGGTGGGATTTACGTAGGAAGTCCGATATAATCGGAAAACCGTAGATTTTACCGCCATCGGCGATGAGCCTCAGCGAGCCGACGGTGGACAATGATGATTAATTCTGAGTCCTACATTATAAATAAATGAAATTCGTTTGTGAATTAATTTCGAAACTGAAAATTACGAATAAAGATATAAAAATGCTAATAATTGAAATTACATTGGTATTTGGGAATTGTGAATTATTGATGTTCTTGTGATTGACGTCGGGATGTTCGACGGGTAGGCCGATAAACAAAGTAGACGCTGCCCGATTTTCGGGAAATTAATTCCGAAAATACGGGAACGTAACCTACGATTATCGGAGACGTCGAACGAGATTATATAATTAAATTTTTACGAAACCTAATTACGTGTTGGGACAAGATATTTTTATAAATAAACCGTTCGTCCGTTTAATACGAAACGAACGCGTACAGACCCAGAAAAATATTCCGCTTTTATTAAAAATACTTTTGAGACCCAAATCATTTTGTTTCGAAAGGTTACTTATTTTACAAGTCATTCTAAGTCGATTATTGATCGATAAATCGTATTTTGACCCAATTTCAGTTTTAAACGTACTGAGTCCTGTGTTATATGAATTATATGATACGTGAGTTATGTGCTTATGTACTATATGTAAATTATGTGCATATGTGGATCAAGAGTCCTGTATTTGTCTGTTATATTTATGTGTGGGCTATCGTATGGGTAGACGATAGGATTTTGACGCGTAGTTCGTCGAGTGGTTATCGTTTAGACAATTAAAGCTATATCTTTTAATTATAGATGCGGATCTCTCGAGTTGATTGGGACAAGATGTTGGATAAAGAATGAGATGGAATGGTATTGTGTATCTGGCTTATAGCAATCGCAGGAGCAACATATCAGTCAAGTGTGGAAAAGAAGGACGGTGATGTCTTGAGACGGAATGTCAGAATAGATGCGTGTTTGCGAGTGTGACTAACTGCTAAAAACCCAAAGGCAAGTATTTCTATCATCACTTATTGTTCAAGTGATATTTATTTTGAATCGTATCATGCAAGTATTGCTTTCCCTATTCTCAGTTTAGAATCGATAATGTTTTACATATCGCTGAATTAAATAATTCTGTTTATGCAAGTACTCATCTGCTATTCTATGTTCAGAATAGCTAAGTGATTTTACTTATCCAATTATCGGATTTATAAATGTTTTGGATTTTGAGAAAAGTGATTTGGTTGCGAATATTTCTACCTAAGAATTGGGGGAATAAAATTATTTCGGGTGTCGATTATTATGACCCCATTTCAATAAAAGATTTTAAGATTGGATCATAATTGCGTAAGTTACCGGGACGGATGGTCCAGCGGAGGGCTATTTCTAAGTGCCATATGAAATATAATGACACAACTTTTGCCACAGGCAGGTATATTGCCTTTTTGTTTGAGTACTCGTGTTTTTGGGGTCACGTTTCTATGAATCATGAGCTTGTGCTATCACACGGGCTGATCAGCATGTGATAGTACGTCCGTCGGAGAATGATCGTAATCTAAATTATCATATCATTTTTGATATTCATAGAATAAATGATTTATCAACTGTTTTTGTTTTGGAATAATGGTAAAATGAAGTTTTGATTCAGATTTTGATTTATGCTGATAATTACGTTGTTGTTAAATATCAAATGTGGTATTAGTATAGATGAATGATGTTGACTTTAGTATGGAATGTTGTGAGCATCAAAGTTCGTATTGATATCTAATTTGATATGACAACAAAATAAGTATTATTTTGAAGAGTTCGGTTTTGAATAAAGTTTATGATTCAATCCATAATCATTGTTTCATGTTATTGTGGTTTACGATATTTCCATAAATACTATTTTACGAGTTTTATTCTCGTCAAGATTCAAAGTATTGCTGAAGCATCTCGCTCAAAAATATCAAATTGGTTTTGAATACAATTAAGGAATTAAATCTGGGATTCCTCAACTAAAATTTTATGATTCAGCAACTATGATTTTAAATGTTCTGCTCTAATGCAGATGTCGGTTTTATATCAAAACGACCCTATATATGTCATAATGATCTTGCTGAGCATTTCTTTCGCTCATACTTGCCTGTTTTTAAATTTAACCTCCAGTGAGGATTAGCTTGCTGTTTAGCCGCGTAATTCGAGGAAGCAAGAAGAAGCTCTTGGAAGGTGGTTGGTCCAGGGTTTGCGAATTAGGGTAAGATCTTTTGTGTAAAGTTGTTTATATTATATTATATTATAGTTGTGTATTTTATTTGGGCCTAGTATACTTCATTTCGAAGTTATACTAGAGGGTTTAGTTTTGAGTTGGAATTTATTGAAAAGAGTTTTAAAAGAAAATGAAAAAATATTATTGGTGGAATTTGGATACCTTGTTTCTAGAACTGTAACCTTAAAAGATCTTCGGATTAGTTTGGGGTCATTTTTGCTAAATATCTTCCGCTGGCATTTATTATTGATTAAACATGTTGATTTGGATTGAGGTTTCATAGTGACGACCAAATCCTCTGACCCCGGATTTGGGGGCGTTTACAGGTTGGTATCAGAGCTGAGGTTATAGTAAACTAGAAATGAGAGTGTGTAGGAGTGTGTATAGCTATGTGAGGATGATTGAGCTCATATCGAGTTCCTGTTGGACTATTGGATATAGTACCAACGAATAAGTATGAGATAAGACGTATTCGTTTGAGATGATTGTGTTGAGCTGGATAGAACTCCTGGCAGTTGCAGACTTCTATTGTGGAATCTTCCGAGACTACGATACAACGACGATGGAGATTATCGATATCCTTAAAACATGAAGAATTGTCTAGAATTGGACGACGAGTCAACAGAAGAGTTCAGATTGAAGATAAGTATTAAGACTTTGGCAATACCTTCTCTTTCTATAATTTCTTTTGGCCTCTCTCAAAAGAAGTGATTGTTAGAGGATATATTCCCTAACACTCATTTTCAATCCTATCTGTGTTTTAAATGTGCCAGAGGCTGTCATGAAGCCTATTTTTCAGGTTTTGATAGCTCTGTCAAGTTATGATAATTAATTCCACTTTTCTTATTTGGTGGATATTTCTTGACGATGCGACACCATTTGTTCATTTGGCGCCATAATTCTGTTCTCTGGATTTCATTTCCTTCAGAAAACATCAGCTTTGAAATCTTTTCAGTTTATTCATTTGATTTTGAATTCCTTTTATATTCTTTCATTCTGACTGAGATGAACAACCCTAACTATATGGGACGCAAGGTATACCTGTCTGTGTGATAGGAGTTGGATGGGACGCCATCACTTGTGTGTGTTGTGAATATATGAAGGTTAACAACCTTTAGTAGTGTCTTAATTTGGACACGCAATACCGAGTTCATTTGATCATATTGATCTCTCAGTTATTCCTTCATTTCAACAATACTTTTTCTCAAATTCAGATTTTGGTCCCGTTATGATATCAAATTCTCTTCTTTTTGAAATTCCATGATTTTATCATTCCAAATATTCGAAGATATGTCAATCAAATTAAGCTGAGTTATCATGTTCAAGTCAAAGCAGGGTTATGTGATGGGATTACCAATAGCAGCAGTGGATTGCAATGCGATTAAAATATCAGGGGCGTATAGCGAAGTCGGTCTGTCTCTTTATTTCTTTCTCTATTTATCTCTATCTATCTCTTTCCTTTTTCTTTCTCTCTATCTTTCTCTCTATTCTTCTTTCTCGCAATCAGTAAAAAGTGATTCCATTGATGAATTGATCAAAGGATGTGAATGGAACAATGGTGCCCAGTAAAGCACCTGTAAAAGTTTTATTATACAAGGAATATAAGATTTGTTTGAGATTATGGAAAATTGAGGTTATTTGGAAATGGAAAGTTGGTTAGAAGGCCCGTAGTGCTTTCTTCTGTTGATTCCGAGGACGGAATCCTTATAAGGGGGGTAGATTGTAATATCCCATATTTTCAGATATTATTTTTATAATTATTTGGAATTATTTATGTGATTTTATGTGAATTTTAGTGAATTATCTGATAATTGGAATTGATGTTTGGGTGTTTATATATGATATTATTTGAGTATTTTAATTTTTATGTGCTCAGAATGAAATATAGATAATTGTGATATTTTTCTGGTAATTTTTGGACTGTTAGATAATTTTATAATGATTTATGGATTTATTAATTATTTTTTTTGAGTAATTACAAAAATTATTTTATAAAGTCGGGAATCGTTCAATCTCAACCGTTTTTACGTTTTTACAACCCGAAACTCTTCCGAAAACTCCTTCCTAACCTAATCTGGTAATTCTGAACACTTTTCATGTTTTGACTTTTTCAATCCGGATTACGGTTTGACCTGTACGAGTCCCGACGTGAAATTTTCGTTACGCTAATCATTTTATAGATCGATAAAAATCCGAATTCTCGGAAGGTGAGATAATATTACTTTATTTTTGTATAAAGTATCTTGTAGGAAGCTCTGTTGTGATAATTACTCAATTCTGGTATTAAATTGTATCGTTATATATATTTACTTAGTGGCTAAGTAATCTATTTTCGGATCCAATATGTAATTATGATTTTGTATTATTAAATAAAATATGTGTATGGGTTCAGTTAGCTGAATATTATTTTATTATTAATCATATGTGATTCTTGGTGTTCGAGGATGATTTGTGTAATTAGTTGTGAAGCTGGGTTGTTTTATTTTGTATTTAAAAGTGTACTATTCAAGATTTATTTTCATAAATATAGGGATTATCTCTAAAATCATTTTTATGGCTTCATAACTTTATTAATTATTTTTAGGAGTTTTTAAAATTGAGAAATCAATTTTTTTTATTAATTATATACCCTTAAATGATTTTCTGAGTTTATTTAATTGTAAAATCCGTATTCAATTCTAGAATTCTTCAAAAATTATGAAACTCGTATTTATTTAAGTTTGGAATATTCCGAGAATTTTAAAATTATTTTGGTAATTTTGGGATAAATTTTACCTGTGCGTTGTTTCGTTTATTCATTAAAAACGGGTATAAATTGTGTTTCAGAACTAGTTTTAAAATTTCAAAATGTACGTCTTTATTTACTTCGGGGTATTTTATATGTTGAAACTATTTTCATGAGTTTTCTGAAGATATTTAAAGTGCAACTCGGATCGTTTAATTTCGAGTTTCAGGACAAAACCGAGCCATAGAACCTCCGTGTTTATCCTATACATTACGTGTCAGTTTTAAATTAATCAGAGGGACACGTGTTTTCTCCTTCCTACAACATCTGTTAAACAAAAAGAAAAAAAAAATTATAAACCCATTACCCCCACCCCCTGTACGCGGCTCTTTTCTCACAATCTTTGTTTCTCTCTTAGTTCTCTCACAATCTCTCCATATCTCTCCATTCTTCTCACCCCCGTTGTTTATTTTTTTTTTCCGGTAATTCCTACGCCGCCTATCTCCTTTTATTCGCTGCCGTCCTAATCCGTTTTGGTCGCTGCCGCCGTCGGATTTCCGGTGTGGTGGTGGCGGCGAGTTGTGTGTGTAGCTATGTGTATATGTATATATATATGAGCTCTGGTGTGTGTGTTCAATGTCGTGTTTGTATGTTGGTGTTGTGGGTTGGATGGTTGCGCGGCGGTGCCGCCGTGTAGCCGCCTGATTCATGTTTTCCGGTCACGTTTTCTGGATTACTTCCCTTTGTGCTCGCTTCCGGTTGTCCCCCTCTTGCTTAGCAGCGCGTAGGCGCGTGTGTATCTGTGTGATGTTGATTGTCTGGTTTCAAATGCCTAATTCGAAGTAATTCGAGTTTAATTTTTGATTTTGAGAAAAAATTTATTAAGTTAATTCTTTTATTTTCTGCAGGATAACAATCTGATTAATTTTCATGAAATAAAATTTATCGTGCGAGAATAATTATTAATAAATCGGTGGGATTTACGTAGGATGTCCGATATAATCGGAAAACCGTAGATTTTACCGCCATCGGCGATGAGCCTCGGCGAGCCGACGGTGGACAATGATGATTAATTCTGAGTCCTACATTATAAATAAATGAAATTAGTTTGTGAATTAATTTCGAAACAAAAATTACAAATAAAGATATAAAAATGCTAATAATTGAAATTACATTGGTATTTGGGAATTGTGAATTATTGATGTTGTTGTGATTGACGTCGGGATGTTCGACGGGTAGGCCGATAAACAAAGTAGACGCTGCCCGATTTTCGGGAAATTAAGTCCGAAAATACGGGAACGTAACCTACGATTATCGGAGACGTCGAACGAGATTATATAATTAAATTTTTATGAAACCTAATTACGTGTTGGGACAAGATATTTTTATAAATAAACCGTTCATCCGTTTAATACGAAACGAACGCGTACAGACCCAGAAAAATATTCCGCTTTC
Organism: Apium graveolens; assembly: GCF_009905375.1. Classification (NCBI taxonomy): domain Eukaryota; kingdom Viridiplantae; phylum Streptophyta; class Magnoliopsida; order Apiales; family Apiaceae; genus Apium; species Apium graveolens. Next base: position 259,415,035 of record NC_133649.1, on the reverse strand, counting down.
ATTAAAAATACTTTTGAGACCCAAATCATTTTGTTTTGAAAGGTTACTTATTTTACAAGTCATTCTAAGTCGATTATTGATCGATAAATCGTATTTTGACCCAATTTCAGTTTTAAACGTACCGAGTCCTGTGTTATATGAATTATATGATACGTGAGTTATGTGCTTATGTACTATATGTAAATTATGTGCATATGTGGATCAAGAGTCCTGTATTTGTCTGTTATATTTATGTGTGGGCTATCGTATGGGTAGACGATAGGCTTTTGACGCGTAGTTCGTCGAGTGGTTATCGTTTAGACAATTAAAGCTATATCTTTTAATTATAGATACGGATCTCTCGAATTGATTGGGACAAGACGTTGGATAAAGAATGAGATGGAATGGTATTGGGTATCTGGCTTATAGCAATCGCAGGAGCAGCATATCAGTCAAGTGTTGAAAAGAAGGACGGTGATGTCTTGATATGGAATGTCAGAATAGATGCGTGTTTGCGAGTGTGACTAACTGCTAAAAACCCAAAGACAAGTATTTCTATCATCACTTATTATTCAAGTGATATTTATTTTGAATCGTATCATGCAAGTATTGCTTTCCCTATTCTCAGTTTAGAATCGATAAATGTTTTACATATCGCTGAATTAAATAATTCTGTTTATGCAAGTACTCATCTGCTATTCTATGTTCAGAATAGCTAAGTGATTTTACTTATCCAATTATTGGATTTATAAATGTTTTGGATTTTGAGAAAAGTGATTTGGTTGCGAATATTTCTACCCAAGAATTGGGGGAATAAATTATTTCAGGTGTCGATTATTATGACCCCATTTCAATAAAAGGTTTTAAGATTGGATCATAATTGCGTAAGTGACCGGGACGGATGGTCCAGCGGAGGGCTATTTCTAAGTACCATATGAAATATAATGACACAACTTTTGCCACAGGCAGGTATATTGCCTTTTTGTTTGAGTACTCGTATTTTTGGGGTCATGTTTCTATGAATCATGACCTTGTGCTATCACACGGGCTGATCAGCATGTGATAGTACGTCCGTCGGAGAATGATCCTAATCTAAATTATCATATCATTTTTGATATTCATAGAATAAATGATTTATCAACTGTTTTTGTTTTGGAATAATGGTAAAATGCAGTTTTGATTCAGATTTTGATTTATGCTGATACTTACGTTGTTGTTAAATATCAAAGGTGGTATTAGTATAGATGAATGATGTTGACTTTAGTATGGAATGTTGTGAGCATCAAAGTTCGTATTGATATCTAATTTGATATGACAGTAAAATAAGTATTAATTTGAAGAGTTCGGTTTTGAATAAAGTTTATGATTCAATCCATAATCATTGTTTCATGTTATTGTGGTTTACGATATTTCCATAAACACTGTTTTACGAGTTTTATTCTCGTCTAGATTCAAAGTATTGCTGAAGCATCTCACTCAAAAATATCAAATTGGTTTTGAATACAATTAAGGAATTAAATCTGGGATTGCTCAACTAAAATTTTATAATTCAACAACTATGATTTTAAATGTTCTGCTCTAATGCAGATGTCCATTTTATATCAAAACGACGCTATATATGTCATAATGATCTTGCTGAGCATTTCTTTCGCTCATACTTGCCTGTTTTTAAATTTAACCTCCAGTGAGGATTAGCTTGCTATTTAGCCGCGTGATTCGAGGAATAAGAAGAAGCTCTTGGAAGGTGGTTGGTCCAGGGTTTGGGAAATAGGGTAAGATCTTTTGTGTAAAGTTGTTTATATTATATTATATTATAGTTGTGTATTTTATTTGGGCCTAGTATACTTCATTTCGAAGTTATACTAGTGGGTTTAGTTTTGAGTTGGAATTTATTGAAAAGAGTTTTAAAAGAAAATGAAAAAAAATTATTGGTGGAATTTGGATACCTTGTTTCTAGAACTGTAACCTTAAAAGATCTTGGATTAGTTTGGGGTCATTTTTGCTAAATATCTTCCGCTGGCATTTATTATTGATTAAACAGGTTGATTTGGATTGAGGTTTCATAGTGACGACCAAATCCTCTGACCCTAGATTTGGGGGCGTTACACATACTATGCTTGCTCCCTTCAGGAGGATGTCTGTTCTCATAGGCATTTGTGTGGTGACACTATAGCTAGTATGTAGGTGCTTATTAGGGAATAAGTTCACTGAACATGACTCGATAAGTTGAATAACTAATGGAGATTACTCACGTGTCAATAGTTATTCACTGAGTGATAGTTGTACAAGTGTCCTTAGACTTGAGATCGTTAAAGTTATCTTATATATAATGAAATGTGCTTTGGTTTAGGCCTTAGTCTCATTGACATCCATTAGGTCTATTCTGGGCATAGGGATTTGTGTATAGAGATAGTTAACGTCAATAGAGGATCTACCCCTTCCAGTATAGGAAGAGAATATCCTATGTTATTCTTAGAATGCGAGTTCTGGAATCTCTGGCCAGAGTGTATGAAATTAGAAAGGAGTTTCTAATTTGCATTAATATGAACTTTGCATTATGAATAAGAAATCATATGATTAAATTTGATAGGCCTGACACGAGATCCATGCCTTGTATTTAATCAAGATATTGTAAGGGTAGAAGGAATTCATTGTACGGTAACTAGTCACTGACAGGTTCTTGGTATTCTGAGCAGTGAATTCATATTATCCGGATAGTCGTGATATGTTGAGAAGCATCACTCACGATGTAGAATAAATATAATTAATCAGTTAATTATATTTAGTGAATTTTAATATTCATATAAATAATTAATAAAAGTTTATTTTTATTTATTTCTACTACCGGCATAATATTGAACCTACAGGGTCACACCATAAAAGAATATTTTCTTTGATGAAATAATGAGAGAGAGAATTATTTTCTAAATAGTTTAGAAAAGGAAATAATGATTAAAATAGTTTTAATTATTATTAAAGCATTTTATTAAGATAAAATGTGGGGCTAATATATATATATAATGATATATTATAAAACCCCAGGAGAGCCCTATAAATAGAATGAGATGGCTCATTCTAAATACACACTTGGTTTTTGTGAAAACCCTAGCCTCCATCTTCTTCCCCTCTCTCTCTCTCTCCCAAAAACTCCATTTTTATAAAAGTTTGGTTTTATAAAAAGCTTCATCGAAGAAGATCATTCTTGGTGGATACCGGTAGAGTGCTTCACACACTAAGGAGCAACTGTTAGCAACCATAATTATAAAGCTTCGATTTTCTAGGTATGGTTACGATTCCTCCGTTTTTCTGATTTATACATTTTTCTATATGTGTGATATATGTTTTTACGGAATAATTGTTATATCACGCTTCCGCTCATCCGTAAATTCCTTCATTGGCATTAGAGCTAGGTTTTGCATATAGAGATTCATATAAAAAATTTCAGATTTTTTTATGCATGTATGGATTTGTTATGATTTTTGCAAGTTTATTTAGATTTAATTATGAATTAATTCGAAATAATTTTTGCATTGGATTTTGACTACTGATCTGGGTTCTACAAGTGTTGTAGATCATCTAGGTATTTTTTCATAATTTTGTGATGTGTAGATTATTTGTTATGAATTTTTTAAAATTGTTTTAATTAAAAATTCATGAAATAATTATGCATGTGAATAAATATGATTAAAATTTGCACAAGGACCCATGGCTAATTTGATAATTTTCTGCTACTGTCTGATTTAAGAAATCATATTATTTTGATTTTTATTAATTTATTAATTAAATATTAATTAATTTATTAATAATAAAATTAAAATGAGACAATATTAATAAAGAGTTATTAATAAGGGAGTAAAGGAAAAGGGGGTCTCCCTGGTTTTGTAACGGCAGGACTGTTGGATCGCAAAAAGAAGACACAAAAAAAAACTGCTGCAAACGTTCGACTGCTGGCCTGGGTGTGTGAAGCGCACGCACGGGGGGTGTCACGCATTCCGGGAATGCGTTACATACTGTTGCGCATTCACGGAATGCATTACACCTGCTAACGGCTTAACATGTTGTAACGTGTTCCTGTAATGCGTTAAAGCCCGTCTGTCCACATTAAATTTGATTTTTTGGGAGTTTCGTAACTCCTATTTGGGCGTGCAATATATCGTTGGATTCATTTTTCCGAGACGGATCTAACGGAGTGGTCACATATTTTTTATAGAAAAGTTTTGAACTGTTTATATTCCCGAAAGTGCTTTAAAGCATGTTTTAATTATTTTAATTGCTTTTAAATGCTATAATAAATCCATACATCATAATATCAATGTGTGACATGATATTACTTGCATGCTTGCTTGTTTATTTATTTTTATATATGAGATGTATGCCTATATTTACCATGCGATGATAGATTTAGGTCAACTTAAATCAATATAAGGCGTTCTCTAGAAAATCTAGAATATGAATCATTTCTTGCCTTAACAATAATATTATGAATAAAATCATGAGATTCTTGTGTTTATGAAACACATAATTAAATATGAATTTTCAATATTGAGAGAAAGGATGATTCTGTCAAAAACAGATTTCGATCTGTAAGAAAGGGGTATTAAGTGACGCCTTTTGACAATGCTCCCCCGATTTGGGAATCATCTGATTATCGATTATTGATTTGAAATATTTAATTTAAAAGGAAGAATCTCTTTATAATATGATTATGATTGTAACATAATATAATCCCTCTATAATTAAATAATATCAAGTAATTAGCCAATGACACAATGAGCTTATGTCAGTCATAGCCTTCCAACATGGTAGAAAGTAGTTCTTATTTTTAAATCATTATCATTTCGTGCTACAGCCGAGGGCTTTGATTTCGAAATAAGAAATACTTCTCTATTACATAGAGGTGTGTACATTGAATTAGAATCTAAAGGTCGTTACGTGCTGCATCCGTGGGCCGTTGGAGACTGATTCAACTGTACGAAATGTTGGGTTAGACTTGACTTAGAATTTTGAGTCTGTCGTGCTACAGCCGTGACTCAATTATTCAAGAGGCTAAAGTTTTATTAGGGCATAACATAAGATGTAATTGACAAGAGTTGTCTGCCTATTGAACATCCCATGACGTTTCGTGCTATAGCCGAGGTTGTGTGATGAAATGTAGGATCCCTATTCCCACTAGCATTATGAATGCTTAATTTTTCACTTAAGGGGGTTGTATAAATTAGATAAACTAGTGGGAGCCACTTATGAATAAAGACCCGATTCATATAGTGTTTTGAAATAAAATTGAATATTTGCTAAGTGTTGTTATGTGTTCGTCTTTTACAGATTTACTACATTCGTTATGTCTTCTAGACTATCACTCCGGAGTATACTAGATGCTCACAAGTTGACTGGTCCTAATTTTGCTGACTGGCTTCGAAACTTGAGAATTGTTCTCAGGGTTGAGAAGCTGGAATATGTGCTTGACTCACCTAAGCCTGCTGAACCTGCTTGATGATGCACATAATGATGAACATATTGTGTATCGTAAGTGGATAGATGATGCAAATGTTGCTCAATGTATCATGCTAGCTTCCATGAACATTGAGCTACAGAAGCAGCATGAGCATATGGATGCTCACACTATCCTAGAGCATCTACAAGAGTTGTATGATTTGGGAGGGAGGACATCTCGATATGAGATATTGAAGGAGTTGTTCGGTTGTAGGATGTCTGAGGGATCATCTGTGAATGACCATGTACTTAAGATGATCAATTTGATTGAATGTCTTGGACAACTTGGTTTTGCCATGGATGGGGAGCTGAGCCAAGACTTGGTCTTACAATCACTTCCGGGTTCGTTTTTCGCAGTTTGTTGTGAACTTTCACATGAATAAGTTGGATGTCAGCCTGGCTGAACTCCACAACATGTTGAAGACTGCGGAATCGAATTTTCCCTCTAAGAAGAGCTCAGTTCTTCTAATTGGTGAAGGTTCCAATCCTAAGAAAAGGAAGAAGAACCCTTCCAAGAAGAAGAAAGTAGGTGAGAAAAAGCCTGTTCCAACAAAAGCTGAAGACCCCAAGAGCAAAGCTGTTTGCTTCCACTGTAATAAGGTGGTGCACTGGAAGAGGAACTGCAAGGTTTACCTTACAGAATTGAAGAAGAAGAAGGGTAGTGAGACTACCGCTTCTGTTTCAGGTATGTTCATAATTGAAGTGAATATGTCATTAAATCAAATTTCTACTTGGGTATAAGATACCGCCTATGGTTCTCACATTTGCAATTCGTTGCAGGGACTAAGGAGAAGTAGCACTCTTGAGGAATATGAGGTGATTCTACGGATGGGAAATGGAGCAAGAGTTGCTGCTGAAGCTGTAGGATCATTTCATTTACATATGCCTACGGGGAAGACTATTGTTTTAAATAATTGTTATTTTGTTCCCTCGATTGTGAGGAATATTATTTCTATTCCTATGTTAGACTTGGCTGGATTTTCGTTTGTTATTCAGAATAATAAATGTTCAATTCTTAGAGATAACGTTCTTTATGGAAGTGGTATTTTAAATAATGGTCTGTATGTATGTGACGTAGAGCATAATTTACTATAAATTGAACATACTAATAAAAGAAAACGGGATGATGAAAATCTCACCTTTTTGTGGCACTGCAGACTTGGTCATATTAGTGAAAATAGACTGCAAATATTGCATAAGGAAGAGTTACTTGACCCCTTTGATTTTGAATCATATCCTACATGCGAGTCTTGTCTATTGGGTAAAATGACCAAATATCCATTTAGTGGACATGGAGAGAGGGCTGCAGATTTGCTAGGATTGGTATACACAGATGTATGTGGACCAATGTCTACGCAAGCCATGGGTGGATTTTCATGCTTCATTAATTTCATAGATGATCGATCTAGATTCGGATATGTGTATTTGATGAAATACAAGTCTGAAGCCTTTGAAAGTTCAAAGAATATAAGCATGAAGTGGAGAAACAAACCAAACATAGTATTATAACTCTTCGATCAGATCGAGGTGGTGAATACTTGAATGGAGAGTTTCTAGATTATCTCAAAGAAAATGGTATAGTCTCCCAGTGGACTCCTCCATATACTCCACAATTGAATGGGTATCTGAAAGGAGAAATCGAAATTTGTTAGACATGGTTCAGTCCATGATGAGCTATGCAGATCTTCCAGTATTCCTGTGGGGTTATGCATTGGAGACCTCGGCATATTTACTGAATAAGGTGCCTTCCAAATCTGTTCCTCAAACTCCAGATGAGATATGGAAAGAAAGGAAACCGAGTCTTAAACACGTTAAGATTTGGGGATGTCCAGCTTATGTCAAGAAAGTTGACCCAGATAAGTTGGAATCTCGATCCGTAAAATGTAGTTTTGTGGGATATCCTAAAGAGACTTTAGGGTATTACTTTTACACCGATCATAGGGTGTTTGTCTTCAGACATGCTACCTTCTTAGAAAAGCAGTTTATCCTTGAAGGAAACACTGGGAGCAAAATTGAACTTGATGAAGTTCAAGAAGCACAAACTACTACGGTTCAAGTGGAAACACCTGTTCAGACTGAACAACCTTCTATGGAACAGCCCATTCGTAGGTCAGGGAGGGTGTCTCGCCAACCTGAGAGGTATTATGTGTTGGATTTTAATCGCAGCGGGGGCATGGCAAAACACTTTTACACATATAAAATCCAAATAAAAGCATATAAATCGTGGTAAAAACATAGGGATCGAATCTAACCTTTAAAATAATTCGGAGACAACGATCAGAGATCCTTAGCAGTTTCTCCTCAAGTGTGAAGCACTCCACCGATATCCACCAAGAAAACGATGTTAAGGAGGAGGAAGGAGGTGGAGAGAATTGGGTTTTCCAAACTTTTGGGTTTTTGGGGTTCGAATCAAAAACAGGGTTTATAATAGTATATTTATAGGCAAAATTTTCAGCTAAAATATTCCCATAAATATTATTATTATTATCCCATTTATTATTCTCATTAATAATTACAACACCTTTTAATTATCAATCCTTTTTCTAAATACTTTAGAAATAATTCTCTCTCTTGATTTAATTTCCAAAAATTAAATCCTTAATTAATAATATTAAGAACTTTTCTTAATTAATTTATAATCAATTAATTCTCATTTAATCAATTATTAAATTTGCCAATTAATTATTTATTTCACAAATAAATAATTATTAGCCATTATTAATTAATTCATCCATCATTAAATCATTCTCTTTTTATGGTGTGACCCTGTAGGTTCAATATTAAGCTGGTAGTAGAAATAAATAATAATAAAACTATTTTATCATTATTTATATAAATTCTCTAATTTATTAAATATGATTGATTAATTAATCACATTTATTCTACATCGTGAGGGAATACTTCTCAGCATATCGCGACTATCCGGATAATATGAATTCACTGCTTAGAATACCAAGAACCTATTCAGTGAATAGTTACCGTACAATAAACTCCTTCTACCCTACAATGTCCCGATTAAATACAAGGCATGAATCTCGTGTCAAGCCTATCTAATTCAATCACTTGCTTACCATTTACTATGCGTAGTTCTATGCAAATTAGAAACTCATTTCTAATTTCATTCACTCTGGCCAGAGATTCCTGAACTAGCATATGTGGATCAGCCTTGAACATTCGCTTCCTTCACTGGAAGAGGTAGATCCTATATTGATCATACACTATCTTCGTGTACAAATTCCTATACCCAGTAGAGCCCTAATAATTGTCCCTTGGAGACTAAAAACTAAACCAAAGCATAGTTTAGTGTACACAAGATGACTATGATGACCTCAAGTCTAAGGATACTTGTACAACTATCACTATGTGAACAGCTGCTGACACGTGAGTGAACTCCATCAGTTGTTCAGCTGTGCGAGTCATGTTCAGTGAACTTATTCTATAATAAGCACCTACATACTAGCTATAGTGTCACCACACAAATGTCTATGAGAACAGACATCCTTCATAATGAAGCAAGCATAATATGTACCGATCTCTGCAGATTATTAATTACCAGTTAGTAATCCTACGACCAGGAACTATTTAAGTTTAGAGTTATCATCTTTTTAGGTCTAACTATTATGATCTCATCATAATCCATAAAAAGCTTTACTCCAAACTATGGTATATCTTATTTAAACACTTAAATAGATAGAGCCCGTAATAAAAATAAAACAAGTCTTTTATTAATATTAATGAAATCAAAACAGATTACATAAAAAGTTATTCCTAAATCCTAATACATGATTGGACTTAGGACATATTCCTTTCAATATCCCACTTGTACTAAAGCCAATCACTCTGGTATCTAATACCCATCTTGTCTTTATGACGATCAAAGTGACTTTTATAAAGTAGCTTTGTGAGTGGGTCTGCTATGTTGTTATGTGTGTCAACTCTAATTCAATACAATACAAGAAATGTTACCGCGCTCCCACTAACCCTTTTGTAGACGCATGGTTCATCTACGTTTTTGATAAAATCAAACTTTTTGATTGTCTCATCAAAACGGATATTCCATCTACGAGAAGCTTGCTTTAAATCACATATGGTTCGCAGTAGCTTACACACTAGGTTTTCATTTCCCTTGGAAAGAAAACCATCTGGCTATATGCTCTAGGTCGTAGTAAGCAGCAATCGCAAGCAAAATCCGAACTAATTTTAACAGGGCTACAGGTAAAAGGTTTCATCAAAGTCAATCCATTGCCTTTGTTTGAATACTTTTGCCAAAAGCCTGGCCTTAAAGGTCTCCACCTGGCCATCTACTCTAATCATTCTTACGTATACCGTATACATAGATTCCATTCCGGATTTCATGGCACTATGCCATTTCTCTGAGTCAACACTACTCATAGCCTCATTATAGGTCACAGGGTCATCATCATCAATGATCGATAACTCATTGTCATTCTCAATGACAAGGCCATATTACCTCTCAGGTTAGCGAGACACTCTCCCTGATCTATGAATGGGTTGTTCCGCAAAAGGTTGTTCAGTCAGAACATGTGTTTCCACTTGATCCGTAGTAGTTTGTTCTTCTTGAACTTCATCAAGTTCAATTTTGCTCCCACTGTTTCCTTCAAGGATAAACTCCTTTTCCAAGAAGGTAGCATGTCTGGAGACAAATACCCGATGATCGGTGTAAAAGTAATACCCTAAAGTCTCTTTAGGATATCCCACAAAACTACATTTTACGGATCGATATTCCAGCTTATCTGGGTCAACTTACTTGACATAAGCTGGACATCCCCAAATCTTAACGTGTTTAAGACTCGGTTTCCTTTCTTTCCATATCTCATACGGAGTTTGAGGAACAGATTTTGAAGGCACCTTATTCAGTAAATATGCTGAGGTTTCCAATGTATAACCCTATAGGAATACTGGAAGATTTGCATAGCTCATCATGGACCGAACTATGTCTAACAAAGTTCGATTTCTCCTTTCAGATACCAATCTGGAGGAATCCACTGGGAGACTATACCATTTACTTTGAGATAATCTAGAAACACTCCATTAAAGTATTCACCACCTCGATCTAATCGAAGAATTATAATACTATGTTTGGTTTGTTTCTCCACATCATACTTATACTCTTTGAACTTTTCAAAGGCTTCAGACTTGTGTTTCATCGAACACATATCCGAATCTAGATCTATCATCTATGAAAGTAATGAAGTATGAAAATCCATGTTAGGTCCCAATTTGTTTGTAGAAGGGGGGTTGAATGCAAACAATACCGTTTAATCGAATAAAATGCGGAATAAAATTGTGAAAAAAAATTCAAGTTAAATAAAACTTTTATTAAACTTGAAAGGTGTTACAACTACGGTATCGGTTACAAGGGATTAATCTCAAATCAATTATTACAAATCTAGAATAAATTCGACATGAACTTTTTCTATTTTTGTAATTAAAAGATCAAATGCTAAATGCGATTTGAGATTAAGTTCTAGGGATTTTAATCCGCTAGATTGATACACAAGAACAAGATAAGTATTTCTAGTTGATTGGATTTAACTTTACAATCTAGAAATTGATCTTGAAGTTGCAGATGAGATGTAATATTTTTCTGCTCCTTTTTCTTTTTGTTCTTGAGTATGTATTCTGTTTGATTGCCTGCTTCTTTTTTTATGAACTGGTCTTCTGCTTCTTTTAAATAACACAGCCGAGTAGATTGAATTGGAATGACAATCCTTTAAGCTTGTGAGACTTTCGGTAGGACAATGTTTACAACTAGCAAGACAATTAAAAATGAGCTAGCAAGACTTTCGGTATGACTATAGATTGTCATACCGATTGTCATATTAGTTCAAATAAATTGTCTTGCTGAATTAATAACAGATTTTAATCTAAACAGAAATTCTAATAAGACAATTAAATGTATTGGCATGACTTTCGGTATGACTATTAATTGTCATACCGATTGTCATACTAGTTCAAATAAATTGTCTTGCTGAATTTAAGCAGATTTTAAATCAATTAAAATCTTGTAAATCCTTAATATTAATTCTAAATTAATTAATCAATTTAATTCAATTAATCAATAAATTAATCTTTGCAGATATAATTTATTTTCTTAATTAAATTATATGACTTAATTAATTAATAGAGAATTAATACTAACCCTTAGCAGCATCCATTCTTCTGACAATCTTCTGAAAGTCACTGAGACTTATGAATCAATTCCGCCACTTCAATACTGACACTCGATGTACTGTCTGGTTCATGAGTGACTAACTTTCGTGACGTTTCTTCATGTCTTGACTTTGATACTCTGATTAAATCCTTGTAATAAATGATACCTTGACGAGATCTCTGTCACTTGATTAAATCCACGATCTTGATTTATATCACTGAGGCATGATCAAATTCTTGAACTTCTTCCAGTGAATCTTCAAGTCTGCAGATGAACAATGTTTCTTTATTCTTTGACAGATGTTACATTGTGAGATCTCTCTGATGATTAATCCACTATTTACTTATTACATTCTTATTTGAGTTGAGTTAAATACTCGAATAAACGAGTAGGCTATGACATATGCCTTTCAATCTCCCCCTATTTGCTTGTTAGACAATAACAACAAATACCTAGAGGATAACTCAACTAACAAATAAGAAAAAGATATAAACAGTAATGTAAAATAAATAGCAGAAAAATTCTGGATTATATTTAACATTTTCCAGATTCCAAATGAAATTTACAAGTGAATACAAGATAGATGTTCCTCTAGCCTGAACATATAACTACATTAGACTATCTTGATTCATAAAGCTCTAATCATATTACATTGAGTTTTCAGCTAATTGACTTCAGTTGTCTTCTCTTCTGACTTCACCTTCTTCTAAATCTTGAAGCAATTCCTTGTCAAAGACACGATCCTTTTCTGAAGTGAAGCTTGCTGGTCTGACTGGTTGAACTCCAACTGACTTCAGCTTATTCTTGAGTTGAGTGTACCTTTTAACATTCTTTTCACAATAAGCTTGAATCAAGTCAGCAGCTTGAGTCTTCAACATGGATGAATATCCAGCAGTTCTCAAATGATGTTCCATCCAGACCAGATGCTTAGCTGAGTAGTCTTTAAGAGATTGTACATCTAGCTGACAGATTTGAAGACAATCATACTTAAAGAATCTCACCTGATGAGGATTGTTGACCACTTGAGGACTAGCCCTGCTGGCAAACTCTTTAAGCCTTTCTCGAAGAACTTCATTCAATTCTGAGCTTCTTTTGACTTTGTTTAAAAGAACCCAAATCTCTGACAAAGAACGATTCTCAAATAGATGAAGTGACACCTTGAATGATCCTTCACTCTAACAATATACAAAAATGCTCATCTCATTTAGGGATCTATCAAAAGCAGCTGTGATCCTTGAGACTTCAGTCTTGATAGCATTCATGTACATGTCATTGTTAGGATTTGAGATTTCCAGCTTGTCAAGAAGATGTAAGAACTGCCTATCATTGTTAGTGCTCAGCTGAGGCATATCAAGTACTCTCCTAGCTTCATCCCATTTTTCACCAATCTTCAGTCTGACATCTCTTCTCCTTTCTTGAGCCTTAATGTCATGAAGACGTTGCTTTTGAAGAGTTTCTGTTCTTTGAATGTCTTTTCTCATGTCAATGATCTGAGAGACCTTCTTGAGTTCAGCTTCTTTTCTTTTCATCTCTGATTGCTCCTTCTGAAATTCTTTCTCAAACATAGGATCCACTGTATCTTCTTCTTCCCAATCTTCAAAATCACTTTCCTCTTCAGCTTCAAATAACCCATCTTTATCTTCCTGAACTGGTTCAGTGGGAATGTAAAAAATATCAAAGTCATCCTGTTCTCCACTGTAGTAGACATCATCAGCCTTTCCTTTGTTTCCAGCAGAGGTATCTTTTTCTTTCCCTTTGGCACTACTTCCTTTCTTCTCCCCCTTAGTTGAGGGATCCTCTTCTGATCTTCCTTTGGAACCTCCATCACCTCCAGAGCCTGATCCTCCACCAGACGGTCCTTCAAAATAAGTTCTTTGTTCTTCATTAGGGCAATGAGAATTCTTGATCATGTAATATAGGTGCTTCATCCCTTCATTGAGATGTTCCATGCCCGTCTCTATCTTTAGAAATCTTGAGGAGTCCAGTGAATGATTCATCTCAACGAGGTCTTCAAGAGAAGTCATTCTTGTATGTAGAGAGCAGAAGTTGGATATGTCATCAGCTGATAAAGTTGGAGTGTCCTGAATAGAATTGAGCTTTGGTATTACAGTGGTCTTTAGATCTGAGATGTCGTTCCTTATGATTGCAAGCTGATTGTTGACATAGGTGGAAGAAGAAGACCGTTCAACCACTTGTGCTTTGAATGCTTGAGCTTCAGCTTGGCTTTTAGCAAGTTCTTCTTTTAGGGCAGTAATCTGAGCTAACAGGTTTACAGTATCAGTGTCTGTGTGTGCTCTCACCTGAATTTCACTCGTATTTGGCTCACTCACCTCACGTGCATGTGTTTCTCTCAATATAATTGCTCGTGAGGAGTCTTCCTGTTGCTGTTCTTCTGTACCTGCATTAAAAATCACCCTAGCCTCTTCAAGAGAGGTCAGTGGTGGTGCAATGGGAATTCGCGAGTCCCGATCCTCAGTCAAACCTATCAAATCTTTTGGAATAGATGTCTGAATTGCTTCAGGGATAGATTGACTGAGTTGCCCTCCACTTTCTCCAGATAAATCTGCGAGTGGAGAATCCCATAAGGGAGCCAGAGGTGTTTGATCTGGGAGGGGAGAAAATGACTCTATTAAGGATGGCGGAGAGTCAGATTTTCCCTCTGAATCATGTGACTGCTCTTCTACCGTAACTATGGCAGGCACTGTAACCGACTCTACGTGCACTCCTCGCTGTGTGTCCTGAGTATGATCTGGGGAAGTGTATGGTTCCATTGTGAGTAATGGAATTGTGCCTGACTCAGTACAAGATGCCATGGCCCTATGGCGAATTTCAATAGATGCATCATGTTGAGAGAATGCCTCTAGTAACTGTTCATTGGCCATTTCAAAGTCCATGTCCTGTTGGGAGGACAAGGATGGGCTTTCAGATGCCTCAGAATATGTTTTTCTTTTCTTAGGAGGAGGCAGAGCTGAGGGTTCACTCATATTTAACAATGTACTACTTCCTAGTAATCTCCTGGGTAACATTTTAGACAGTGGGGGAGAGGTTGAGATAGAATGTGACTCTGTGTTTGGCTCTATGACCTGGGATTGAAGCTGTGGTTCTACAACTTCATGGTCAGCCCTATCAACCACTGGGGGTCTTTCAACAGAAGTAGGAAGAGAGTGAGAGTGAGGAATTACTACCTGTAATGGAAGAGCCTGGGTGGCTTGAACCACTGGAGGTTGAGGTTGCTGTTCATGGCCGGGAAGATTGAAAATAGGTAAGGGAATATAAGTGGCCATGAAAGCAGATACAAGTACTGGAACTTGCATGAATTTGAAGGTTGTGTCTTGGCGAGTGTAAATCTTTTTACTAACTGGAGGGGGTTCGGTTACTGCAGAGTTAGCAAAAAGGGCTTTGTGTTCAGGTGCGAGAAGATGATCTGCTATAAGCATGAGAAAATGAGCATAGTAACATGATACCCTATGATTTGTAGAATGATCACGTAAAGCAGAAGTTAGACGTCTCAAGAGAATGGGAAAGAGTAGTTTGCCAAAATTGATCCTTTGATTGAAAACAACCGCAAGACCAATATACTGCAGAGTGGAAGTGATGTTATGAAAATTGGATTTTGTGCAGTTGGCAAACACTTTGGAAAGTGTATCAAAGAAAATATCCCATTCAGACACCAAATTTGATTTAGAAAGTTTGGTTAAATTGATCACCCCCTGATAGTGAATAGCATTGAAAAAATTTGTGATATCATTTTCAGAGGGTAAATTACAGAAATTGTCTAGTGGAAAATTTAACGCACGATTGACGACTGTTTCATCAACTACATACTGTGTGTTTGCGACGGTGAATGAAAAAGATTTTGAATCATCGGCCACAGTAGAGGTTGTGCAAATCAGTCTAAGTAGATCGACGTTTAAAATCACATTTGATTTAATAGCAGAGCTAACAATCGAATGGTCATTTAAAAATCTAATCCATGGCTTAAATTTTTCAACATCACATTTTTCCGGATTAAAATAACCAACCTGATTATGCGCGACAATTTGGAAATTGAGAGCCATTTAAAATAATAATAAGACACACGCTTTTCAGAATTTTAAGAGTAATATTAAGAAAATTCGAATTAATTAAATTAATTTAATAATTCGAATTAAATTAATTATAATCAAAAAATTTAGACAGAAATGTATCTCGTTAAAATTCTTAACTCACAAACGCAGTTTTGACAAACCAAAAGACACAAATCAGAAATTGAAATAGAAATAAAAATAAAAAGTTCAAAATCAACAAACACAAATTGAATTTGAAGGGGCAAACTGATTTTTATTGGATTTTGCGTTTTTATATATATATATTTTTTAATAAAAATCCAACAGCACCTCTGTATATATATACTTGTATGTATATACCACAAAGTGATGAATCAGTTTGCTGAGTAAAAACTCGAGCAAGGAAAGAGCAGATCGTTGGTTTTAGTTCGAAGAGAGAGAAGAGAGAAAACTGAAGACAAAAAACACTGTTCGAATTTTTTAGAAGTGATGAACTGTTGAAATGGTTTAAAACAATACAAACACACGCTTTTATATAACAGCTGGTATGACAATCCGGGATTGTCATACCGATTGTCATACCAGGCAAAAGAAGGAAAATAAATAATAGAATTAATACTAAAATTATAACTGGTATGACAATCTGATAGTCATACCGATTGTCATACCAGTATAATAATAAAAGGAAAATAATTATATATATGGTTTATAACTGGCAAGACAATTGATAGTCATACCGATTGTCTTGCCAGTATAAAACTATACTGAATAACATAATAAACAAAATTTAAACTGAAATGACTTTCAGCAAGACAATTTCAATTGTCTTGCCGATTGTCATATCAGCTTTAAACACAGAAACACACATATATAAATATGTACTGGAATAAAGACTTATATAACTTAGTAAAAATATCAGAAAATATTTACAAAATCAAAGACAATATTTCAGAATTAATTATTTTTATTCCAAAAATTGATTTCTGTTGAATTTTAGCAAATAAAATTCATAGAAAAATATTTTTAGAGAAAATAAAATATTCTGAGATATTTTAAATTAACAAGAAGGGAAAATAAAAATAGATAAGATAATATATATTACATAGAAATAAGCAAGAAATATGATAAAATGATAACATAAATTTGCAAATGAATTTTTCATTTATGAAAAATTCATTTGTAAATTCATTCAAGAACAGATCTCAGATATTAACTAAATTAATCACTAAAACTATTCAACATGCCCAATTTACCAACTAATCTGGTAAATGTGGATTCGTCAAGTGGTTTAGTGAAAATATCTGCTATTTGTTCTTCTGTTGGAACAAAAAATAGTTCAACAGTACCATTCATGACGTGCTCTCTAATAAAATGATACCTGATGTCAATGTGCTTTGTCCTCGAGTGCTGCACAGGGTTGTTGGTGATGGCTATTGCACTTGTGTTGTCACATAAAATAGGAATCTTGTTCAATACAGAGCCATAGTCTCGTAGTTGGTTCCTAATCCACAAGATCTGAGCACAGCAGCTTCCAGCAGCAATATATTCAGCCTCGGCCGTTGAGTTGGAAACTGTTTGCTGTTTCTTGCTGTACCATGAGACTAGCCTGCTTCCTAGGAATTGACAACTTCCTGAGGTGCTTTTCCTATCAACAACACTTCCTGCATAATCTGAATCTGTCTATCCGACAAGGTTAAAACCAGATTCTTTAGGGTACCAAATACCTAGATTTGGTGTTCCCTTAAGATATCTTAAGATTCGTTTAACAGCAACGAGATGAATATCTCTAGGATCCGCTTGGAACCTTGCACATAAACATGTAGCATACATAATATCTGGTCTACTTGCAGTAAGATAGAGTAATGAGCCAATCATACCTCTGTAGCTTGTGACATCTACCTTAATGGAGTTTTCACATGGTCCAAGCTTGACAGCTGTAGTTGATGGAGTCCTTGCTGATGCAGAATCCTCTAGATTGTACTTTTTGAGGAGTTCCTTGAGATACTTGGATTGACAAATAAATGTTCCATCTAACCTTTGATTTACTTGTAATCCAAGAAAGAACTTCAGCTCTCCCATCATGCTCATTTCAAACTTGCTGTGCATTAACTTAGCAAATCTCTTACAGAGATTATCATTAGTAGACCCAAATATTATATCATCCACATAGACTTGGACTAATATAGTATCCTTCTTATGTGTTTTAGAAAAGAGAGTTTTGTCTATGACACCTCTAATAAAGCTATTTTCAATAAGAAATTCAGAGAGAGTGTCATACCATTTTCTTGGAGACTGTTTTAGCCCATAGATAGCCTTGAAAAGAAAGAAGACAAAATCCAAATGATCTGGATCTTCAAAACCAGGAGGTTGCTCTACATATACCTCTTCATCCAACTTTCCATTCAGAAAGGCGCTCTTGACATCCATTTGATAAACTTTAAAGTTTCAAAATGCTGCGAATGCCAGAAATATCCTGATGGCCTCAAGTCTAGCCACTGGAGCATAGGTTTCATCATAATCAATGCCTTCAGCTTGAGAATACCCTTTAGCTACCAGTCTTGCCTTGTTTCTTGTAACCACACCATCTTCATCTAGTTTATTCCTGAATACCCACCTAGTACCAACAGCTTTCTTGTGTACAGGCCTAGGTACCAGTTTCCAGACTTGTTGACTTTCAAACTGATTGAGTTCATCTTGCATAGCAATCACCCAATCTGGATCAGTCAGTGCTTCTTCAATTTTCTTAGGTTCCATCTCAGAAAGAAATCCTGAGAACAGACACTCATTTTGAGTAGCACGTCTAGTTCTGACTCCAACATCTGGATCACCAATAATCAACTCAAAAGGGTGAGCTTTATTCCAGACAGTCTATCTTGGAAGATTTGATCTTGATGATTCGCCTTGAAATTCATTGTGATGTTGTGTCCTACTAGATGATCCTTCAGCATCTCCCCCTGAGTTGTTGCCATGTTGACTTGAAGATTCTCCGTCAGTAGCAGTGGTATCTCCATTGTTGCCAAAGTTTCCATCACTATTACCTTGAGTATCATCAGGATTAACAGGTTCTTCACCAGCAACAACCTCAGGTTCTTGACCATGTTCTGATTCTGAATCTGACGTCTCATCAAACTTCAGTTTCTCAGAAGGATCTTCAGTTTGGATACTAGGGAGTTTAGTGTCATCAAATGTAACATTGACACTTTCAGTTACTTTGTGTTGATCAATGATATACACTCTATATGATCTTCTTCCATATCCAACAAAAATACCCTCATATGCCTTTGCCTCGAACTTACCACGACGATCATCTCCATCCTTGAGCACGAAGCATCTGGCACCAAATACATGAAAGTATTTGATAGAAGGTTTCTGTTCATTCAAAATCTCATAAGGAGTTTTCATGAAGTCTTTGTTGATTAGAGTTCGATTCTGAGTATAACATGCAGTATTGACAGCTTCAGCCCAAAAGTACATTGGAAGACCTGATTCACTTAACATCGTTCTTGCAGCTTCAATCAATGTACGATTCTTCCTTTCTACCACTCCATTTTGCTGAGGGGTTCTAGGAGCTGAAAATTGTCTGGTAATCCCTTTGCCTGTACAGAATCCATTGAGAAGTGCATTCTTGAATTCTGTCCCATTATCTGACCTTATTGCTCTAACAGGGACGTTAGAATCTAACTCAATCATCTTGATATGATCAATCACAACTTGTGGTATTTCATCCTTAGAGTGAAGAAATAAAACCCACGTATACTTGGAATAGTCATCAACTATCACAAGACAGTAACACTTCTTTGACATAGAAAGGATATTAACTGGACCAAATAAATCCATGTGCAATAATTGCAGAACACCAGTTATGGAAGATGTGTCAGTGCCTTTGTGACTTGCTTTCTTTGACTTTCCTTTCTGGCAAGCCTCACATAGTCCTTCTGGAGAGAATTCCAGCTGAGGCAGACCTCTTACCAATTCTCTTTTGACAAGAGAATTCATTGTTTTGAAATTGAGATGGGAAAGTCTCTTGTGCCATAGCCAACTCTCATCTGACGATGCATTTGCATAGAAACAATTGACTTCAAGATTGCTTCCAGAGTTCATGTCAGCTACGAACAGATTTCCTTTCCGGATTCCCATTAAGCAGGGTTTTTCACTTTTCTTGTGCAGAATCTGACACTTCAGCTTGTCGAATAAAACATTGTAGTCGTTGTCACAGAACTGACTAATGCTAAGCAGATTGTGTTCAAGTCCTTGCACAACATATACATTTTCAATGATAACATTTCCAGCTAGCAAACAGCCATATCCCTCCGTTAAACCTTTGCTGTTATCTCCAAAGGTAACCACTGGGCCAGCTTTCTCAACCACATTTGATAGCAGGGCTCTATCTCCGGTCATATATCTTGACGATCCACTGTCAAGAATCCACACTACCGGTTGTACCTGTTTAATGCCCTGCAATACAAATGGATTAGAACTCCTTCGGAACCCAAGCTTGGCTGGGTCCGGCATACTTGTAAAATTGGCCTTTATCAGGAAAAACAACATTCTTAATTTCACTATTCTCAACGTTCTCAATGACTGAACATTTGACCTTTAAAACAGCCTTATCAAATTTCTGTTTAGGCTTAGGCACAAATATCTCCTTTCTAGCTTTAGGAGGACTAGTAGTCTTAGACCTATCATGCTTTCTATTATTCACATGCTGACGAGGAGTAGTCTTATCATTAGAAACATTCTTACCATTAAAATAAGCAAACAACAGATTAAAAGCACAAGACATACAATCAGGAACACCACATGCTTTATGAGAAGGATTAACAATAGGCAACTTATGCATGGTAGACATGGCATTTGTGTTATCCAACTCATGTGTGTCTGAGTTAGTCTCAGTTGCTTTCACAACCTTGACTGGAACTTTTGACACACTTGACTTGGAGACAGCTTTCCCATTAGCATTATCTTCAGCACGGATTTCTTCTTGAATAATAAAAGAGGTCTCATCAAATGGTTCAGCAATTGATTATTTATAGAGGGGTTCATCAACACCCTTAAGCACATGTGGTACTTCCCTGCCTTTAGCACATACATGAGGAAGGGAGTTTATGCCTAATTTTCCAATAGCAGCATTATAATCATAACCTATTCCATGTGTTTGATTAACAGCCTGCTTATTGTAAAACTCTTTGGACTTCGAACAAGAATTAAAGTAAGCTTTAACCTTAGCCTCAAGACCGGTGATCTTGTCTTTGAGAATAGTTTCGAGTTGTCTATAACAGTCAACTCTATTCTCTAGAAAAGATACTTGTTCTTTTAGTTTATCTTGATTAATGTGCACAAGTCTTAATTCATTGACCTCTTTCTCAAGGTCTTTGATTAGTTGATTTAACAATTCATTATCACGACGAGCACAATCTAAGGAACCTCCTAGATGATAAACTAATTCAGCATCAGTAAATTTTACCTCTTTTCTTGACGATGAGGTGCTTGCATTACTAGCCATGAGAGCAAGATTCCCAACTTCTTCATCTTCACTGTCAGTATCATCCCAGCTTCTTCCCTTTGCCAGGTACGCCCTTTCAGATTTACTCTTTTGATTAGAATCGTAAGAGTTCTTCCTAGCTTGTTTTGGCTTCCTGCATTCTGTGGCAAAGTGTCCCAACTCATTACAGTTGAAGCATCGAATGGTGCTTCGATCAACCATCCCTGTTTTATACCCACCACTGCTGGTGTTAGAGGATGAAGATCCACCTTTCTGGAATCTGTTGTAGTTGGACTTGTACTTGAACTTGGGATTCCTTTTGAATCTGACATTTGAGAATCTCTTGACAATCAGGGCCATTGACTCATCCTCCAATTGCTCCAGTTCTTCCAAGGAATAATAATCATCTCGTGATTGATTTGTAGTAGGAGAATCAAATTCTGCTACTATCACATTATCTTCAACCTTGGAAGACTGTACCATTCTTTCTGACTGTTGAGATTGATGTTGATATTGTGGTTGTTGTTGTTGTTCATCAGCTACTAGAGCAGTAGACGTGCTGACCACTCTTCCTTTCCCGTAAACTTCCTTCTGCTGAATCTGCTCCAACTCATAAGTCTTTAACACACCATAGAGCCTTTCCAAAGAAATCTCACTCAGATCTCTTGCTTCTCTTATGGCAGTGATTCTATGTTCGAGATGAGTTGGCAGTGTTAAAAGGAACTTTTTGTTGACCTCCCTGATGGAATAGTATTTACCATTAATGTTCAGGTTGTTGATCAATGCATTGTACCTCTCAAACACTTCAGTGATTCCTTCTCCTGGATTGGATTTAAAGTATTCATACTCAGAGGTTAGGATTTCTAGTTTGTTCTCCCTAACTTCCTCTGTGCCTTCATTAATAATCTCAATAGTTTCCCAGATATGTTTGGAATCTTTACAATTCATCACATGTCTATTCATCAGGGGATTAAGGGAATCTACTAAGATTAATTGAAGGCTAGCATCCAGGGAAGCTTCTTCTATTTCAGCAGGAGAGAAGTCCTCAGGATCCTTCACATAAGTCCTCGCTTTGGTGATCACCACATCATTTTCTATTACCTCTGGTTCCATAACCATAGGAATTTTTGGACCCTTCTTCAACACTTGCAAATATTTGGGATTAGCAACCTGTAAAAACAGTAGCATCTTCTTCTTCCACATAACATAATTTTCTTTATCGAAAAGTGGAATTTTAACGGTTTCAACTTTTTGTGTAGTCATTATGAATTTTTTGAGTGAATAAAAAATTCAAGAAGTGAAAGAAACACAAAAGTCTAGGATCTAGATTTGTACGTTAATCAGAAGGCTCTGATACCAATTGTTAGGTCCCAATTTGTTTGTAGAAGGGGGGGTTGAATGCAAACAATACCGTTTAATCGAATAAAATGCGGAATAAAATTGTGAAACAAAATTCAAGTTAAATAAAACTTTTATTAAACTTGAAAGGTGTTACAACTACGGTATCGGTTATAAGGGATTAATCTCAAATCAATTATTACAAATCTAGAATAAATTCGACATGAACTTTTTCTATTTTTGTAATTAAAAGATCAAATGCTAAATGCGAGTTGAGATTAAGTTCTAGGGATTTTAATCCGCTAGATTGATACACAAGAACAAGATAAGTATTTCTAGTTGATTGGATTTAACTTTACAATCTAGAAATTGATCTTGAAGTTGCAGATGAGATGTAATATTTTTCTGCTCCTTTTTCTTTTTGTTCTTGAGTATGTATTCTGTTTGATTGCCTGCTTCTTTTTTTATGAACTGGTCTTCTGCTTCTTTTAAACAACACAGCCGAGTAGATTGAATTGGAATGACAATCCTTTAAGCTTGTGAGACTTTCGGTAGGACAATGTTTACAACTAGCAAGACAATTAAAAATGAGCTAGCAAGACTTTCGGTATGACTATAGATTGTCATACCGATTGTCATATTAGTTCAAATAAATTGTCTTGCTGAATTAATAACAGATTTTAATCTAAACAGAAATTCTAATAAGACAATTAAATGTATTGGCATGACTTTCGGTATGACTATCAATTGTCATACCGATTGTCATACTAGTTCAAATAAATTGTCTTGCTGAATTTAAGCAGATTTTAAATCAATTAAAATCTTGTAAATCCTTAATATTAATTCTAAATTAATTAATCAATTTAATTCAATTAATCAATAAATTAATCTTTGCAGATATAATTTATTTTCTTAATTAAATTATATGACTTAATTAATTAATAGAGAATTAATACTAACCCTGAGCAGCATCCATTCTTCTGACAATCTTCTGAAAGTCACTGAGACTTATGAATCAATTCCGCCACTTCAATGCTGACACTCGATGTACTGTCTGGTTCATGAGTGACTAACTTTCGTGACGTTTCTTCATGTCTTGACTTTGATACTCTGATTAAATCCTTGTAATAAATGATACCTTGACGAGATCTCTGTCACTTGATTAAATCCACGATCTTGATTTATATCACTGAGGCATGATCAAATTCTTGAACTTCTTCCAGTGAATCTTCAAGTCTGCAGATGAACAATGTTTCTTTATTCTTTGACAGATGTTACATTGTGAGATCTCTCTGATGATTAATCCACTATTTACTTATTACATTCTTATTTGAGTTGAGTTAAATACTCGAATAAACGAGTAGGCTATGACATATGCCTTTCAATCCACCCATGGCTTGCTTAGACATTGGTCCACATACATCTGTGTGTACCATTCCTAGCAAATTTGCAGTCCTCTATCCATGTCTACTAAATGGAGACTGCAATGCCACTATAAAGTTAGATTTTCATCATCCCTTTTCTTTTATTAGTTTGTTCAATCTGAAGTAAATTATGTCACACATATACAGACCATTATTTAAAGCACCACGTCCATAAAGAATATTATCTCTAAGAATAGAACATTCATTATTCTCAATAATAAATGAAAATCCAGCCAAGTCTAACATGGGAATAATATTCCTCACAATCGAGGGAACAAAATAACAATTATTTAAAACAATAGTCTTGCCCGTAGGCATATGAAATGATTCTACATCTTCAGCAGCAACTCTTGCTCCATTTTCCATCGGTAGAATCACCTCCTCTTCCTCAAGAGTCCTACTTCTCCTTGGTCCCTGCAACAAATTGCAGATTTGAGAACCACAGGCAGTATCTAATACCCAAGTAGAAATTTGATTTAATGACATATTCACTTCTATCATGAACATACCTGAATCAGAAGCGGTAGTCTCACTACCCTTCTTCTTCTTTAATTCTGCAAGGTAAACCTTGTAGTTCCTCTTCCAGTGCTGATAAGTGGAATTTTATACCACTTAGAACGTCTTAAAATGGCTTAAATTGGTGTCTTGAAATCAAGTATTTTGTGTATTTGATGCGTTTTTCTAGTGTTTATGCATTTCAGGGTATTAGTTGCATTTCGGAGGAGGAATCATCAAGAATAAGCCTTGGCATGTGTTCACCATTGCAAGAGGAAAAGAACGGGCAGATTACGGCGAAGAAACGGAGCAAACCTGGAATTTTTCCAGTAGGGTCCTGCGCGCCCGCGCAGCAATGCTGAGCGGCCGCGCAGCAGCCTTGCGCGCCCGTGCAGAAATGCCGAGTGGCCGCGCAGGGTCGGGGAAAAAGCTGAATTATTTTAGACTTCTACTTCTGTTTGGCTTCCAACTTCTATGTAATCTGAGTTTTATGGGACTATTATATAAGTAGATTTGAGACGTTTTCATGGAGAATAAGAAGGAGATTATGTTTTAGATTGTGTTTTACGCAAGAAGCGAAGGAGATAAGGAAGAAGACCGATTTAGCATACCGCAACGAAGAGGAAGCATATATTCTTGTGATTCTTGTTTCGTTGTAACGTTGGATGCTAGTTTTCTTGCTTTGACTTATTTACTCTTGTGACGTACTCTGTTTTAATATAATTAGTTTAGTTATTATTTTCTTGTGTTGTTCATCATGACTTCATATGAACCCATGATGGCGATAAGTTCTATTATGGGCTAATCGTGATCATGGGGTTGCAACGGATTTATTATGAAATTCTTTAGTTAATTGTTTAATACTTTAGTGTGTGATAATTGCATGATATCTAGTATTGGTTGTGCGTATTCGTCTTATGTGCGTCGCGAACATATAATATAGGGTGTTAATCTCTTGTGAAGCGATGGTGGATCTTGAGATTTAGAACTTGCCATGCTAGCATAGGTTCATGTACGTTGTGCATGATTAGTGGGTAACTCTAACAGTTTTATTTGCCCTATGTAATCAAAAGGAATAACTTGTGCTTAAATCGTTGTGTTGTCAATTTCTGTAGACATATGGGAACTCAACATAATTGATGACTATTCAACTTCTATCTTAATTGTGGATGCTTGGTAGAATGGTATTAGTACAATGAAAGTTGGCTTTTATCAGTTTCGTGTTATTCGATTAATATCATCACTGTCACATGCTAAAGGTAATAACAATGGCTATAGAAGGAAGTAATAATGAAGTTGTGATCTCATGAGTGTTTTATTATTGATAAATTGAAGTGTTAGTTAAGTTGTTAATTAAGTAGTTAATTATAGTTAATATTTAATCAACAATTTTAAGTGTTATTATCTTAACATTGAGAAGTAATCATACATTGGTGAGTGAGTTAATTTAGACAATAACTTAGTCTGAGTCTCTGAGGGAACGAACTAGAAAGTTATTACTTGCGAACGCGTATACTTGCGTGAATATTAGTGCGTGATTTCGCCCTAACAAGTTTTTGGCGCCGCTGCCGGGGACTCGGCGTATTTGTTTAGTTTATGTACTTACCATCATTGGTCATTAAGACTCAGTGATTAGGACGTAGTAGTTAATTACTCTTTTCGGTTGTGTTTCAGGTACTTTAGCAAGCATTTATGCAAACTCGTTCTCGTGCTCGCAAGAGGACCTTAGATACAGATGAGGAGAAATACGAAGTTCTTGATACTCCGGAGAAGTTAGATTTTGAGGATTCGGATTCAGGAACTGAGCAGAAAGAACCAGTAAACATGAGAGATCGTATTGTTCAAGCTGATCCAGCTCTTATGGATTTTTCTCGGCCTAAAATTGATGACATTCAGTCAAGCATCCTTCATCCGGCTATTCAAGCTAACACCTTTGAAATCAAGCCGGGCACTATTCAGATGGTGCAGAATTCTGTTTCTTTTGGAGGAGCGGCAACTGAAGACCCCAACATGCACATAAGGAATTTTATCGAGATCTGCAGCACTTTTAAGTATAATGGCGTGACTGATGAGGCTATCAAGTTGAGGCTTTTCCCATTCTCACTGAGGGATAAGGCTAAAGACTGGTTACATTCTGAACCAGCTGGGTCCATCACTACATGGCAAGATCTTGCGCAAAAGTTTCTGGTGAAGTTTTATCCAAGGCAAAGACTGCTGCTATGAGGAGTGCTCTTACTCAGTTTGCGCAGCAACCTACAGAATCTATGTGCGAGGCTTGGGAACGCTACAAGGAAATGTTGAGAAAATGTCCACATCATGGAATGCCGGATTGGATGGTAATCACTGGTTTTTATAATGGTTTGGGGGCCCAATCTCGGCCCATGCTCGATGCAGCAGCTGGAGGAGCCTTATGGGCTAAAAGCTATATTGAGGCGTATAATCTTATAGAGACAATGGCTGCAAATGAGCATCAAAACCCAACTCAGAGGATGACGTCAGGCAAGGTAGCAGGTATTCTGGAAGTTGATGCAGCCACCGCTATTGCAGCCCAGCTCCAAGCGCTATCAATGAAGGTTGATTCTTTGGCTACGTATGGAGTTAATCAAATAGCTATGGTTTGTGAGCTTTGTGCAGGTTCTCATGCTACGGATCAGTGTTCTCTTGTCAACGAATCTGTTCAGTATGTGAATAATTATCAGCGACAACAGCAGCCTGTGCCAGCGACCTATCATCCTAACAACAGAAATCATCCAAATTTCAGCTGGGGGAATAATCAGAATGCTATTCAGCCAACATATCAGCAAGGAGTAAGTAAACAGTTTAACCCACCTGGATTCCAGCAACCACAGCAGTATGCTACAAGGCAATCATATCCTCAACAGGGAAGTGCAGCTGCACCTACTAGTGCTGATTTTGAGGAACTTAAGCTGTTGTGCAAGAGTCAGGCGGTTTCTATCAAGACCTTGGAAAATCAAATCGGTCAATTAGCCAATGCAGTGCTCAATCGTCAACCTGGCACTCTTCCCAGTGACACGGAAGTACCAGGCAGGAAGGAAGCTAAAGAGCAAGTCAAGGCTATTACCTTAAGGTCTGGAAAAGTAGCTGATGCTGAAAAGGCAAAAGAAGTCGAAGCTGAAGTTAGAGATGAAGAATCTAAGCAAAAGGAGAAAGTGGCGGAACCAAAGAAGACTACTGTTGAACACACTCTACCTGAGGCTAATACAGGGGAGAAACAGCTCTATCCTCCACCACCTTTTCCTAAGAGATTGCAGCAACAAAAGCTGGATAGACAGTTCGGGAAGTTTCTGGAGGTGTTCAAGAAACTTCACATCAATATACCTTTCGCTGAGGCGCTGGAACAAATGCCTAGTTATGCGAAGTTTATGAAGACTATTCTTTTAAGGAAGGTGAAACTGGATGACCTTGAAACCGTTGCTCTCACGGAAGAATGCAGCGCTGTTCTGCAGCAAAAGTTACCACCAAAACTGAAAGATCCAGGAAGCTTCACCATTCCTTGCACCATTGGCAATCTAACTTTTGACAAGTGCCTTTGTGATTTGGGAGCAAGCATTAATCTGATGCCCTTGTCGATCTTTAAAAAGCTGGATCTGCCTGATCCAAAACCCACATACATGTCGCTACAATTGGCGGACCGTTCCATTACTTACCCAAGGGGCATAGTTGAGGATGTGCTCGTCAAGGTGGATAAGCTCTTCTTTCCTGCAGATTTTGTTATTCTGGATTTTGAGGAAGATAAGAAGATTCCCATAATCTTGGGGAGGCCTTTCTTGGCTACTGGACGTACCTTGATAGATGTGCAAAAAGGGGAACTTACTATGCGGGTCCAAGATCAGGATGTGACCTTCAACGTATTCAAGGCAATGAAATTCCCTACAGAAGATGAGGAGTGTTTAAAAGTGGATGTGATTGATTCCGCAGTTACTTCGGTACTCGATCACATGCTAATGTCTGATGCATTGGAAAAGGCCTTAGTGGGGGATTTTGACAGCGATGATGAAGATAGCAACGAGCAATTACAATATCTGAACGCTTCTCCATGGAAGCGAAAGCTCGACATACCATTTGAATCTCTTGGTACTTCTGACCTTAAGAATGCTTAAGGGAAGCTCAAACCATCAATAGAGGAAGCACCTACCTTGGAGCTCAAACCATTACCTGAACACTTGAGGTATGCTTTTTTAGGTGATTCATCTACGTTACCTGTTATTATTTCAGCTGACCTTTCAGGTAGTGAGGAAGACAAGCTCTTAAGGATTTTGAGAGAATTCAAATCGGCTATAGGATGGACCATAGCAGACATCAAGGGGATAAGTCCTTCATATTGTATGCATAAAATTCTGTTAGAGGAAGGTAGTAAGCCAACTGTGGAACAGCAGCGAAGACTGAACCCGATCATGAAGGAGGTGGTGAAGAAAGAAATTCTGAAATGGCTAGATGCAGGCATCATTTATCCTATTTCTGACAGCTCGTGGGTGAGCCCCGTGCAATGTGTACCTAAGAAAGGAGGTATCATTGTGGTCGCAAATGAAAAGAATGAGCTCATCCCTACTCGAACAGTTATAGGATGGAGAGTATGCATGGATTATAGAAAATTGAACAAAGCCACAAGGAAGGATCACTTTCCTCTCCCATTCATTGATCAAATGCTTGACAGATTGGCGGGACATGAGTATTTTTGTCTTCTAGATGGTTATTCCGGGTATAATCAGATTTGTATTGCACCAGAGGATCAGGAAAAGACTACCTTCACTTGTCCATTTGGCACATTTGCTTTTCGTAGAGTTTCGTTTGAGTTATGTGGCGCCCCGGCCACCTTTCAGAGATGTATGATGGCTATATTCTCTGACATGATTGGAAATAATGTCGAAGTGTTCATGGATGACTTCTCCGTCTTTGGACACTCATATGATGAATGTTTGAATAATCTGCGCGCCGTACTCAAAAGATGCGTGGAAACTAATTTGGTGCTTAATTGGGAGAAATGTCATTTTATGGTGCGTGAAGGCATTATCCTTGGGTATAAGGTCTCTAGCAAAGGTCTGGAGGTGGACAAGGCCAATGTGGGAGTCATTGAAAATCTTCCCCCACCTAATTCGGTGAAAGGAATCCGTAGTTTTCTCAGTCACGCGGGTTTTTATCGGCGATTCATCAAGGACTTTTCAAAGATATCTAAGCCGTTGTGCAATTTACTTGAGAAAGATGTGCCTTTCAAATTTGATGATGAATGTTTGGCAACATTCGAGACTCTCAAGGAGAGTTTGATCACGGCACCAGTTATTACAGCACCAGATTGGACAGAACCGTTGGAGATGATGTGTGATGCGAGTGACTATGCGGTAGGTGCAGTTCTGGCACAGCGCAAGAAAAATCTCTTCCATGTGGTCTACTATGCGAGTAAGACTTTAAATAGGGCCCAATTGAACTACACCACTACTGAGAAGGAGCTTTTGGCTATAGTCTTTGGCTTTGAGAAATTTCGATCTTATCTGCTTGGTACGAAAGTAACAGTATTCACTGATCATGCAGCTATTCGCTATCTGGTTTCTAAGAAGGATTCGAAGCCGAGACTCATTCGTTGGGTGCTTTTACTTCAGGAATTTGAGTTAGAGATCAAAGATAGAAAAGGTACTGAGAATCAAGTAGCGGACCATCTCTCTAGGTTGGAGAATCCCGATTCTACTTCACAAGATAGGACGTTAATCAATGAATCTTTTCCGGATGAGCAGTTGTTTGTAATTCAGGAGGAAGAACCATGGTTTGCAGATATTGTAAACTATCTTGTCAGCAATATAATGCCGCTTAATTTGACATCCGCTCAAAAGAAGAAGTTTCTGCATGAGGTGAAGTGGTATATGTGGGATGAACCATATTTGTTTAGACAGGGAGCTGACCAGATCATCAGGAGATGTATCCCGTTCTGTGAGACGGAGGGGATATTACGAGACTGCCATTCCACGGTTTATGGTGGACACTATGGAGGTGAGAAGACGGCAGCTCGTATTCTGCAAGCAGGTTTTTTCTGGCCTACTTTGTTCAAGGATGCTCATCAGTTTGTTTTAAGGTATGATCGTTGCCAAAGAGTGGGAAATTTGTCAAGGAAGGATGAGATGCCATTAAATGTGATGCTTGAAGTCGAGGTCTTTGATGTATAGGGAATCGATTTCATGGGGCCTTTTATCTCGTCTTGCAATAATCAGTACATCTTGCTGGCAGTCGATTATGTCTCAAAATGGATCGAAGTTAAAGCTTTACCGACAAATGATGCAAAGGAAGTGCTAAATTTTCTTCATAAGCAAATTTTCACAAGGTTTGGATGTAGCGTTATAATGTGAATCATCGAGTAGCTACTGCCTATCATCCGCAAACAAATGGTCAAGCGGAAGTGTCTAACAGAGAGATAAAGCGCATTCTAGAGAAGGTTGTTTGTCCGTCAAGGAAGGATTGGTCTTTAAAGCTCGATGAAGCTGTTTGGGCTTACAGAACAGCATACAAAACTCCACTTGGGATGTCACCATTTCAGTTGGTGTACGGTAAAGGATGTCATCTACCGGTGGAGCTTGAGCATAAGGCCTACTGGGCATTGAAGAAATTGAACCTGGATTTAGATGCAGCTGGTAAGAAAAGAATGCTTCAGCTTAATGAACTTGATGAATTTCGACTTCAAGCGTACGCGAATAACAAATTGTATAAGGAAAAGGTGAAGAGGTGGCACGATAGGAAGCTACATCCTAAGTTATTTGTGCCAGGGCAACAAGTTCTGTTATTCAACTCTCGGCTCCGACTTTTTCCTGGGAAGTTGAAATCAAGGTGGTCTGGACCTTTTATTGTCAAAACTGTGTTTCCACATGGAGCGATGGAAATTTTTGAGAATGATTCGGACCAAGCATTCAAGGTTAACGGTCAGAGGTTGAAGCACTACTATGGGGACATGGCAAACCGAGAGGTGGTTAGTGCCATTTTGTTGACTACTTGAGAAAGGTACGGAACGTCAAGCTAATGACGAAAAAGAAGCGCTGCGTGGGAGGCAACCCATGAATTGTTGTTACAGGAACCCTTAGAAGTTAATAACCTATCCAAAAACACAAAAAAATCAGAAAACAGGGGCTGGAAATTTTTTTTTCCAGAGACCCTCTGCGCGCCCGCGCAGCTATGCTGAGCGGCCGCGCAGCTTGCTGCGCGCCCGCGCAGAAATGCTGAGCGGCCGCGCAGGGGTCGAGTTCCAGAATTTTTTTTTACAGTTCAGAAAAAAAATAAAAATAAAACAAAAACACAAAAACCCATCACAGCCCATAAACCCACGAATTCTTTTCCCATTACCCCATGATTTTATCCCTCAACCCCACTCCTAATCTAATTTAACCTACTCCACACCCTATATATACATACACCTATCCTACATATCTCCCACAAACTTCCTACACTTAAACCCTCTTATAAACATCAAAAATCAGTTCTTACACACTTTTATTCACAAATCAATGGCACCCAAGAGAGCACGCACTATTGACAGCAGCAGCACAGTTCCTACTGCTGATTCATCAAGGGGTACTGCTGCAAGGCCTCGGTTAACTGACAGAGCTGCGGAGGAGGAGTACACTAGGCTGTTGGGGAAGCCGATTCTGAAGGAGAGGGGGTTTTTACCATCAGGGAGGGATGGTGAGTTGTTGCCCATGATTGCAGAGAAGGGGTGGATAGCTTTTTGTGAGTCACCCGAAGCAGTACCGATGAGCGTTGTTCGCGAGTTCTACGCGAACGCGAAGGCTGAAAAGAATGGGTTTTCTGTAGTTCGTGGGCTGACGGTTGATTATCATTATGCGGCGATTCGCCGTGTGATTGGACAGCGAGAGAGGAAGCCCGAGGAGGAGAACTGGAATGAAAAGACTGCTGAGGATTTTGACTTGGATTTGATTTGTGCGACTCTCTGTCGACCGGGCACAGTTTGGAACCGCAGTCCAGCCAATAATGAGTATCGTCACTTTCCGGCGATCGCCATGAACAGGTATGCCCGTGCATGAAATGCATTTATATGTGCTAATATTTTGCCTTCTTCACATGCACACGAGGTCACAGTTGAGAGAGCACAGTTGTTGTGGGGAATTCTGAATGAGGAATACTATGTGGACCTTGGTGAGTTTATCTACCAAGGAATTCTGAAGTTTTTGAGGGGAGCAAAGCATATGAACATCCCTTATGCATCCACGGTTACGAAGCTATGCCGAGCAGTAGGAGTGAGCTGGCCGGCTCATGAGCAGTTGCAGTTGCCAGCAGCTCCGATAGATTCTGGCACTCTGAATGGGATGCAGGAGTGGACCGGTGGTGAGCCTGAGGAGCATGGGCTGGGTTATCGTCTTCTAGGAGGGCGTCCAGCACGAGGTGCTACTATGGCTAGGCCAGGGCGTGGTGAGGCTGGTTCTTCGAGAGCTCAGGAGGGTGCTGGGATGGGTGATGCCTAGTATAGGAGGCTTTCACGGCGGATGGATGCCATGTATGAGACGCAGAGCAGGTTTGCTCAGGAGCTCACTCTTGTGTTAGGGACTGCTTTTCGAGGCCTTGGAGCTGATATCCAGTGGCCAGTTTTTGGTGAGGACTCTGCATACCCGCCGCCTGATACTCCACCCACTGAGGGTGATGATGATGATGACTCCGAGTAGGTATACCCTGTGTTCCTTTCTACTACCTTCACTGGGGACAGTGAAGATTTTAAGTTTGGGGGTGGTAGTTAAGGAATATTTTGTGTGTGTCATATAGCTGCATATTCATGATAGTTAGTTCATATAGTTGCATAATTTTTGCCATATAGTTTTTTTTATATAGCTTTATTTGTTTGTCATATCATATAGCTCACGCATATACCATGATCCCTTTTGCAATGATTTATCGACTGAATTGTGATATTGATGCGAGTGTAGTGATAGCATTAAAGTGATATTAAGTTGTGTAGGTTGATATGCATGCTAGAAGCACTTGTATTTTCACTAAGTCTTAGAGAATGCTTAAGGGCTAGATTGTTGTTATGATCTGATTATTTTCGAGGATAATCTATTTATTATGCTTAGAATTTGATAATAGGTTCTTAGTGGTAAAGGCATGAAAAAGAAAAAAAATGGAGTAAAAATGGAATTTGTTGCTAGTTGTGGCTAGGCGTCAAATGGCTAGTAGCCGGCTCGCATGTTATGCGAGTAGTCTAGGGTTGAGCAAGATGGAGCGAAACGCACTTGCTCAGAAAAGAAAAGAAAAAAAAAATTTGCATAATTGATCAAGAGTGGGCTCTTTGGTATTCGAGTTATTAAGTTCTTAGGGGAACTTTGTGCCTAGTGACCTAAGGCTTTTAGAGTCTGGGATCCGCTAACCTAATGCTCGTTACATAGATACCATTGTATAAGTCTTTTGTGGACCTCACTCATTGCACGGTCAAATAAGCATTTGAGTTGTAAATAAAAAGCACAATTCTGTAGTAAGCTCCAGAGTTCTTGTAGTGTTGTATATCACTTTGTGCCTAGAATTTTTATTCTTTGTATAATCGTAGGATTGCCTTGAGGATAGTCTAGTCATAGTAATTGGTCTAGTTCCGAAGCATATCTGTTAAGCATTTGCACACACCACGTTTCGGGCTGTATGTCCGTTTACATGAGTTTATTGATCTTTAGTGTCTAACTGCATTCGTTGAGACGTGACAATTTGGTTGGTTAATTGTAGTAAGGGGGATCGTTGCATTTTCATATAGATTGCATTCATGCATATTTTTATTTGTTTTGAGTCTGTGACGCTTGAGGACAAGCATCGATTTAAGTTTGGGGGTGTGATAAGTGGCATTTTATACCACTTAGAACGTCTTAAAATGGCTTAAATTGGTGTCTTGAAATCAAGTATTTTGTGTATTTGATGCGTTTTTCTAGTGTTTATGCATTTCAGGGTATTAGTTGCATTTCAGAGGAGGAATCATCAAGAATAAGCCTTGGCATGTGTTCACCATTGCAAGAGGAAAAGAACGAGCAGATTACGGCGAAGAAACGGAGCAAACCTGGAATTTTTCCAGTAGGGTCCTGCGCGCCCGCGCAGCAATGCTGAGCGGCCGCGCAGGGTCGGGGAAAAAGCTGAATTATTTTAGACTTCTACTTCTGTTTGGCTTCCAACTTCTATGTAATCTGAGTTTTATGGGACTATTATATAAGTAGATTTGAGACGTTTTCATGGAGAATAAGAAGGAGATTATGTTTTAGATTGTGTTTTACGCAAGAAGCGAAGGAGATAAGGAAGAAGACCGATTTAGCACACCGCAACGAAGAGGAAGCATATATTCTTATGATTCTTGTTTCGTTGTAAAGTTGGATGCTAGTTTTCTTGCTTTGACTTATTTACTCCTGTGACGTACTCTGTTTTAATATAATTAGTTTAGTTATTATTTTCTTGTGTTGTTTATCATGATTTCATATGAACCCATGATGGCGATAAGTTCTATTATGGGCTAATCGTGATCATGGGGTTGCAACGGATTTATTATGAAATTCTTTAGTTAATTGTTTAATACTTTAGTGTGTGATAATTGCATGATATCTAGTATTGGTTGTGCGTATTCGTCTTATGTGCGTCGCGAACATATAAGATAGGGTGTTAATCTCTTGTGAAGCGACGATGGATCTTGAGATTTAGAACTTGCCATGCTAGCATAGGTTCATGTACGTTGTGCATGATTAGTGGGTAACTCTAACAGTTTTATTTGCCCTATGTAATCAAAAGGAATAACTTGTTCTTAGATCGTTGTGTTGTCAATTTCTGTAGACATATAGGAATTCAACATAGTTGATGACTATTCAACTTCTATCTTAATTGTGGATGCTTGGTAGAATGGTATTAGTACAATGAAAGTTGGCTTTTATCAGTTTCGTGTTATTCGATTAATATCATCACTGTCACATGCTAAAGGTAATAACAATGGCTATAGAAGGAAGTAATAATGAAGTTGTGATCTCATGAGTGTTTTATTATTGATAAATTGAAGTGTTAGTTAAGTGGTTAATTAAGTAGTTAATTATAGTTAATATTTAATCAACAATTTTAAGTGTTATTATCTTAACATTGAGAAGTAATCATACATTGGTGAGTGAGTTAAATTAGACAATAACTTAGTCTGAGTCTCTGAGGGAACGAACTAGAAAGTATTCTATATTACTTGCAAACGCGTATACTTGCATGAATATTAGTGCGTGATTTCGCCCTAACAAGTGCCCCACCTTGTTACAGTGAAAGCAAACAACTTTGCTCTTGGGGTCTTCAGCTTTTGGTGGAACCGGCTTTTCTTCACCTACTTTCTTCTTCTTGGAAGAGTTCCTCTTCCTTTTCTTAGGATTGGAACCTTCACCAATTAGAAGAACAAAACTCTTCTTAGGGGGAAAATTCGATTCCGCAGTCTTCAACATGTTGTGGAGTTCAGGCAGGCTGACATCCAACTTATTCATTTGAAAGTTCACAACAAACTGCGAGAACGAACTCGGAAGCGATTGCAAGACCAAGTCTTGGCTCAGCTCCCCATCCATGGCAAAACCAAGTTGTCAAAGACGTTCAATCAAATTGATCATCTTAAGTACATGGTCATTCACAGATGATCCCTCATACATCCTACAACCGAACAACTCCTCCGATATCTCATATCGAGCTGTCCTCCCCGCCACATCATACAACTCTTGTAGATGCATTAGGATAGTGTGAGCATCCATATGCTCATGTTGCTTCTGTAGCTCAATGTTCATGGAAGCTAGCATGATGCATTGAGCAACATTTGCATCATCTATCCACTTACGATACACAACATGTTCATCATTATGTGCATCACTAGCAGGTTCAGTAGGCTTAGGTGAGTCAATCACGTATTCCAGCTTCTCAATCCTAAGAACAATTCTCAAGTTTCGAAGCCAGTCAGCATAATTAGGACCAGTCAATTTATGAGCATCCAGTATGCTCCTGAGTGATAGTGCAGAAGACATAATGTATATTGTAAATCTGTAAATGATAAACACATAACAGCACTTAGCAAATATTCGATTTCATTTTAAACACTATATGAATCGGGTCTTTATTCATAAGTGGCTCCCACTAGTTTATCTAATTTATACAACCCCCTTAAGTGAAAAATTAAGCATTCATAATGCTAGTGGGAATAGGGATCCTACATTTCATCACACAACCTCGGCTATAGCACAAAACGCCATGGGATGTTCAATAGGCAGACAACTCTTGTCAATTACATCTTATGTTATTCCCTAATAAAACTTTAGCCTCTTTAATAATTGAGTCATGGCTGTAGCACGACAGACTCAAAATTCTAAGTCAAGTCTAACCCAACATTTCATACAGTTGAATCAGTCTCCAACGGCCCACGGCTGCAGCACGTAACGACCTTTAGATTCTAATTCAATGTACACACCTCTATGTAATAGAGAAGTATTTCTTATTTCGAAATCAAAGCCCTCGGCTGTAGCACGAAACGATAATGATTTAAAAATAAGAACTACTTTCTACCATGTTGGAAGGCTATGACCAACACAAGCCCGTTGTGTCATTGGCCAATTACTACTTGATATTATTTAATTTTAGAGGGATTACATTATGTTACAATCATAATCATATTATAAAGAGATTCTTCCTTTTAAATTAAATATTTCAAATCAATAATCAATAATCAGATGATTCCCAGATCGGGTGGAGCATTGTCAAGAGGCGTCACTTAATAACCCTTTCTTACAGATAGAAATCTGTTGTTGACAGAATCATCCTTTCTCTCATATGAAAAATTCATATTCAATTACGTGTTTCACAAACACAAGAATCTCATGATTGTATTCATAATATTGTTATTAAGGTTATGAAATAATTTCACTATACTAGGTTGTCTAACAAACGCCTTATGTTCATTTAAGTTCACCTAAATCTATCATCACATGATAAATTAAGCATATATCACATATATAAACATGAATAAACATCAAGGTAGGCATGTTACATCATCTAGCACATTAGTCTAAGCATTATACATCTCTATATATCACATGAAGCATTTAAAAGCAATTAAAAACAGTTAAAAACAACTTTAAAACACTTTCGGAAATATAAACAGTTCAAAACTTTTATATAAACTAAAATTGATCACTCCATTAGATCCATCTCGGAAAAACTGAATCCAACGATATATTGCACGCCCAAAACGGAGTTACGAAACTCCCATAAAATCAATTTTAATGTAAACAGTCGGGCTGTAACGCATTACAGGAACGCGTTACAAGCCCTGTAACGCATTCCGGTGATACGTTACAACCCTTTTAACCAATTAAAAGGTGTAACGCATTCCGTGAATGCGCCACAGGGTGTAACGCATTCCCGGAATGCGCGACACCTCTTTTCTTTTTTTTCTTTTACAGCAGCCGCCGCCTATTTTCTCCGAAAACGAGCCTGACATCTTTTCTGTTTCTTTGTCTATACCTTTACCGTGCAATCAACAAACAACACAGCATGCAGATGACAGATATATACATACATTAATTCATATATATATATATAATTATTTAATTACGAATTTAATTGTAAGAACTTCAAAAATTCATAATAAAAAATCTATACATCTTAAAATTATGAGAAAAATACCCTGACGATCTACAACACTTGTAGAACCCAGATCAACATTCAAAATTATTTTGAGAAACGATTTCTCATCAGACAAAATTAATCCATGATATAACTTGTAAAAATCATAATTAATTCATACAAGCACATAAAATTCTGAAATTTTTACCACAGATCTATATGCATACAACCTAAACTCTGATACCATTGTTGGATTTTAATCGCAGTGGGGGCATGGCAAAACACTTTTACACATATAAAATCCAAATAAAAGCATATAAATCGTGGTAAAAACATAGGGATCGAATCTAACCTTTAAAATAATTCGGAGACAATGATCAGAGATCCTTAGCAGTTGCTCCTCAAGTGTGAAGCATTCCACCGATATCCTCCAAGAAAACGATGTTAAGGAGGAGGAAGGAGGTGGAGAGAATTGGGTTTTCCAAACTTTTGGGTTTTTGGGGTTCGAATAAAAAACAAGGTTTATAATAGTATATTTATAGGCAAAATTTTCAGCTGAAATTTTCCCATAAATATTATTATTATTATCCCATTTATTATTCTCATTAATAATTAAAACACCTTTTAATTATCAATCTTTTTTCTAAACACTTTAGAAATAATTCTCTCTCTTGATTTAATTTCCAAAAATTAAATCCTTAATTAATAATATTAAGAACTTTTCTTAATTAATTTATAATCAATTAAATCTCATTTAATCAATTATTAAATTTGCCAATTAATTATTTATTTCACAAATAAATAATTATTAGCCATTATTAATTAATTCCTCCACCATTAAATCATTCTCTTTTTATGGTGTGACCCTGTAGGTTCAATATTAAGCCGGTAGTAGAAATAAATAATAATAAAACTATTTTATCATTATTTATATAAATTCTCTAATTTATTAAATATGATTAATTAATTAATCACATTTATTCTACATCGTGAGGGATACTTCTCAGCATATCACGACTATCCGGATAATATGAATTCACTGCTTAGAATACCAAGAACCTATTCAGTGAATAGTTACCGTACAATAAACTCCTTCTACCCTACAATGTCCCGATTAAATACAAGGCATGGATCTCGTGTCAAGCCTATCTAATTCAATCACTTGCTTACCATTTATTATGCGTAGTTTCTATGCAAATTAGAAACTCCTTTCTAATTTCATTCACTCTAGCCAGAGATTCCTGAACTAGCATAAGTGGATCAGCCTTGAACATTCGCTTCCTTCACTGAAAGGGGTAGATCCTATATTGATCATACACTATCTTCGTGTACAAATACCTATACCCAGTAGAGCCCTAATAATTGTCCCTAGGAGACTAAAAACTAAACCAAAGCATAGTTTAGTGTACACAAGATGACTATGATGACCTCAAGTCTAAGGATACTTGTACAACTATCACTATGTGAACAACTGCTGACACGTGAGTGAACTCCATCAGTTGTTCAGCTATGCGAGTCATGTTCAGTGAACTTATTTTATAATAAGCACCTACATACTAGCTATAGTGTCACCACACAAATGTCTATGAGAACAGACATCCTTCATAATGAAGCAAGCATAGTATGTACCGATCTCTGCGGATTATTAATTACCAGTTAGTAATCCTACGACCAGGAACTATTTAAGTTTAGAGTTATCATCTTTTTAGGTCTCACTATTATGATCTCATCATAATCCATAAAAAGCATTACTCTAAACTATGGTATATCTTATTTAAACACTTAAATAGATAGAGCCCGTAATAAAAACAAAACAAGTCTTTTATTAATATCAATGAAATCAAAACAGATTATATAAAAAGTTATTCCTAAATCCTAATACATGATTGGACTTAGGACATATTCCTTTCATTATGGCCTTGTCATTGAGAATGATAATGAGTTGTCAATCATTGATAATGACGACCCTATGACCTATAATGAGGCTATGAGTAGTGTTGACTCAGAGAAATGGCAAAGTGCCATGAAATCCGAAATGGAATCTATGTATACCAACCAAGTATGGACTTTGGTTGAAGCATCTGAGGGTGTGAAGCCTATTGAGTGCAAATGGGTATACAAGAGAAAGATTAGAGCAGATGGCCAGGTGGAGACCTATAAGGCCAGGCTCATGGCAAAAGGATTCAGACAAAGGCAAGGGATTGACTTTGATGAAACTTTTTCACCTGTAGCCCTGTTAAAATTAATTCGGATTTTTCTTGCGATTGCTACTTACTACGACTATGAGATCTGGCAAATGGACGTGAAAACGGCCTTCCTTAATGGGAAACTTGAAGAGGAAGTATATATGACATAGCCAAAGGGTTTTCTTTCCAAGGGAAATAAACACCTAGTGTGTAAGCTGCTGCGAACCATATATGGTTTAAAGCAACCTTCTCGTAGATGGAACATCCGTTTTGATGAGACAATCAAAGAGTTTGGTTTTATCGCGAAACATAGATGAACCATGTGTCTACAAGAAGGTTAGTGGGAGCGCGGTAACATTTCTTGTATTGTATGTGGATGACATACTTCTTATAGGAAATGATATACCGATGCTACAATCAGTCAAAGTGTGGCTATCAAAGAACTTCACTATGAAGGACTTGGGAGAAGCATCCTAAATTCTCGGTATGAAGATTTATAGAGATAGATCTAGAAGAATGATAGATCTTACCCATGGTACATACATCCAGAAAGTGCTTAAAAGGTTTAGCATGGAAAATGCCAAAAGAGGTCTCATACCGATGAGCCATGGAGTATCCCTTTCCGAAAAGATGTCTCCTAAGACACCTGAGGAAAGAGAGCGTATGAGTAAGATTCCTTATGCTTCAGCAATAGGATCTATCATGTACGCGATGTTATCTACTAGGCCTGATGTTGCTTATTCAATTAGTGTAAAGAGCAGATATCAGTCCAATACAGGTAAATACCACTGGAAAGCAGTGAAGAACATCCTTAAGTACTTGCGAAAGACTAAGGACATTTTTCTTGTTTTTGGTGGTGGATCGGAGTTGAAAATAGAGGGTTATATTGACTCTAGTTTTCAATCAGAAAGTGATGATATCAAATCCATGTCAGAGTACCTGTTTACTCTGAATGGTCGTACGATTAGTTGGAAGAGTTCCAAACAGTCTACAACGGCTGACCCCACAGCGGAAGCAGAATATATAGATGCAAGTGAGGCTGCAAAAGAAGCCGTTTGGATGAGAAAATTTGTTTCTGAGTTGGGAGTTGTTCCTAGCATTGAAGAGCCTATTGTGTTGTATTATGATAATAATGCAGCAATAGCACAAGCCAAGGAACCTAGGTCTCATAAAAATTCCAAACATGTTTTGTGACGCTTTCATTTGATTAGGGAAATCATTGAAAGATGAGATATCAAGATTGAGAGAGTTGACACACATAACAACGTAGCAAACCCACTCACAAAGTCATTGTCTCGGATTCACTTTGATCGTCATAAAGAGAAGATGGGTATTAAATACCAGGGTGATTGGCTTTAGTTCAAGTGGGAGATTGAAAGTGTTAGTCCTAAATCCAATCATGTATAATGAGTTAGGAAGAACTTTCTTGTATTCCTATTTGATTTCATTGAAATAATAAAAGACTTGTTATGTTTTTATTATGGGCTTTATCTATTTAAAGTGTTTTAAATAAGATGCTCCATAGTTTAGAGTAAAGCTTCTAAAATTATAATGAGATTATAATAGTGAGATCTAGAAGATGATAACTCTAGACTTAAACAGTTCCTGATCATAGGATAACTAATCGGATGTTAGTGGATCCGCAAAGATTGGTACATACTATGCTTGCTCCCTTCAGGAGGATGTCTGTTCTCATAGGCATTTCTGTGGTGGCACTATAGCTTGTATGTAGGTGCTTATTAGGGAATAAGTTCACTGAACATGACTCGATAAGTTGAATAACTAATGGAGATTACTCACGTGTCAATAGTTATTCACTGAGTGATAGTTGTACAAGTGTCCTTAGACTTGAGATCGTTAAAGTTATCTTATATATAATGAACTGTGCTTTGGTTTAGGCCTTAGTCTCAAGGACATCCATTAGGTCTATTCTGGGTATAGGGATTTGTGTATAGAGATAGTTAACGTCAATAGAGGATCTACCCCTTCCAGTATAGGAAGAGAATATCCTATGTTATTCTTAGTATGCGAGTTCTGGAATCTCTGGCCAGAGTGTATGAAATTAGAAAGAAGTTTCTAATTTGCATTAATATAAACTTTGCCTTATGAATAAGAAATCATATGATTAAATTTGATAGGCCTGACACGAGATCCATGCCTTGTATTTAATCAGGATATTATAAGGGTAGAAGGAATTCATTGTACGGTAACTAGTCACTGACAGGTTCTTGGTATTCTGAGCAGTGAATTCATATTATCCGGATAGTCGCGATATGTTGAGAAGCATCACTCACGATGTAGAATAAATATAATTAATCAGTTAATTATATTTAGTAAATTTTAGAATTCATATAAATAAGTAATAAAAGTTTATTATTATTAATTTCTACTACCGGCATAATATTGAACCTACAGGGTCACACCATAAAAGAATATTTTCTTTGATGAAATAATGAGACAGAGAATTATTTTCTAAATAGTTTAGAAAAAGAAATAATGATTAAAATAGTTTTAATTATTATTAAAGCATTTTATAAAGATAAAATGTGGGGCTAATATATATATATAATGATATATTATAAAACCCTAGGAGAGCCCTATAAATAGAATGAGATGGCTCATTCTAAATACACACTTGGTTTTTGTGAAAACCCTAGCCTCCATCTTCTTCCTCTCTCTCCCTCTCTCCCAAAAACTCCATTTTTATAAAAGTTTGGTTTTATAAGAGCTTCATCGAAGAAGATCATTCTTGGTGGATACCGATAGAGTGCTTCACACACTAAGGAGCAACTGCTAGCAACCATAATTATAAAGCTTCGATTTTCAAGATATGGTTACGATTCCTCCGTTTTTCTGATTTATACGTTTTTCTGTATATGCGATACATGGTTTTTACGGAATAATTGTTATATCACGTTTCCGCTCATCCGTAAATTCCTTCAGGGACACATGTTATGATATGAAATTCTTTTCACTTTGAAATTTCATGATTTTATTATCTCAAATATAAAAAGGTATGTCAACCAAGTTCGGCTGAGTTTTCTTGGTTAAGGTAAAGTAAGGTTATGTGATGGGATTACCAGTAGCAACAGTGGATTGTAATGCGATTAAAATATCAGTGGCATATAACGAAGTCAGTCTGTTTCTTTATTTATCTCTCTATTTATCTCTATCTCTCATTCTTTTTCTTTCTCTTTATCTTTCTCTTAATTATTTTTTTCTCTCGATCAGTGAAAGTGATCCTATTGAGAAATTGGTCAAATTCTAAGAGGAAGAAACAATAGTGTGGAGTGAAGTAACCGAGATAATTATATCATACAAAAAATCTAAGTTTTCATTTGACATTTTCGAGAAATGATTCTTATGCAAGATTGGAAAGTTGATAAGAAGACCCTTAGTGTTTCTTTTGCTGATTCCGAGGACAGAATCCTTATAAGGGGGGGTAGATTGTAATATCCCATATTTTTAGAGGTTATTATTATTATTTTTTGAATGATTTTATGTGATTGTTCAATTTGGTGGGAATAAAATTATGAATATTTTATTCCTATTTGATGAGTTTGTGTCATTCAATGACTCTATATGCTAATTTTTAAACTGTATCGATCCTTGTTAATTTCTGAAAATATTTACTTAAATGTATTATTTTCAAAAGTTTATTTGAAAGCCGATCATTTTATTGATATCGGTAAATTGAGTTCTTTTTGTAATATTAGGGATTGAGTGGATATTTTGTCAGCTGTCTTGTATGTAATATTAATTGCGTGTGACTCAGTTGTGATTGAGGATTATTTGTATTATAAATTACTGAGTCGTATCGTTTTGTTTTTGTCTTTAAAAGTGATTTTACTGAAAA
The DNA here is from genome assembly GCF_009905375.1 of Apium graveolens. Lineage (NCBI taxonomy): Eukaryota > Viridiplantae > Streptophyta > Magnoliopsida > Apiales > Apiaceae > Apium > Apium graveolens. The sequence continues at coordinate 259,370,968 of NC_133649.1, read as the reverse complement.
TTTCTTTTCATAAATATTTAAATTATCTTTAAAATTATTTTTATGGTTTTATAATTTCAATAATTATTTATAGGAATCTATAAAATTTAGAAAGTAATATTTCATTAATTATTTATCCCTAAATGATATTCTGATTGTATTTTAGTGTAAATTCAGTATTAAATTCAAGAATGTTTCAAAAATCATGAAACTCATATTTTCTTAAGTTTTGAATATTTCGAGAATTTTAAAATTATTTCGGAAATTTTTCGGGTTATATTTATCCGAACGTTTGTTTGTTAACCTGTAAAATGCATGTATGAAACAAAATTCAAAAATATTTTAAAAATTATGAAAATTTTATTTTATTAGTTTTTAAATATTCCGAGAATTTTAGAAGTATTTCAGTAATTTTTCAAGTTTGTTTCACTCGCAAGTTTGTTTGTTAAATCAAGAAATGCGGTCTGATGTTAGATTCAAAAATGTATTAAAAATTACAATATTTTTATTTGATTAGTTTTCAAATATTTCGGGAATTTTAAAATTATTTTGGATTTTTTTCTGGTTATATTCACCTGCAAATTTGTTCGTTATAATACAAAACCCGGGATAAAACCAGGCAGCCTGGGGATAAATGTTACACTTATTGTATTCCTGTTAATTATTAAAATGTGGCAGATGCTTATTACCTCCATTTGCTACGTGTTGAATAAAAAAAGAAAAGAGAAACAAAAGAAAAAAAACAGAATAAGTTGTGTACGTGTGTACATTAACCACATCCCCCTTCTATGATCCAATATCCACCGCCACCCCCTCCAAACTCTCGCTATCTCCGGTCTGCTATGCTTATATATTTTCAATCTTCGAAAATTCATATTTCATAAACAGTCCATCCAAATTTCAATTGTTATATATATAAATGATCAACACTTCAATACCTACGCATATGTATATATATTGCATGGTTTTGAGAAGAAAATTTATGGGGCATAGTTTCCGTTTTAATTTATTTTCAGAGCGTAGAAAAGGAGTTTGACGGTGCTGATTACTCCACATAGCATCTCAGCGTATATATGTCTATGGATATTAATTTCGGATTTTTCTGGAGATATTTTTGAAACATTAGATAATCTCTTGGGGTGATCAGAATTGTTTTCGGTAATAATTTCGAAATTCCGCTTTTGTACTTGGGTATATTATAGCATGTTAGTATTTATATATTTATTTCATAATTTTTAGGAGTTGTTGTAGAAGTCGCTTTCGGCCGTATTTTTTTCATTTCTAGCGTATTTATACGTGTAAATATAAATTATGGTGTGTTTTAAATCTATTGATTTTATTAGAGTATAGTCGAATTGTATAGTTTGAGATTGATTTTGAGGGGTTCTGACCCCGAGGGAAAAAATCCTGTGTGTTACAAAGACGTTATTTTGAATTTTTTGCAAAATATCTATTTTAATTTCAAAACATTATCTTTTATTATTTTCAAAAACTATAATTTGATTTAATTATTTATAATTTATTTTTATTAATTATTTCTTCATTTAATTGATCGATTAATTCATTTAATTGATTAACTTGATTTATAGATAATTAAATAAAGTGTAATTATTTATAATTGAGTCAAATAATATTCTAAAAATATTTTGAGCTTTTAAAAATTATATTTGGATATTTTGAAATCAATTAATATCATTATCAATTGTTTTATTTATAATAAATAGACCGTTTGTCCGTTTAATATGAAACGAACGCGTCTAGACTCAGAAAAATATTTTGCTTCTATTAAAAATACTTTCGAGACACAAATTCTTTTGTTTTGAAATGTTTCTTGTTTGCGAATCTTTCTAAGTCGATTATTGAGCGATAAATCATATTTTGACCCGACTTCAGTTTTAAACATACCGAGTCGAATCTTTTAACGAACCGAGTCATGTGTGATTTAAATTATATGATACGTGGATTATCTGATTACGTGCTATATGAATTACATGCGTACGTGAGTCAAGATCCTTGTGCTTGACTATTTTCCTTATGTATGGGCTATTGTATGGGTAGATGATAGAGTTTTGACGTGAAATTCGTCGGATAATTATCGCTTTGATGATAAAGTATTTTATATTAATTATAGATGCGGGTAATTCAAGACGTTCAGAACCAGACGGTGGATAAAGAGTGAAATGGAATAGAATTGGACTGGCTTCTAGCAATCGCAGGAGCAGCACATCGGTGAATTATTGAAATAGAAAGACAACGAGATCATGAGATGTCAAACTAAGATAACCGTGATATTGCGAGTGTGCCTAACTGCTAAAAATCAAAGGCAAGTTTTCTACACTATTCTAATTCCAGAATAGTTCAATATTCTACATATCCAACTGCTTATGATTATGCAAGTATTGTTTCTCTATTCTCAATTCAGAATAGATAAATGTTTTACATAGCGCTGAGTTAAATATTTGTTCTGTAAGTACTCTTCTACTATTCTAAGTTCAGAGTAGTTAAATGCTTTTACTTATCCAATCACTGGATTTATAAATGTTTTAGATTTTGAGAAAAATAATTTGGTCGCGAGCATTCCTGCCCGAGTATATGGGGGAATAAAATTTATAAGGGTGTCGATTTTTACGACCCCTTTCAATAAAATATTTTAACATTGGATGGTTGCGTAAGAGGCCGTGGGGGCGGTCCAGTGTGAGATATGTATTATACTTGTTAATAATACCTTGCTAGGCCAACATGTGCCTTGGCTACCCCTTTGTTTAGTTGGATATGCTTCGGCATACCGGTGTTACTCCGTGGCTGATCACCAACGACAACACACCATCATTCGAGGATTCCAATCTAAATTTTCTTTATTATTTTGATAATCATATGATAAATGATTTATCAAGTATTTCACTTTCAGTAAAATGTGAACTACAGTTTTAATTCAATTTTCGGGTTAATATTGATATTTAATTGATCGATAAATATCAAAAGTGGTATAAATATAGATGATTGATGTTGACTTTAGTATGTGATGTTGTGAGCATCAAAGTTCATATTGATATCTAATTTGATATGACATCAAAATGGATATTAATATCAAGAGTTAGGTTTTGAATGAGTTTATGATTCAGTCCATAATCACTGTTTCATGTTATTGTTGTTTACAATCTTTCCGTAAATACTGTTTTTACGAGTTTTATTCTCGTCAAGCTTCAAAGTATTGCTTAATCCTTTTGCTCAAAATATCGAAAGGGTTTTGAATACAAATGGGGAACCAATTTCTGGGATTTCTTAACTAAAAATTTTTTGATTCAGCAATTATGATTTAATTGTTCTGCTTTATTGGAGATGTCAGGTTTTATATTAAAAAAACCATATGTATGCAATAATGAACTTGCTGAGCATTTCTTTCGCTCATACTTGCCCGTTTTTAAATTTAACCTTCCAGTGAGGAATGACTTGCGTTGTTTAGCCGCGTAAATCGAGAAAGCAAAAATAAGCTTTTGGAAGGTGGTTGGCCCAGGGTTTGCAGAACTAGTGTAAGTTCTTTTATGTAAGGCTTTTTGTATATGTATTATAGTTGTATTATTGTATAGTTGGGCCTAGTATACTTCTTTTCAAAGTTTTACTAGCGGATTTAGTATTGAGTTAGAATTTGTTGATAAGAGTTTTAAAAGAAAGAGAAAAATTTATTTATGGAAATTTGGAATTCTTGTTTCTAGAACTGTAAACTAAAAAGGTTTTGGTGTAGTTTGGGGTCACAGATGCAATATTTCAACCGATGGAATTTATTTATTGATTTCACAGGTTAATTTGGATTGAGGTTTTATCGTGACGACCAATCTTCTGAAACTGGATTTGGGGGCGTTACAACATATTTCCTTTTATCAGTCCAGTGAGAACCACTTTGTTGTTCTTTTTGTTTGTAACAACACAAGCTTCTTAATTGAATGTTATGGAGTTGCCTTTATCACATAACTGACTGACAATCAATAGATTGTGCTTGAGTCATCAACTAAGGTAACTTCTTCAATGATGACATTGTCTTTGTAAATCAAGCCATATCCCACAGTATACCCTTTGCTGTCATCTCCAAAAGTAATACTTGGGCCAACTCTCTCCTTGAATGAGCAGGGTAGAATCTCCAATTCTGTGCCTTGAGCAACCACTATCCAGATACCAAAGATTCTTTCTGTTTCCCTGCACACATCAAAATCAAATCAAGTTGATTTTGGTACCCAAGTTTCCATGGGTCCTGCCTTGTTAGCCTTTTTCTTTGGTTTTCTAGGCTTTCCACCATCAGACTTAGGTGATTGAGGATCAACCTTAGTCTTAGGGGAAGAATTATTATGCATATTTTGATTAATATGATATGACATAGATTGTGCAAAAATATTATTCCAGTATGGCATGCTAAATGGCATTTTGTGTAAATGGCATATTAGCAAATTGTGCATTCAAATTCTGTGCAGGCATAATAGGCATGACATTCATTGGTAATGTGGGCATGTTTGGAAATGAGGGAGGTGTAGACATGGGTGCAGGCATAGAAGATTTGCAATTAATAGACAAATGATTAATACTACCACACTTAACACAGATTTTTCTAGGTACATATTTGCCAGGTGTGTTGTTGTTGTGTTTGGTAATTCCTACTTTCTCATTCCTGTTGTTCTTCCTTTTAGAGTCTGTCTTCACCTTAATTTTCTCCAATCTGTCGCTCAACTGCTTCATTAACAGATGCCCCACATTTACTCTTTTGTTCTCCTTGACTTGACTTGATTCTCATGTAACAAAGTTCTTGGAAACTGATCCATATTTCTCTTTTAGCGTAGCTAGCTTGGCTTTGCTAATAGGCTTCTTTTCTATCGATATATTTGGTTCCTTATCTTTCGACAGATAATCCTTTTAAGCTGTCGATAGATAAACTTCAACATCCGTTGACTCCACATCCGTTGATACACCTTCTATAAACTTAGGATCCAGTTTCTTTTTGCTCTTTTTCCAGGCATTCTTCACCGAGCGACTCCATTCCTTGAAATTTAGCAATTTGAGCATGTACATCCCTTGATGATTTCCAAGCTTTGATTACCTCGTGCTCTCGTTCAAGCTACTTTCTCAAAATTTCCTCTTTCTTCAAAGATTCAGTTAATTCATCTTTTGCAATCTTACACTCTATCTTTAGTTTCTCAAACTCAACAAATTGATTTATAGCACAACATTTCTCTCACTTAAAAACACATTGTTATCTTTAATTTTTGTATTTTCTTTAGTGAGTGATTTAAGTGTAACATGCTAGTGATATAATTCAGTGGGCATATCATTTATGTCATCATTACACTCATCTTTAGAAAGATGTGCTAGGTTTGTAGTGATTACTTGATTTCTTGAAGAACTGACCTCTGCTTCATTCGATTTAGCCATCAGGGCTAGGTTGACATAGGTTGGTTCTTCATCTTCAACTTCCCCATCTGCTGCCCAGTCATTTTTGTAATAACCCCAATTTTTTTTGAAATTTTTGGAAAACCCTTATGAATAGTGTTTTGCTGATTATGCTGAATAAGAAAATTTTTTATGCCACACTATGTAGGGGTTCTTTTATTGATCTTCTGGGATATTATTTGTACTCTATGTGGTATATAAGTGTATGTAAAGATCGTCAGAATCCAAATCCGAACACTTTAATTTTTCCCGAAAATCTACCAGATACAGAAAGAATTGAGTATAAGGTAACAGAATAAAAAGGATTTAAATTCAAGGATTATAAGAGAGGATCATGAAAGGAATATAATGTATTGAGAAAGGTGAAGGAAACCTAAGTAATAAGATCCCGGGTATGATCCCTCAAACGATAAACGAAAACGAAAGTTAAGCGAACCGCATAACAGATCAGCGGTCATTAGCCAAGTAATTAGGAGTTAATCAAGGGGTTAATGGATGATGATGTCATCACACCAACAAGAGGAAGACAAGTGTAACAAGGTGACATCACGTGATGACCTAAGCATGACATAAGGGTAGGAGGTGTGGTTGATTAATAACCACATAATTTTTCATGGGTAAAAAGGTAATTAATCAAAAACAAAAGCGAGCAACCAAACAAACAAATCGAAAAAATACAAAACACTTCCATTTTCAAGAAGAGCTCTCGGCTTTTCTTCTTTTTCAAAGAAGAAAATTCCAAAATTCAAGATCCAAGCCTTGTTAATTAGTGAGGTAATTATCTAAGGTTCCTTGTACATAGATATGGATATCCTATAAGTTTAAGCTTCTAATTCCTTCACAATCTCTTCCAATAAATCAAGGAAGAAGATGGTGAATAGTAACCTTCAAGAAATAACTTTGGTTTTCTTGATTTTATGAAAGTTCAAGGTAGCTTAAGCATAGATCAAGGCTTCCATGGGCATTCCAAGGATCTTTCATTGATTAAAAGCTTCGAGGAAGGTATAACTCTAAATTATCTTAGCATTAAGTTGTTTGGTATAAAATGATTATGATGATGGAATGATAGATTAAGTGTAGTAGTTGTTTTGTCATGTTGAGATCTTAGTTGTTAAGTGTTTTTGTTGATTTTGGGAGTTAAGAGTAGCACTAGTTGTTCTTGATGATTCATGGTATGATTTGGGCTTGGTTTAAATGGTTTAAAGTGGTTGATGAGTGATATTGTCATATGGTTGTATTGGGATTGATTGGTGATGGTTTGGTGTTGAATTGGTTTGGTAAAATTTTGGGAAATCGCGTAAACATAGTCGTCGTAATGCCCGATTTACCGTAGACTGTTTTTGTTCTTAACATCAGAACCCTTGAACTCACTGTTAGGTTTTGACCATTTCCATGTTTAGATAGTTCATGTTATGAGCTTCGTTTTGATATGTGGTACGCTTGAATTCGATGTACGGTTTAGGAGAAACGACCGTTTTAAGTAACGGCGTTTCGCGACCGAACCATTACCCCTCGCCTTACTTTGAAATCTTGGTTAAGGACCTTAAATGACTAATTGGGGTATGAAACATTTATGTAAAGTGGATTAGGCAGTTGGTAAGGTACTCGCGAAAGAATCGCCTTAAAACCCTTAATGGTTAATTTATTAAAAATGGTGGAGCCGAGGGTACTCGAGCGACTTAAGTGAATCGTTAAGCGCGAAAGCGAACGTTAGGACTCTAAATGGTTTAAGTCTAGTTTCTTAAGCGACCGGGGTTTAATTCCGAGTTATGTTGTTGTTCATAGGTTATCGGACCCACTCTAAGCTTAAGTCTATCCGGGAGCACTCAGACAAGTTTTCTATCCGTTATATTGTTGGTGTGATGTATACATATGTATATGCATTATCTTGTGATAGATGCATGATGGTTAATTAGCAAATTCTTGCGATATATTGTAGCATGTAATATGGTATATATGCATGCCTGTTTCGTATTCTTGATACATATATCTGTTGATTCAGTTGATAATACCTATGCTAGAGATAAGCGGTAATTTGCATATACCCTTAGTATAGGGGACCCAAATGTGAACTTTTTTCTAAAATCGGGAGTCGATGCTCCCGAGTATAATATATATATATATATTTATATATATATATATGAATAATTTTTAAAACTATGAATCAAATAAGGTTTATTCGATAACCTTATTTTATTAATGAATATTATTTTGAATATTCATTCGAGGGCTTATGACCCCATTTATTTTATTATTGAATATTATTTTGAATATTCATTCGAGGGCTTATGACCCCGTTTATTTTATTATTGAATATTATTTTGAATATTCATTCGAGGGCTTATGACCCCGATTATTTTATTATTGAATATTATTTTGAATATTCATTCGAGGGCTTATGACCCCGTTTATTTTATTATTGAATATTATTTTGAATATTCATTCGAGGGTTTATGACTCCGTTGATTTTATTATTGAATATTATTTTGAATATTCATTCGAGGGCTTATGACTCTGTTTATTTTATTAATGAATATTATTATTTGAATATTCATTCGAGGACTTATGACTCTGATTATTTACTAATTATTATTCTTTATTTTATTAAGGAATAATGTGTCGATAATCAAACTCACTTTTGATTATTCAAATAAAGATAATACTTTCGTATAAGTATATCTTTGGTTATTTAATATTCATTGCAAGTATAAGTTTTAAAACTTCTACTTCAATTATTTTTATAAAGATTATTCTTTATGAGGATATTATTTAAATAATAATATTCAGATATTTCCTAATATATCGGGACTGATTTATTTTAGTAAATCAGCATCACTCCAAACATTCCTAAAAATGTTTTGCGAGTCTTCAAAATGATTTTAAAAGTTAGAGCGGATCCCAAAACTCATTTTATATTTAACATCTTCCTTTCAAGGGGGATTTAAATATTCGCTCAAAACTTGAGGGATCCGGCTCTGTGGTGTGTTTTATATTCGCAACGAGGTTGCTATTTTGATAAAAGAGTTTTTGATTACTTACCCAATACTCGGGAAGTAAAATTCTTGGAACAAGTTAATCCATTAACAGGCATCGCCTGGGAAATATCGGTGAGTTTTCCTTTCCAACTAGATACGACTTCTTTGTGGAGCCGTATCAACAAGTTTCTACTTGGGGAAGGGGGGACGAGCTTTACGTTTTAGAGTCATGGATTTCATCTGAACTAAGAGTGGCGTAAGTGGTCGAGTGGCGCCGGCCCAGCCTTATTATATTGGCCCAAATGGCCTGGAAGTTCCGCAAAACGGTACATTCCTTAGGAGTCCAGTGTTCGGTTGACAAGTAAATCCGACAGGTTCTCCTCTACATGTAGAAAATGGTGGGGTTGCACTACTACGACTGATCATCGTAAGTGGTCTTCCTGGCGCGGTAAACTCCCGTAATGAGTTCATCATCCAATTGGATATTTCTGCAACACTACCCAGAGCACTTCGATAGAAAGGCTACGGTTGGGCGATTGTTGAGTGTTGGAAGGGTCAAGTTTTCAAAATGATGTTTGCATCAAATGAAGTATCTCGGAACTTCATTTTATTTTGATGATATTTTAAAGATTGATTCTATACAAGTTTTGTCTCGTAGCTTAATCTATGGGATGAACTATTTATACATTGAACGGTGGTAGTTCAAGTAGTATTCGGAAAAGATATAAGTATATTGAAGTATCTTGTAACTTCATCTTTTAAACTTATATCTAGTAAATGATTATCTTGTGCATGTCAAAGATTTTCAGAAAAACGTTGAGACAAGGTTAGATATATGAGATCACCTTGCAACGATATTTTTTATACAGTTATAAACTAGGAACTCTGTGTATATTATACATGTCAGAGGATTTCAAAGATTGTGAAAAGTATATGTATATATATACTGAATATTTTGCGACTTGGTCGCGTTAAGATATCAGCTTGGTTCATTTCTTCTTGACCAAGACTTTCATGAGTACTATGAGAATGCTCATATATTATTACTTATTATACATATTATTTCAGTGGGCTTGTTGCTTACCCTTGCTTTCTTCTTTCATCATATAACATCAGATAGACAAGATGAATAGGACCAAGCTCCTAATTCGCGAGCGGATAGGAAACGTTCCGCAATTTTCTATAGGCGTTGATGTCGCTGTAGCTGAGGTAGGAACTACCAATAGGCTAGGCTTTCAACTTTTGATGTACCAGACTTATGTATCTTTATCAATTGTAATAATGGCAAAGAAATGTAAATTTATTCAGAAACCCTTTTAAGGTGTAATGGCATATAATTTTGGAATAAAATGACTCGTGATTATTTTTGGATATTCATCTCTGAGACTATAACTTGTGGTGTGTGTGTTTATTGTGGGGTCACAGTACAGAGTAGTTGATTGTTTATTAAGATTGGGTGTTATTAAGGGAAATGGAACTCGTGACAACCCGGATCCCCGACCCCGGATTTGGGGGTATTACAATTTTCTTGAGTCAGGAAAGCCCTTTCCTTCTGTTTGAACAATTCAAAATATTTCTTTTTATAGTCAACTGGCTCAAACTTCTTTCTCATAACTGGGCTTTCTGCATTCATTGTCAAAATGACCACACAAGTCACATTTGAAACATTTGAATTTAGATTTATCCACCATATTTCTATTTGGCTTGGTTGCTCCAAAATTCTTCTTGAATTTGAGCATGACAAATCTTCTCGATAGGAAAGCCAGATGTTCATCTAGATCTTCTATTTCATCCTGACTAGAATAGTCTTCAACATTTTCTAATAACCCTTTTCCCTAGCCTTCACTAACCCTTGAGTTTGGTGCAGATTCCACAGCTATAAAATTTATCTCTTTCTCTTTTTCTTGTTCAACTACAAGTGTAATAGATCCACCCTTCTTTCTTCCTCTCTCCAACTGGTCATCTTGCTCTATTTCGAGCTCATAGGTCTTTAAGATGCCATATATTCTCTCTAGAGTAAAATCTTTATACTCTTGAGAATTTTTATGAGAGACTGTCATAGGCTTCCACTCCTTTGACAAAGATCTAAGGAATTTCAGATTCAAATCTTTTGTTTAGTAGATCATCCTATACAACTTTAGACCATTTAATAGTTTTTGAAATCTACTAATAATATCATTCAAAGACTCACCTTCCTCAAAGTGAAAGTGCTCATACTGTTGTACAAGGAGCTGCATCTTGTTCTCTCTTATTTGCTCCGTTCCATCGCATATAACCTGGATTGTATCCTATATATCCTTGGTCAACTTGCAGTTGATGACATTATCGAACATATCACCATCAAGACCATTGAACGGAATATTCATGGCCTTTTTATCCTTGTGAACTGCTTCAATATCTTTATCAGTCCATTCTGACCTTGGCTTTGGGATGGTCTGTTCATTCCCAATTGCATTTTTAGCATATGTTGTAACCCTTCTAGGAACATGAGGACCATTCTCTATGCATTTGACGTAGCTTTCATCTTATGAGAGAAGATGAAGGTGCATCTTCACCTTCCAGTGGTGATAGTTGTCTTTATCTAGAAACGAGATCTTCACTCCTACATCCTTTTTGCTCATGTTGTTAGTTTGTTTTGATCTTTGAACTCTTAGTATGTAAAGAGCTTGCTCTGATACCAATTGTTATTCCCGAACAATCTAACTACATAATTACAGAATGAGGGGGTTGAATGGAATTATGATTTCTTTTGAATATTTAAAAACTTCTTACGAATATATATATATATATATATATATATATATATATATATATATATAACAGTGTTTGAATAAGCTAGTTGCGGATAAGAAGTATTCAAGTATTCAAACACAAAGTAAATAGATAAGGCTGTTTAAAAACTTTCTGGTGGATTGAATTTTCCACCAGAGATATATATAAATGTAGAAGATCTCTGTGATGCAAATGCACACAGCTGCTTACGAGAGTTCTTACAAACTGAACTTGAGAGTTCTAAATATACATCTTACAAATGTTCTCTTGTTCTCGATTGTCTTGATTAATTAATTAACACTTTTCCACGCTTGGTTTATATATCACAAAGTTACATGTGTAATAAGACAAAACATATGTCTATTATCTAGGTTTAATCACATGTTTCTTCATTTCTCTGTCCCATGCAATCTAGATAGATATAGCATCTTTCAACGTCCCCGTTTTGCATGAAAATGCAAAATGCTTCCTGGTCTTTATAATCCTGATTACAGGATGACACATTCAATTTGTATACAATCAACCCATATGACTGTCAAGTCCCTTTCAACTGCCATTCATATATGATGTTTTTGAGACTTCAACATTATCCGTAGAATCTGTTATGAATCATCCATTGAAGGTACCTTGAGTCATCCATTGAGATCTGTGTAGATTATCCATTGATAGTGTTTCCTTAGCAGTTGATACTCTTTCACTTATGCAGAATTGCAATGCATCATCTATTCATAATTAGCAAACCTATTTTGCATATCTTGCTAGTAGGCAACATGACTTGGAATTTCTAACAACTTCTAAACATTCTAAAATATTTTAGTATACATGAATGTGCTACAGACTTATTTAAACATAAGCTACTCCATCACTTTGATAGTTAAAAAATCATTTAATTTATCTAATTAGAGTGTTTTGTTGAGTTATTATCAAGCCTACAACATATTCCTAACAATCTCCCTCATCCTCAGTACAACTCCAATACCGATAGGTTATTTTGTATGACGCCAAGTTAATTTTCAAGAAAAATTAGGTGAATCAGAGCAAAATATGGTGAATATGTTAGATATAGGTGAAGGGTAAGGTTTGAGAAGTGTTTTGGTTCTATGATATGGGTCAAAACGTATGGGGTTTGATAGGCTCATAGCCAGTTCCTAAAACCACTGAGGGTTGATGATCACAAACTTGTAAAGTACAGTATTAGAGAATTTAGAGATCAACATCAGAGTGATTCAAGATCTTGTAATCTTAAGATCCAAGTAGTTTACCTTCTTACCACCACAATGCTTTATGAAGTATGTCTTAGATGATTATGCTTTCTGATTCTTTTCCTAATAATATCTATTCAGATATTACTAGTTTAAAATATTTCAGGTTAGTTCTACATAGAGAGGATAAGAACTATTCTAAAATAACAATGATTGACATAAAGTAATCAGAGTTTAGCATTATAGAATCAAATATTCATGCCAAGAGAGCATTTAACAGAACTAAACCACAGTTGATTAGTCACAACAAGACTGAATCAATTAAACTATATTCATGACATAAAATATCAGAACTATCTCTAGTTATGCTGCACATTTATTTTAGAACATGTACTAATAATCAGAAAATCAAAGTGACACGGGAGTCCACTATCAGAATGACTCATGGTCTAGTACTCAAATATCGCACATAACATTAAATCAGAGCATAAGTGATATGAGTGTTTTCCAAATTAAATATCAATATCATAAGTTTTTGCATCAGAGAAAAGCATATAATCGTGAAAACATTCAAAAAAAATTATATATTGCTTCATGAACTCTAACTTACTTACCAATTAACAAATATCATGTAAAGCATGGTAATCGGTTAGCTTCAACAGTTTACGAACATGGAAAAATATAATGATAATATGTAAACTTACATTCCCCTCAAAGCATCATCATAGGGGTAGTAAAGTTTACCCCCCCTCAAATTACATATGTTGATTTCCAATTAATTGAACAAATTCAACATGATAAGTTCACTAACCAATTTGTTGAAGGTGGTTTCTTCAAGCGGCTTTGTGAAAATATCTGCAATTTGATCTGTCGTGGGAACATAATGAAGTTCTAAAATACCATTCATTATATACTCTCTTATAAATTGATACCTTATATCAATATGTTTGGTCCTAGAGTGCTGAACATGATTGTAGGAGATTGCTATGGCACTTGTGTTGTCACATTAGATAGAAATATTCTTCAAGTCAAGTACATAGTTTCGGAGTTGGTTTCTCATCGGGAGAAGTTGAGAGTAACAGCTTTCAGATGTGGAAACTAAGTGTTGCTTCTGTTGGATTTTAAACGCAGCGGGGCTTGGCAAAATACTTTTACACATACAAAATCTACATAAAAGCTTATAAATCGTGAATAAAAATTCGAGGGATCGAATCTAACCTTTAAAATAATTCGGAGACAACGATCAGAGATCCTTAGCAGTTGCTCCTCAAGTGTGAAGCACTCCACCGGTATCCACCAAGAAAACGACTTTTAGGAGGAGGAGGAGATGGAGAGAATTTGGTTTTCTAAAACTTTTGAGTTTTTGGGGTTAGAATAAAAATAGGGTCTATAATAGTGTATTTATAGGCAAAATTTTCAGCTGAAATTTTCCCATAAATATTATTATTATTATCCCATTTATTATTCTCATTAATAATTAAAACACCTTTTAATTATTAATCCTTTTTCTAAACACTTTAGAAATAATTCTCTCTCTTGATTTAATTTCCAAAAATTAAATCCTTTAATTAATAATATTAAGAACTTTTCTTAATTAATTTATAATCAATTAAATCTCATTTAATCAATTATTAAATTTGCCAATTAATTATTTATTTCACAAATAAATAATTATTAGCCATTATTAATTAATTCCTCCACCATAAAATCATTCTCTTTTATGGTGTGACCCTGTAGGTTCAATATTAAGCCGGTAGTAGAAATAAATAATAATAAAGCCATTTTATCATTATTTTATAAATTCTCTAATTTATTAAATATGATTAATTAATTAATCACTTTTATTCTACATCGTGAGTGATGCTTCTCAACATATCGCGACTATCCGGATAATATGAATTCACTGCTTAGAATACCAAGAACCTGTCAGAGAATAGTTACCGTACAATAAACTCCTTCTACCCTACAATGTCCCGATTAAATACAAGGCATGGATCTCGTGTCAAGCCTATCTAATTCAATCACTTGCTTACCAATTACTATGCTTAGTTCTATGCAAATTAGAAACTCATTTCTAATTTCATTCACTCTGGCCAGAGATTCCTGAACTAGCATAAGTGGATCAGCCTTGAACATTCGCTTCCTTCACTGGAAGGGGTAGATCCTTTATTGATCATACACTATCTTCGTGTACAAATTCCTATACCTAGTAGAGCCCTAATAATTGTCCCTGGAGACTAAGAACTAAACCAAAGCATAGTCCAGTGTACACAAGATGACTATGATGACCTCAAGTCTAAGGATACTTGTACAACTATCACTGAACAACTGCTGACACGTGAGTGAACTCCATCAGTTGTTCAACTGGGCGAGTCATGTTCAGTGAACTTATTCTATAATAAGCACCTACATACTAGCTATAGTGTCACCACACAAATGTCTATAAGAACAGACATCCTTCATAATTAAGCAAGCATAGTATGTACCGATCTCTGCGGATTATTAATTACCAGTTAGGAATCCTACGACCAGGAACTATTTAAGTTTAGAGTTATCATCTTTTAGGTCTCACTATTATGATCTCATCATAATCCATAAAAAGCTTTACTCTAAACTATGGTATATCTTATTTAAACACTTAAATAGATAAAGCCCGTAATAAAAACAAAACAAGTCTTTTATTAATATCAATGAAATCAAAACAGATTACACAGGAAGTTATTCCTAAATCCTAATACATGATTGGACTTAGGACATATTCCTTTCAATCTCCCACTTGTACTAAAGCCAATCACTCTGGTATCTAATACCCATCTAGTCTTTATGACGATCAAAGTGACTTTCAGAAAGTAGCTTTGTGAGTGGGTCTACTATGTTGTTATGTGTGTCAACTCTATTTCAATACAATACAAGAAATGTTATCGCGCTCCCACTAACCCTTTTGTAGACGCATGGTTCATCTACGTTTTTTATAAAATCAAACTCTTTGATTGTCTCATCAAAACGAATGTTCCATCTTTCGAGAAGCTTGCTTTAAACCACATATGGTTCATAGTAGCTTACACACTAGGCTTTCATTTCCCTTGGAAAGAAAACCATCTGGCTATATGCCAGATCTCATAGTCGTAGTATGCAGCAATCGCAAGCAAAATCTGAACTGATTTTAACAGGGCTACAGGTAAAAGTTTTCATCAAAGTCAATACATTGCCTTTGTTTGAATCCTTTTGCCACAAGCCTGGCCTTAAAGGTCTCCACCTGGCCATCTGCTATAATCTATCTTTTGTATACCGTATACATAGATTCCATTCCGGATTTCATGGCACTATGCCATTCCTCTGAGTCAACACTACTCATAGCCTCATTATAGGTTACAGGGTCGTCATCACCAATGATCGACAACTCATTGTCATTCTCAATGACAAGGCCATAATACCTCTCAGGTTGGTGAGACACTCTCCTGATCTATGAATGGGCTGTTCCACAAAAGGTTGTTCAGTCAGAACAGGTGTTTCCACTTGATCTGTAGTAGTTTGTGCTTCTTGAACTTCATCAAGTTCAATTTTGCTCCCACTGTTTCCTTCAAGGATAAACTCCTTTTCCAAGAAGGTAGCATGTCTGGAGACAAACACCCGATGATCGGTGTAAAAGTAATACCCTAAAGTCTCTTTAGGATATCCCACAAAACTACATTTTACGGATCGATATCCCAGCTTCTCTGGGTCAACTTACTTGACATAAGCTGGACATCCCCAAATCTTAACGTGTTTAAGACTCGGTTTCCTTTCTTTCCATATCTCATACGGAGTTTGAGGAACAGATTTGGAAGGCACCTTATTCATTAAATATGCTGAGGTTTCCAATGCATAACCCCATAGGAATACTGGAAGATTTGCATAGCTCATCATGGACCGAACTATGTCTAACAAAGTTCGATTTCTGCTTTCAGATACCAATCTGGAGGAGTCCACTGGGAGACTATACCATTTACTTTGAGATAATCTAGAAACACTCCATTAAAGTATTCACCACCTCGATCTGATCGAAGAGTTATAATACTATGTTTGGTTGTTTCTCCACTTCATACTTATATTCTTTGAACTTTTCAAAGGCCTCAGACTTGTGTTTCATCAAACACATATCCGAATCTAGATCTATCATCTATGAAAGTAATGAAGTATGAAAATTAACCCATGGCTTGCGTAGACATTGGTCCACATACATCTGTGTGTACCATTCCTAGCAAATTTGCAGCCCTCCCTCCATGTCTACTAAATGGAGACTGCAGTGCCACTATAAAGTGAGATTTTCATCATCCCTTTTCTTTTATTAGTTTGTTCAATCTGAAGTAAATTATGTCACATTCATAAAGACCATTATTTAAAGTACCACATCCATAAAGAATATTATCTCTAAGAATAGAACATTCATTATTCTCAATAATAAATGAAAATCCAGCAAAGTCTAACATGGGAATAATATTCCTCACAATCGAGGGAACAAAATAACAATTATTTAAAACAATAGTATTGCCCGTAGGCATATGTAAATGAAATGATTCTACATCTTCAGCAGCAACTCTTGCTCTATTTCCCATCAGTAGAATCACCTCCTCTTCCTCAAGAGTCCTACTTCTCCTTAGTCTTTGCAACAAATTGCAGATTTGAGAACCACAGGCGGTATCTAATACCCAAGTAGAAATTTGATTTAATGACATATTCACTTCTATCATGAACATACCTGAATCAGAAGCGGTAGTCTCACTACCCTTCTTCTTCTTCAATTCTGCAAGGTAAACCTTGCAGTTTCTCTTCCAGTGCCCCACCTTATTACAGTGAAAGCAAACAACTTTGCTCTTGGGGTCTTCAGCTTTTGGTGGAACCGGCGTTTTCTCACCTACTTTCTTCTTCTTGGAAGAGAACATAAGGCGTTTGTTAGACAACCTAGTATAGTGAAATTGTTTCATAACCTTAATAACAATATTATGAATAAAATCATGAGATTCTTGTGTTTATGAAACACGTAATTGAATATGAATTTTCGATATGAGAGAAAGGATGATTCTGTCAACAACAGATTTTCATCTGTAAGAAAGGGTTATTAAGTGACGCCTCTTGACAATCCTCCACCCGATCTGGGAATCATCTGATTATTGATTATTGATTTGAAATATTTAATTTAAAAGGAAGAATCTCTTTATAATATGATTATGATTATAACGTAATATAATCCCTCTAAAATTAAATAATATCAAGTAGTAATTGGCCAATGACACAACGGGCTTGTGTCGGTCATAGCCTTCCAACATGATAGAAAAGTAGTTCTTATTTTTAAATCATTATCGTTTCGTGCCACAGCCGAGGGCTTTGATTTCGAAGTAAGAAATACTTGTCTATTATATAGAGATGTGTACATTGAATAAGAATCTAAAGGTCGTTACGTGCCACATCCGTGGACCTTTGGGGACTGATTCAATTGTACAGAATTTTGGGTTAGACTTGACTTAGAATATTGAGTTTGTCGTGCCACAGCCGTGACTCAATTATTCAAGAGGCTAAAGTTTGATTAGGGAATAACATTAGATGTAATTGACAAGAGTTGTCTGCCTATTGAACATTACATGGCGTTTCGTGCCACAGCCGGGGTTGTGTTATGGAATGTAGGATCCATATTCCCACTAGCATTATGAATGCTTAATTTTTCACGTAGGGGGTTGAATAAATTAGGAAAACTAGTGGGAGCCACTTATGAATAAAGACCCGATTCATATAGTGTTTTGAAATGAAATCGAATATTTGCTAAGTGTTGTTATGTGTTTATCATTTACAGATTTACTTTGTACGTTATGTCTTCTGCACTATCACTCAGGAGCATACTAGATGCTCACAAATTGACTGGTCCTAATTATGCTGACTGGCTTCGAAACTTGAGAATTGTTCTCAGGATTGAAAAGCTGGAATACGTGATTGACTCACCTAAGCCTACTGAACCTGCTAGTGATACACATAATGATGAACATGTTATGTATCGTAAGTGGATAGATGATGCAAATATTGCTCAATACATCATGCCAGCTTCCATGAACATTGAGCTACAGAAGCAACATGAGCATATGGATGCTCACACTATCCTCATGCATCTACAAGAGTTGTATGATGTGGCAGGGAGGACAGCTCGATATGAGATATCGAAGGAGTTGTTCGGTTGTAGGATGTCTGAGGGATCATCTGTGAATGACCATGTACTTAAGATGATCAATTTGATTGAACGTCTTGGACAACTTGGTTTTGCCATGGATGGGGAGCTGAGCCAAGACTTGGTCTTGCAATCGCTTCTGAGTTCGTTCTCGCAGTTTGTTGTGAACTTTCACATGAATAAGTTGGATGTCAGCCTGCCTGAACTCCACAACATGTTGAAGACTGCGGAATCGAATTTTCCCCCTAAGAAGAGTTCTGTTCTTCTAATTGGTGAAGGTTCCAATCACATATATAAACATGAATAAACATCAAGGTAAGAATGTTACATCATCTAGCACATTAGTCTAAGCATTATACATCTCTATGTATCACATGAAGCATTTAAAAGCAATTAAAAACAGTTAAAAACAGCTTTAAAACACTTTCGGAAATATAAACAGTTCAAAACTTTTATATAAACTAAAATTGATCACTCCATTAGATCCGTCTCGGAAAAACGAATCCAACGGTATATTGCACCCCTAAAACGGAGTTACGAAACTCCTAGAAAATCAATTTTAATGTAAACAGTCGGGCTGTAACGCATTACAGGAACGCGTTACAAGCCATGTAACGCATTCCGGTGATGCGTTACAGCCCTTTTAACCAATTAAAAGGTGTAACGCATTCTTTGAATGCTCCACAGGTGTGTAACGTATTCCCGGAATGTGTGACACCCCTTTTTTTTTTCTTTTCTTATTTTATACAGCCGCCTGACAAGCTCCCGCACGGAATTCCGTGCGCCTGACTTCTCTGTACCCTGACAGTCTCTATTTCTGTGTGCCATCAACAGACAGCATCATCACAGATGCAGATATATACATATAATTACTTTATATTATATATATATATGATTTATTTAATTACGAATTTAATTGTAAGAACTTCAAAAATTCATAATAAAAAATCTATACATCCTAAAATTATGAAAAAAATACCCAGACGATCTACAACACTTGTAGAACCCAGATCAACATTCAAAATTATTCTGAGAAACGATTTCTCATCAGACAAAATTAATCCATGATATAACTTGTAAAAATCATAATTAATTCATACAAGCACATAAAATTCTGAAATTTTTACCACAGATCTATATGCATACAACCTATGCTCTGATACCATTGTTGGATTTTAAACGTAGCGGGGCATGGCAAAACACTTTTACACATACAAAATCTACATAAAAACATATAAATCAGTGAATAAAAATTCGAGGGATCGAATCTAACCTTTAAAATAATTCGGAGACAACGATCAGAGATCCTTAGCAGTTGCTCCTCAAGTGTGAAGCACTCCACCGGTATCCACCAAGAAAACGACTTTTAGGAGGAGGAGGAGGTGGAGAGAATTTGGTTTTCTAAAACTTTTGGGTTTTTGGGGTTAGAATAAAAATAGGGTCTATAATAGTGTATTTATAGGCAAAATTTTCAGCTAAAATTTTCCCATAAATATTATTATTATTATCCCATTTATTATTCTCATTAATAATTAAAACACCTTTTATTTATTAATCCTTTTTCTAAACACTTTAGAAATAATTCTCTCTCTTGATTTAATTTCCAAAAATTAAATCCTTTAATTAATAATATTAAGAACTTTTCTTAATTAATTTATAATCAATTAAATCTCATTTAATCAATTATTGAATTTGCCAATTAATTATTTATTTCACAAATAAATAATTATTAGCCATTATTAATTAATTCCTCCACCATAAAATCATTCTCTTTTATGGTGTGACCCTGTAGGTTCAATATTAAGCCGGTAGTAGAAATAAATAATAATAAAACTATTTTATGATTATTTATATAAATTCTCTAATTTATTAAATATGATTAATTAATTAATCACATTTATTCTACATCGTGAGTGATGCTTCTCAACATATCGCGACTATCCGGATAATATGAATTCACTGCTTAGAATACCAAGAACCTGTCGGTGAATAGTTACCGTACAATAAACTCCTTCTACCCTACAATGTCCCGATTAAATACAAGACATGGATCTTGTGTCAAGCCTATCTAATTCAATCACTTGCTTACCAATTACTATGCTTAGTTCTATGCAAATTAGAAACTCCTTTCTAATTTCATTCACTCTGCCCAGAGATTCCTGAACTAGCATAAGTGGATCAGCCTTGAACATTCGCTTCCTTCACTGGAAGGGGTAGATCCTTTATTGATCATACACTATCTTCGTGTATAAATTCCTATACCCAGTAGAGCCCTAATAATTGTCCTTGGAGACTAAGAACTAAACCAAAACATAGTTCAATGTACACAAGATGACTATCATGACCTCAAGTCTAAGGATACTTGTACAACTATCACTATGTGAACAACTACTGACACGTGAGTGAACTCCATCAGTTGTTCAACTGGGCGAGTCATGTTCAGTGAACTTATTCTATAATAAGCACCTACATACTAGCTATAGTGTCACCACACAAATGTCTATGAGAACAGACATCCTTCATAATGAAGCAAGCATAGTATGTATCGATCTCTGCGGATTATTAATTACCAGTTAGTAATCCTACGACCAGGAACTATTTAAGTTTAGAGTTATCATCTTTTAGGTCTCACTATTATGATCTCATCATAATCCATAAAAAGCTTTACTCTAAACTATGTTATATCTTATTTAAACACTTAAATAGATAAAGCCCGTAATAAAAACAAAACAAGTCTTTTATTAATATCAATGAAATCAAAACAGATTACACAGGAAGTTATTCCTAAATCCTAATACATGATTGGACTTAGGACATATTCCTTTCAGCTTCTTGTTAAACCAAGAAACCAGTCTTCTTCCAAGAAACTAACAGCTTCTAGAAGTACTATTCCGATCAATCTTGCAACCAGCATAATCAGAATCTGTGTAGCCGATGAGATCAAAGCCCGTATATTTAGGATACCAGATACCTAGATTAGGTGTACCCTTCAAATATCTGAAAATTCTTTTGACGACTATCAGATGTTATTCCTTTGGATCATTTTGGAACCGTGAACACAAGCATGTTACAAACATGATATCTGGATGACTCGCAGTCAGGTAGAGCAGTGATCTAATCATGCCTCGGTAGTTAGTGATATCCACCTTCTTACCAGACTTGTCTTGATCACATTTTGTGGCAGTTGCCATAAGAGTCTTTGCAGGTATTGAATCTTCCAACTTGTATTTCTTCACAAGATCCCTAATGTACTTCATTTGACATATGAAGGTATCATCTGGCTTCTGGCTCTTTTAAATTCCAAAGAACCAACTCACCCATCAATACTCATTTCATACCTACTATGCATAAGCATAGCAAACCTTGCACAAAGTGCATCATTCGTAGGCCCAAATATAATGTCATCAACATAAACTTGCACAAGTATGATACCATTTTATGTTTTTTATGAAATAGAGTTTTATCTATGACACCTCTAGTAAATCATTTTTAAGAAGAAATTTGGAGAGAGTGCCATACCATGTTCTTAGCGCTTTCATAGGACTATAAAGAGCCTTAAAGAGAAGATAGATAAAATCTTCAAACTTGGAAGCTACGAAGCCAATGGTTACCACACGTAGACCTCTTCTTAAAGCTCACCATTCAGGAAAGCACTTTTCTAATCCATCTGATATTCATTGAAATTTTAA
Source organism: Apium graveolens (assembly GCF_009905375.1). NCBI lineage: Eukaryota > Viridiplantae > Streptophyta > Magnoliopsida > Apiales > Apiaceae > Apium > Apium graveolens. The sequence continues at coordinate 259,348,725 of NC_133649.1, read as the reverse complement.
TGTGCTACAAATGCGAGAAATATCCTGATGGCTTCATGTCTAGTAACTGGTGTGAAGGTTTCATCGTAGTCAATTCCATCTTCTTGAGAATATCCCTTAGCAACTAGTCTCTCCTTGTTCCTTATAACTATCCCATATTCATAAAGCTTGTTTCTGAAAAACAACTTAGTTCCACTCACAGATTTATCTTTAGGTCTGGGTACAAGCTTTCACACTTTCTATCTTTCGAACTGATTGAGCTCCTGTAATAACCCAAAATTTTGATACTTTGTAAAATATTCGATAAATAATAACCCTGCCGATCAGGGAAAACTTTTAGCCAACACTATGTTATGCATGGAAAATTTAGTTTCCGAATCGATATTATGATTACACGTACCAAATAAGTGTATGTAAAAGCCATTAATTTTCGAAGAAAACGAACTTTGTAAAATGACCTAATCTTAAGAAACAACAAGGAATACGAGAATCACATTACAATCACGAATTTAGAATTCTACAAATCAAAACCCTACAAGGTTTCAAAGCATAAAGGACTTACAAGAAAGAATTTACCCCGCGAATTGCTTACGGAGATTTATTACGAAAAGAATAAGCGACCAAGTGAATACATAAGCGAATAAATAAAATGTATAATTCCATGAAACTTCCCATGCAAGACATTAAAACTAAATATTAAGAATGTAACCAATGATTGGCAATCAAATTGTAACCAATCAAAGAGCATATTAACCTAGTATGGTGAATAGTAGCACGAATAGTAGTTGTAGTACTTGACTAGTAAACTAGCTTTGAAAATTAGCCAAGTTGTAAGATATGATCAAGATTGCATATCTAGGATTATATACACAAATAATATATCACTTATTCAAGAAGAAACCCAAGCAAGCAAGAAAAATTCTCTCTTCTCTCTCCCAAATACTCTTATTCGGCCCTTGAAGAAAAACTAAGAACACAAAACTCAAAATTCAACTTCTAGCCATGGATAAATGCTATAATTAATTTCCAAGATTCCTATATATCAAACTAAGATTAGATAAAATTTTCATATCATTTCATTAAGGTTTGGATGGTTAAATAAATCCATGAAAGTGATGATGAATAGTGCTCAATAGTAACATTTCTTGATTTTCATGGAAAGATTTAGAATTCTTAAACACACCCAAGACTCACCAAGTATCAGCCATGAAGAAGAACACCTTCCAAGCTACCAAGAAAGGTATAAATATTTACCCAAACTTTGTTTAAGTTTCAAGAAAAGCATGGATCTTAGTTATCCCCCTTAGAGGTAGTGGGGGTCTGGAGGTCTGATGCACCTCCAAGTCGTGCTTCATCCTTTGAATCTCAGCCTCGTGAGCCCTGATTCTCACCTGCACTTCTTGAGGATTCGTCCCTCGGGTGTTCCTAGGGCGCTGGTTACCATCAGACATCGGCTATTTACCAGCACGCCTCCTTCTTGGGGCCACATCATCATCCGTTTCACTTTTTATGTGCAAGAAATACACCCATGTGTATCTGGTGAACTCATCCACTATGACCATAACATATTTCTTCTTTGCAATAGACATGACATTCACTGGACCAAATAGATCTACATGTAGTAGGTGATAAGGCTCAAGAATTAATGATTCAGTCTTGCTCTTGAAAGAAGATTTTCTTTGTTTTTCCTTATGACATGAATCATAAAGGCCATCAGGAGCAAATACTGATTTTGGCAGTCCTCTCACAAGATCTTTCTTGACTAATTCATTTATATTATTGAAATTTAAATGAGAGAGTTTCTTGTGCCAATCCCAGCTTTCTTCAATTGATGCTCTACTTAACAGACAGATTGCAGAACCATCAGTACTTGTTGAAAGCTTGGCTTCATAAATGTTACCATGTATGTATCCTTTCAGAACAACTTTGCCTGTAGATTTGCTTACAACTTCACAGTGTTCTTCAAAGAAATCCACATGATAAACTCTGCCACAGATTTGACTAACACTAGGCAGATTGTGTTTAAGTCCTGAGACCAGAGCTACTTCTTTAATGATGACATTCCCAAGATTGATATTGCCATATCCCAGTGTTTTTCCAATGTTGCCATCTCCATAAGAAACACTTGGGTCGGCTTTCTCCACAAAGTCTGATAGCAGGGCTTTATTTCCAGTCATATGTCCTGAACATCCACTGTCCAGAACTAGGATATTTTTCCTGTTGCCCTGCAATCACAAAGACCATTAATGATTAGTTTTAAGGACCCAGACTTGCTTGGATCCTTTGGCCTTATTAAGTTTGTTAACATTTGCAGCGGATTTAGCATCAGAGTTTATGTTAACATTTTTCTTATCAACATTTACACTATCAGACTTTGTATCAGAACTTACACTAGAAGGAACAGTGCTAACTTTCTTTAAAGAAGGTTTTATTTGATAATAATTATAGTACAAACTATGATATTCCTTACAAGTATAAATGGAATGCCATAAAATACCACAATGAAAACAAGGATTTTGTGGCCTATATCCAACAGACTGACTCTTAACTCCTGACTTTGAAGGTAAGGAGTTTATGTTCTTATTCTTCCTGCAAAAAGAAGCCAGATGGTTAGAACTTCCACAGTTATGACATGTTTTTCTAGGAGCATTAGGAACAGGCTTATAATCATTGCTTTTATTCACACTTTCCTTTCCATTCCTATTTTTCCTAGGTGACTTTACCTTGTTTACATTCTTAACATCTTTCAGCTTATGCTTAAGCTGCTTCTTTGTCATTAAGCCTACGTTAACTTCAGTTGTCTTTTCCTGTTTTAGTTTGTCAGAAGTTAATTCCTCTTTAACTTCTGATTTCTCAGTATCAGACTTTACAGCTACAAACTTAACAGGTTTTAACTTTGGCTTTTGTTTAACAACTATAGGCTTAATTTTTACAGTTCCTTTATCATTCTTATCATCTCCATAACCTAAGCCCTCTTTCCAGTTTCCACTACTTAACAAATTCTGAGTTGTTCTTCCAGAGTTAGTCCAAGTCCTGATAATCTCTCTTTCCTTTTCTAACTCAGTTTTTAGAGATTCATTCATTTTAAGTACTTCATCCCTAACATAGAAAGCATCATATCTATCTTTCTGAGTTTGATGGAACATGACTAACTCTTTTTCTAAATAATCATTCCTCTTTTTACAAGCAAGATTTTTAGAAGTTAATCTTTCTTATGTTAAAGTTTGATCTCTATAACTAATGAACATGGTTTTAAGATATCTTCTCAACTCATTAATGTCATCAGTATGAAAGGCATAAGTAGTTTGAGGTACCTTTAACTCAGCAGCTTTAGAACTGCTATCAGCATTTGCCATCAAGGCATAGTTCACCTCACTTTCAGAATTTGAAGTGTCTGTCCAGCTTTTCTTCTTTGTGACAAGAGCCTTGCCTTTGTCACTCTTCACTTTCTTGCAATCAGGAGATATGTGGCCTTTCTCACCACAGTTGTAGCATTTGACATTTGTGTAATCTCCTTTGTCAGACTTCCCTCCTTTTCCTTCAGATTTTCTGAAACTCTTCTTATCAGAACTTGCACCTTTGCTGGAAAATTTCTTTCCCTTTCTGAACTTTCTGTATGCAATCCTTATGATTCATTTCACCATAAGAGCACACAGCTTCATCATCTCTTCATCAGCATCCATCTCAGGCAAACTTTCAGTTTCTGAGTCATCATCACTATCAGAACTTGATGACTCAGTATCAGACTTTGTGATGAGCGCTTTTCCCTTGCCTTTCCTTGAGGTAGCTGTTTTGGGGGATTCTTCCTCAACCTTAAGAGCAACTGTCCTTGACTTTCCTCCTTTCCTCTTGCTTCTTTGTTCCATCTCAAGTTCATGAGTCTTGAGCATTCCATATATTTCATCAAGAGTTGTTTCTTCAAGATTATAGTTGTCTCTTATAATTGTGGCATTTAAATCCCAACTTTCAGGAAGAGCTAACATGAATTTAAGGTTTGAATCTTCAAGATCATACTCCTTATCAACTAGTGACAAATCATTCAAGAGTTTGACGAATCTGTCATATAGATCAGTCAATGATTCATTAGACTTTGAGTCAAAGTGTTCATACTCTTGAGTGAGTATTGTCTTCCTGTTCTTCTTAATCGAATCAGTTCCCTGGCATCTTGTCTCCAAGGCATCCCATATTTCCTATGCAGTCTTGCAGTTAATTAACCTGTTTGACATTACATTATCAATGGCACTATGCAGCAAGTGTTGTACTTTAGCATCCTTGGCAATTGATGCGATATCTTCAGCAGTGTAATCACTCTTCTCCTTTGGTATAGACATTGCTGCTTCACCTGCAACTACAACAACGAGTTTTGTTGACTTGTGAGGTCCTTCATTGATTCTGTCAAGATATTCTGGATCTGTAGCTTCCAGAAACATAGTCATCCTCACCTTCCATATGGGATATTCAGATGGTTTCAGTATAGGAACTCTAATAGCCTCATATCGACTATGGATTTGAGTCTTTGGAGGTTCTTCAGTTTTGGTGGGCTTGGTTGGAGTTTCTGCTTCAGACATGATTGTTTTTGGATCTTAAACTGCTTGTGTGTTAATAGATAGGCTCTGATACCACCTGTTAGGTCACACACACTATAGAAGGGGGTTGAATACAGTGTATAGCACAATCAAATCGAATTCAAAGAACACAAGTAACAGAAAACAAACTTTATTAAACTCTGTTACAATGTAGAACTGTCATCTCTCAGTGATGAACAAATATCACGAGAGCTGCTAGGGTTACAATGAATAATATTCTCAATAATGATAACACTTATAGTGTAAACCCTATGTCTGTGTTTATATATATTACACAGTTACAAGATAATCGCTAATTGATATGGAATATAATTCTGCTTCCTAAAATATATCAATCAGTTATCTTTTCTTCCAAGTATTATATTCTTCACAGAATTCGTTCTTCATGAATATCTCTTCTTGTGTTTGTCTTGATCTTCTTTCCTTTCAATCAGCCGCCTTTCTTATCTGAAAGTTTCCTTTAAGTCCTGATATTATCTCCTGGTAAATATCTCCTGAACCTTAAGTACTGATAACTTAAGTTCTGTCTTCAGTATAAGTGCTGATTTCAGTTAAGTACTGATTTGTCCTGTTTAAGTAAGATATGAAAACTAAACATAAATCATATTAGACATGACATTATCAAATATATCTAACAGAACAGTCAGTGAAAATGGAAGGCATTCATTAGCGCAAATTATTAGAATTAGAAAAAAAAGAAGATTAATGTAAATTAAGTTAGTCATTTGAAACAATGAAATAGATAGATTGATTGTGAATGAGTTGTCTTGTTGTCACAGGTATAACGAGTTCATAAGGCGTTTATGTGTATATAACCAGGAAGAGTAATTTAGCTCCATATGTATAGAATGGAAATTTGAATTAGGTTGCATGAGCAACTGAGAGATGTTGATATTGGCGAAAGACTGTTCAGTGGTGGTGAAAATGATGAGTTTTGAGAAATTCTAGGTAAGATACTCGAGAAATATCATGGTCTGTTCCTTAGCATGATTCCGAGGACAGAATCTTTTTAAGGGGGGAAATATGTAACGTCTGAGAAATATTATGTAATTATTTTTATCAATAAATAATTATTATGTGTTTATTATGTGAATTCTGGTGAATTATTTGATGATTGATATTAATATTTGTGGTGTGGATATCTGATAAAATTAGGAAGTTTTAATTTCTATTTATCCAGAATTGAATATAGATAATTTTGGTATTTTTTTCTGGTAATTTTTAGATTATTGTATGATTTTATAAGAATTTATAGAATTAATAATAATTATTTTTACGTAATTATAAAATTACTTTTTAGATTCAGAAATCGTCCCACTTCAACCGTTTTTACGTTTTTCAACCCGAAACTCTTCCAAAAACTCTTTCCCAACCTAATTTGATCATTCTGAACACTTTTCATATTTGACTTTCTCGATCCGGGGTACGGTTTGCCCTATATGAGTCCTGGCGTGAAATTTTTGATACGCTAATCATTTTATAGATCGGTAAAACACATATTCTCAAAAGGCGATGTATTATTACCATATTTTTGTATAAAATATTTTATAAGAGGATTTGTTTTAATGATTATCCAAATATGGTATTAAAATTGTATCATTATATAGTTACTTAACGGCTAAGTAACCTATTTTCGGATCCGATATGTAAATACAATCGTCAATTTATTAAATAAATAAATTTGAGATGGTTCGGTCAGCTGTGTGTTGTTTTATTAGTAATTATGCGTAATTATTCGGTGCGAGGATTAATTTTATAAATAATTATTGAGCATTTTTAATTCATTGTTGCTTTTAAAATGATTTTATTGAATATTATTATCATAAATGCTAAAATTATCTCTTAAATTATTTTTGTTGCTTTATAATCCTATTGATTATTTTCGGGAATTTATATAATTTAGAAATCAATATTTTATTGATTAATTATTTTTAAATGATATTTTGAATTGCACATAATTGTAAATTCAATATTTTATTCCAGAATGCTTCAAAAATCATGAAAATTTTATTTTATTAACTTTTAAATATTTCGAGAGTTTTAAAAATTATTCCCGATATTTTCTGTGTAAGAACCCTAAATTTTGTAATATTTTAAAACTTCAGTGAATAATAATTGGATGTGATTATGCAAAAATTTTGAGTTCACCATAAATGAATAGTGGAATCTTGAGAATCCGAGAACGTATTCTGGTTTAACGAGCGAAATAAGTGAATGCAAAAGCCGTCGAAATTCGAAGATTCCCACCCATACTATGTGTTTTAGAATCCATAAAGAATGGTATAGAACCGGGAATACTACGTTAAATAAACATCTCATCAAGATGTTATTAAGTTCAAGAGAAGGGAATGGAAGTGATTAAAGGATTATAGACGATAAACGAAATCCTTGCGAAACGAAACGTTCTACGGGAAAACTATCGGAATAAAACGACAAGTGCATGAACGATAATTAAATGAGGAAGTAATTGGAAGCCATGCAAGTTGGCCATGCATAATCCTACACCCAACTAATAGTTAGAAGTGTAACTAGTAGTTAGTCAATCAAACTAGAATAATGTTGTGAATAGTAAAGGGGGAGACAAGGAGTACATGCACCATACCTCCATATTTCTCTCATTCAACACACAATCACAAGCCATACTTCTATTATTTCTTGTCCAAGTTCATCTCTTATACATATATCCACATATGTATACTTATAACCTAACACACTTTCAAGAGCCAAGCAAAAGAAAGCCATTCTCTCTATCCTTCTCCATTTCCGAATTTCCAAGAACCCCCAAAAAATAAAAATTCATAACTTAAGATCTACCCACTCAAATGTCATGAAATTTTAACCGTAGCTGCTCCATATCATAGGTAAGCTTCATACCAAATTTCAGACTCAAATAATATTTTTTAATTTTATAAAAATGTTTAAAGGAGATGCTGAATAGTAACTCCGAATTTTACTAACTCGTTTTCTTGATTTCTCTTGTTAGTCTAAGGCTTGTTAGGGATAGATCAATATTTTACAAGATTAATACACTACTCCTAGGTGTTCTAAGGATCCAATAAGGTATAACTCTTCACCCTTAAAGATTTTATGGTTGGATTTTAAGGATTATTGTTATATGGTTTCAAGATTTAAGAGATTGTGAATGCTTAAGATTTATATGTTTAAATCTTGTTAAGTTTTAAAGATTATGAGATGTGGTTCTTGGATGATACACTAGATGATGTAAATAATGAGTAGATGAGTGAATCTTGAAGATTATATGTGTTGATGTTGGTTACAAGTAGTGGAAATGGCAAGATCTTATTGTGGTTGTTAAGTAGTGGACTTGTTGCACATATTCTGGTTTGTGCAGAGAATTCGGCCATGAAATAATCTGTAAAGTGTGAACCATTAGACATGAAAATCTAGATATTGTTTTTTAGTTTCGGTACAAATAAAGAACGTCGCGAGGCGATTTACGGTTTAGGAGTTATTGCCCATTTAGTGAAAAGCATTTCTGTGAGAACACAGTTACGGATTGTGGAGTTATGTGATGATTTTGGAACCCTTCAAATTATAATTTGACTATGGAAAAATCATGGTAACTGGATATTACAGTAAGGAAGAAGTCCCAAAAAGAATTTCATTAAAATAATAATTTTCCAATTTTATAAAATTGTTGGAACCAAAGTCGTACGGTAATGCTACACGACGCGTAGCCACTGCCTAGCTACTGCCCTGTTTTGATTAAATCTGGAAAATTTGTTTTCTAAAAAGGACAGAGTTTGTTTTTGACTAAAAAGTAGAAGTTATCTAGATCGTGCACACGAAGACGGCGTGTCGATTGATTTAACGGTTTGTGTGTTATGAGCGTTTTAGTAAAACTAGCGCGAATAGTAGAACTCCATAGTAGACCGAACTTTGGAAATATTTTCACCTATTTAAGTTCATATTTTCAAATTGAAACTTTTGTGATAATTATCAAAAAAATACTCAAGAAGTCCTTGAGGTGGTTTGGCATTTAGATCTTAATTTTTTCGATTTATTAAAAATGCTAGCGTGCAAGTTGCGTAATAGTAATTCAATGAAAAGTCAACTATGGAAGTACTACTTTGACCGCCCGTTTTGGCCAAGTTAATAATATAATTTGGAGATGATCAAAACACGAGTTAAGGATTGTAAGAAGTACACATAGTTGTGTCGAACGAGATTTTAAATGGACAGTAACGAGGTGTGAGATGTCGTAAGTTAAATGAACCCGAGAGAGTGAAGATCGGGTAGAATGAGTCTACTTAGAATAAGTCGATCATTGGTTAACCCGACTAACCGAGGTTATATTATGTCTTGGTAGAGGTTCCAGGACCGAGAGGGATACATCAAGGTAGAGCTTGGACATCAGGAAAGTTTACGAAACCCTATCACAAATTATCCATGCTATATACACTGTTGTGATATTGATGCCATAATTTACAGTTTGAAAATATATGCTTGTCTGCGATATCAATACATTCAAATTATGCAATTGTTTATGAAAACAAACTTCGTTTTATACGTGTATGAGAAATTGAAACGTAATTTTATTATAATACAAGATAGCGGGAGTCAGAGATATTTTAAATCGATTTAATTCCGGAATGAGCCGGACGCGGAAGATTTCTATTTCAATAAACAAAGTACTTTCGCGTAACATACATATTAAGCGAACGATTGAGATTTGATTTATAACTATAAGAGATAATCGAATATTCACTCAAGGGATATCCTATTTGATTATTTATTTATAAGTAATACCTAAAGAGTTACTAAAATATCCGGAAAATACTTAAAAAGATATTGAAAAGTTTTTAAATCAATTCACTCTATCTAAAATATATGTAACCATTCGAAGGATAATTATAAGATGTCAAATCTTGTCTTAAGTATTTAATTAAGATTTTTATCAATTCATTGAACCTTATTGAGAAACATTTTGTACTTAAGGTTTTATCAATTCATTGAACCCTTCTTAAAAATATTATGAGACTGTAAATATTTAATATTACGTACCTCTAAAAATTATTTAAAAATAGACATAGTTCCCAAGGATACTTTTTAAATTATTCAAAATTTCTCGGAAGAGATCAATCATCTGAAACTTATCAAAACCTTAGGAAACTTAGTCTAGGAGCATAAGGGTTTTGCTTCCTCCCTCAATGAAAAACAAGTGAACAATATATGTAAAACTTTACTACAGTTAAGGGTTTAAAAATGATTTTAAATTCAAAACTCCGACAACTCCCAAGGATCAATTGAATTAAAATTGATGAATAAATCATCTTATTTAAATGTCAACTCAGAACGATCTATTCCTTCGATAAAGGATTTTGTGTAAATGATATAATTGTCTTGGGACTGGAATGTGGCCTTCCCGGCACGGAGAGGTATCGGGTAGTGACCAGGCGCGGAGTGGCGCAGTGTACAGTTATATGGTCTCTGTGACCATTGACTTTCGGACTTGCACGAAAATAGGCAACCATCGTGTAATGTCTTGATAAGCCCAAAGGCGGCTAGGTTTGTATTCCTTCTACTAGTAGAGAAAATTTTGTACTCGGCTGATCACCGGTACGTGGTTTATTCCAGTATAGTCCCTTTCTTCCATTTTGGAAAATTGTTGTGCAATCTACAACAGAAGGCCGATAAGGCTGAGTTTTAAATCATGAAATGCATGATGTGAATATCAAATCCAGTTTATAATTCTGGTTCGAGTAAAATCTTGAAGTTTGAAAAAAAAGATGGGGACAGTATAAAGTGGATATAATGTTACAGTTGATTTTGAGAATATTACAAGTTTGACAAGCATATATGTTTTCAGAAATCTTTGAAAAATATGAAGTACATTTATTGTTATATATATATGTATACATATAAATATATATGTACCTTTCCGAGCCATAGTATTCACTCTTGCTTTTATATATTATATCACAACAGATAGCCAGTATGCTGGAGAGAATGGCAATTGCGTGGAGAATACATAGATTGCCCACAAACTCATTGCAGCTTTGCTCAGGTGGACCAGAGTATGCAGATAGGATGCTGTTCGAGTTAGAAATATTCATAACTTCATGTAGAGGTTATGAGTAATAGTGTGAGATCCTGGAAAGTGTATTTGATGTGTAATAACAGATGTTATTGGTTATGTATTGTTTCTAAGATTATAACTTGTATGTGTGAAGGATTGGGGTCTATGATGTGGTTTTGTTGGATCATAGGGATTAACACATGTGACAAAGGATTGGATGGATATGTGACGACCCAGATTCCTAACCCCGGATTTGGGGGTGTTACAGAAGTGGTATTAGAGTTTTAGGTTATAAATCTTGGAAACGATAGTAGTAAAATCGGGTAGACGTAAGGATAAAAATGAATTAATGAGAACTCTCATCGAGTTCGTAGTCGGATTACTACGGAATAGTCGTGACGGTAATACCCCAAGGGAACATTAGCCTTAAGAGTAGAAGTATCGGTTGAGTTATTAGCAGTCGATTGAAAAGCCAACATTAAAGGAAGAGAATGAGTTGCAGTACTCAGAGACAAGATGTAACACCCCCAAATCCGGGGTCGGGGATTCGGGTTATGACGAGTTCCATATCCCTTAACAACACTTAATCTTAACAATCAACCAATTCCTGCGTACTGTGACCCCACAATATACACACACACCGCAAGTTATAGTCTCAGAGATGAATACCCAAAAAACAACACAAGTCATTTTATTCCACATAATAAGTCATTACACCTCAAGAAGGTTCTGAATAAGTTTACATTTCTTTGCCATTATTACAATTAATAAAGATACATAAGTATGGTACATCAAAAGTTGAAATTCTAGCCTATTGGTAGTTTCCACCTCAGCTACAGCGACATCAACGCCTATAGGAAACTGCGGAACGTTTCCTATCCGCTCGTGAATTGGGAGCTTGATCATGTTCATCTTTTCTATCTGTTGTTGTGTGATGAAAGAAGAAAGCAAGGGTGAGCAACAAGCCCACCAAAATAATATGTATAATTATTAACAATATATGAGCATTCTCATAGTACTCATGAAAGTCTTGGTCAAGAAGAAATGAACCAAGTTTGATATCTTAATGCGATGAAGTCACAAAATATTCAGTATATATACATATATACTTTTCAAAATCTTGGAAGTCCTCTTCCATGCATAATATACACAGAGTTCCAGTTTATAACTGTATAAAAATATCGTTGCAAGGTGATCTCATATATCTAACCTTGTCTCAACGTTTTTGTGAAAATCTTTGTCATGCATAAGATAATCATTAACCAGATATAAGTTGAAAAGATGAAGTTACAAGATACTCCAATATACTTATATCTTTTCCGAATACTACTTGAACTACCACCATTCAAGTTATAATTAGTTTCAAAAGTTCATCCCATAGATGAGACTACAAGACAAGATTTGAATAGATTCAATCTTTGAATATCATTATAAATAATGAAGTTATGAGATACTTCATTAAGTCCCGATATATATATACACCTATATATATATACATTTCATACACTCCTTGAAAGACTCTGTTATTAAAATTATAAACAGAGTTGCAATATCCAATGAATTTGGAAAGGAGAAAACCTTGGCATAAACCTGATATCTTGCTGATCAGGCAAAGATACCAATAAGTAACCTTTTCTACTAGTAGATGGACGAATTCCCCACCGGTCATCACCCTGGTCGGAATAGGACCTTATGCTGGACTGCCACTCAGCCACTTATGCATTTGATGGACTCCCACTGAGCCACTTACACTATCATGGACGCCCATTGAGCCCATGTTGCTTATGTCGACTCGATAGATGGACTTACTTCCCGAACGTTGGGTAAGTAATCAATTCATTTATCAAAACAGCAACCTCGTTGTGAATATAAAATACACCACAGAGCCGGATCCCTCTGGTTTTGAGAGAGTATTTAAATCCCCTTTAAAATGAAGATCTTAAATATATAAAAATGAGTTTTGGGATCCGCTCTAACTTTTAAAAATCATTTTAAAGACTCGAAAACACTTTAAAGAGTGTTTGGAGTAATGCTGATTTAATGAAGTAAATCAGTCCCAATATATTTAGAAAATATCTGAATATTATTATTTAAATAATATTCCCATAAAGAATAATATTTATACAAATAATTGAAGTAGAAGTTGTAAGACTTATACTTGAAATGAATATTATTTTGAATAATTGATTATCGACACCTTATTCTTTAATAAAATAAAGAATATATCTCAGCAAATAATCGGAGTCATAACTCCTCAAATGAATATTCAAAATAATATTCAATAAATAAAATAAAAGGAGTCATAAGTCCTCAGATGAATATTCAAGTAATATTCATTAAATAATATAAAGGAGTCATAAGTCCTCGAATGAATATTATAAATAATATTCATTAAATAAAATAAAGTGAGTCATACATCCTCAATTGAATATTCAAATAATATTCATTAAATAATATAAGCTGAGTCATAAGCCCTCGAATGAATATTCGTAATAATATTCATATAATAAAATAAAGGAGTCATAAGCCCTCGAATGAATATCCCAAATAATATTCATATAATAAAATAAATGAGTCATAAGTTATCGAATAAACCTTATTCGATTAATAGTTTTGAAAACTATAACCATATATATATAAAAATATATATTATACTCGGGAACATCGACTCCCGGTTTAAAAATATGTTCACCTTTGGGTCCTCTATACTAAGGGTATACGCCACTACTGCTTATCTCTAGCATAGGTATTATGCAACTTATAAGCAATTGAAATCAACAGATAGATATCAAGATTATGAAATAGACATGCACATATACCATATCAGCATGCCACAATATATCGCAAGATTTGCTAATAACAATCATGCACTTATCACAAGATAATGCATATACATATATACATCACAACAACAGTATAACGGGTAGAAAACTTGCCTGAGCGACTGGGGGTTACGAATGGCTCGGGACGAGTCTGGTAACCTATAAGCAACAAGTAAGTTGGAATTAAACCAAAGTCACTTGTAAATCTATACTCTAACCAACTCAGACTCTAACGCTCATTTTGCGCTTACTGATTCTCTTAAGTCACTCGAGTACCCTCGGCTCCACCATTTTTAATAATTTAACCATTACGAGTTTTAAGGCGATTCCTTCGCGAGTGTCTTACCAACTGCCTATTACACCTTACATAAATGTTTCATACTTCAATTAGTCCTTTAAGGTCTTTAACCTATGTTTCAAAGTAAGGCGAGGGGTAAGGGTTCGTTCGCGAAACGTCATTACTTAAAACGGCCGTTTCTCCTAAACCGTTCATCGGAATCAAACGAACCACATATCAAAACGAAGCTCGTAACATAAACTATCTAAACATGGAAATGGTCAAAACCCAGCAGTGAGTTCAAGGTTTCTGATGTTAAGAACAAAAAAACAGTCTACGGTAAATCGGGCATTACGACGGCTATGTTTACGCGATTTCCCAAATTTATACCATTCCAAATCCACCACAATTCAACCCCAATTCACAACCCAATCAAAACTCCATCCAAACTACATCATAACAGCCCCAACACTCAACATTAACAATTTATACTTATTCCCCACATGAACTAAAAGCTTTACTTAGGTTCTTTAACTAATTATCAAGATTTACAACTCCAAAAATACCACCAAACCAACTAATCTCTACAAACTCAACCAAACGTTAAACAAACAAGCATCATGCTTCACATATACTATATCAAACATATTCATTCCTAATTACTCAAAACTAAAGCTAGGGTTTGGAGTTTATACCTTCCTTGGAGAGTGGAGAATCAAGAGAATGGCTTGTAATCACCCTTAAAGTCCTTATCCAAGCTTAATCTAAACAAAACTTTAAGAACACAAATTTTAGTTCTTGAAAAACACTATTCACCATCTTCTTCCATGATTTATAGAAAAAGATTGGCTTGGAATTAGAAGCTTAAACTTATAGGAAGTATGTAACTATCCATGGGAAAGCTTAGATAAATACCTTGCTAAATAGTAAGTGGTGGAGCTTGGATCTTCATTTTGTTAAGAAAGAAGCCGAGAGCTTCATGAAGAAATGAAATATCTTTGTGTTTTGTGAGTTGTTTGCTTGGTTACTAGCTTTTGATTTTGGTAAATTACCTTTTTAACCATGAAATTTGTGTGGTTATTAATCAACCACACCTCCTTCCCTTATGTCATGCTTAGGTCATCCTCATGATGTCATCCTCCCCTCCTTGTCCTATTCTCATTGGTTGGGTGACATCATCCTCTCTAATCCCTTTGATTAACTTCCTAATTGTTTGCCTAATGACCGCTGATCTGTTATACCGTTCGCTTAACTTTCGTTTTCGTTTATCGTTTGAGGGTGTAAGTCATATGTCATAGCCTATTTGTATATTAGAGGATTCAACTAAACTCAAATAAAAATGTAATAAGTAAATAGTGGATCTACCGTCAAAGAGATCTCGCAAAGTAATATCTGTCAAAGGATTCAGAGACAAGGTTCATCTACAGACTTGAGGAATTAATTCACTGGAAGAAGTTCAAGAAATTGATCATGCCTCAGTGATATAAATCAAGATTGTGGATTTAATCAAGTGACAGAGATCTCGTCAGAGTATCAATTAATTACAAGGATTTAATCTGAAGAAAATCAAAGTGTCAAAGTCAAGACATGAAGAAACGTCACGGAAGTTAGTCACTCATGAACCAGACAGTACATCGAGTGTCAACATTGAAGTGGTGGAATTGATTCATATATTTCAATGATTTTCAGAAGATATGCAGAAGAATTGATGCTGCTCAAGATTAGTATTAATTCTCTATTAATTAATTAAGTCATATAATTTAATTAAGAAAATAAATTATATCAACAAAAGATTAATTTATTTGATTAGTTAAATTAATTGATTAATTAATTCAGAATTAATATTAAGGTTTTTCAGAATTTTTAATTAGTTAAAATCTGTTTTAATTCCAAAAAGACAACTGATTGTATTAGTATGACAATCGGTATGACAATCAATAGTCATACCGAAAGTCATGCTAATTCAGTTGATTGTCTTACCAGAATTATTATTAGATTAAAACCACTTATTAATTCAGCAAAAACAATCTGTTTGAACTACTATGACAATCGGTATGACAATTGATAGTCATACCGAAAGTCTTGCTAGTTCATTCTGATTGTCTTGCTAGCTCTAAAGATAGTCCTACCAATTGTCTTACTGAGCCAAAGGATTGTCATGCCAGCTCTATTTTCATTCAGCTGAATTGATTAAAAGAAGCAGAAGCATTCATTCTTCATTATCCAACAAAAACAGAACCCGAGAACAAAAGAAAAAGAAGCAGAAAAATATTTCATCTCATCTGCAAACTTCAAGATCAATTTCTAGATTGTAAAGTTAAATCCAATCAACTAGAAATCTTTATCTTGTTCTTGTGTAACAATCTAGCGGATCAAAATCCCTAGAACTTAATCTCAAATTGCGTTTAGCATTTGAATCTTTTTATTAAAAAAATAGAATAAGTTCATGTCGAATTTATTCTAGATTTGTGATAATTAATTTGAGATTAATTCCTTGTAATCGATACAGTTGTTGTAACACCTTTTAAGTTTAATAATATTTTTATTTAACTTGAATTTTGTTTCACATTTTTTTTATTCCCCATTTAATTCGATTATTCGGTACTATTTGTATTCAACCCTCCTTCTACAAACACATTGGGACCTAACAATTGGTATCAGAGCCTTCTGATTAACGAACAAATCAAGATCCTAGACTTTTGTGATTTTTCAACTCCTTGAATTTTTATTCATTCAAAAATTCATAATGACTTTACAAAAAGTTGGAACCGTTAAAATTCCACAATTTGATAAAGAGAATTATATTATGTGGAAGAAGAAGATGCTCTTATTTTTACAAGTGGCAAATCCCAAATATTCAAACTTGTTAAAGAAGGGGATAAGAACTCCGATGGTTATTGAACCGGAGGTGATAGTAGATGATGTTGTGATCACCAAATCCAGAACTTATCCTAAAGATCCTGAGGATTTTTCTCCTGCTGAAAAAGATGAAGCCTCCTTGGATGCCAGCCTTTAGTTAATTTTAATTGATTCCCTTGATCCCTTGATGAACAGACATGTGATGAACTGTAAAAATTCCAAACATATGTGGGAAACTATTGAGGTGATCAATGAAGGCACAGAGGAAGTTAGGGAGAACAAGTTGGAGATCCTAACCTCTGAGTATGAATATTTTAAATCAAATCCAGGAGAAGGAATTACTGAAGTGTTTGAGAGGTACAATGCGTTGATCAATAACCTGAACATAAATGGGAAATATTATTCAATCAGGGAGGTCAACAAAAAGTTCCTTTTAACACTGCCAACTCATCTTGAACATAGAATCACTGCCATTAGAGAAGCTAGAGATCTGAGTGAGATTTCTTTGGACAGGCTCTATGGAGTGTTAAAAACCTATGAGTTGGAGCAGATTCAACAGAAGGAAGTCTACGGGAAGGATAGAATGGTCAGCACATCTACTGCACTTGTAGCTGAAGGTCAACAACGACAGCAATCTCTACAATTGTAGAGAATGGTACAGTGTTCCAAGGCTGAGGAAAATATGTTAGTAGCAGAATATGATCCTCCTACTACAAATCAATCAAGTGATGATTTTTATTCCTTGGAAGAGCTGGAGCAATTGGAATACGAGTCAATGGCCCAAATTGTCAAGAGATTCTCCCATGTCAGATTCAAGAGGAATCCCAAGCTTAAGTACAAGTCCAACTACAACAAATTCCAGAAAGGTGGATCTTCATCCTCTAACACTAGCAGTGGTGGATACAAAACAGGGATGGTTGATCGGAGCACCATTAGATGCTATAACTGCAATGATTTGGGACACTTTGCCACAGAATGTAGGAAGCCAAAGCAAGTAAGAAAGAACTCTGAAAGGGCTTATCTGGCAAAGGGAAGAAGCTGGGATGATACTGACAGTGAAGATGAAGATGAAGGAAATCTTGCTCTTATGGTTATTGATGGAAAAGCTTCATCATCAAGAATAGAGGTAAAACTTTCTGATGCTGAAATGGTTTATCATCTAAGAGGTAACTTAGATTGTGCACGTCGTGATAATGAACTGTTAAGTTTACAGATCACGGACCTTGAGAAAGAGGTCAATGAATTAAGACTTGTGCACATTAATCAAGACAAATTAAAAGAACAAGTATCTTTTCTAGAGAATAGAGTTGACTGTTATAGAAAACTCGAAACTATTCTCAAAGACAAGATCACCGGTCTTGAGACTAAGGTTAGAGCCTACTTCAATTCTTGTTCGAAGGCTAAAGAGTTCTACAGTAAGCAATCTGTTAATCAAACATCTGGAATAGGTTATGATTACAATGTTGCTATTGGAGAATTAGGCATAAACTCCCCTCCTCGTGTCTGTGCTAAAGGGAGGGAAGTACCACATGTGCTTAAGGGTGTTGATGAACCCCTCTATAAACCATAAATTGCTGAACCATTTGATGCGACCTCTTCTGTTATTTAAGAAGAAATCCATACTGAAGATCTTGCTAATGAGAAGGTTGTTTCCAAGTCAAGTGTGTCGAAAGTTCCAGTCAAAGTTGTGAAAGCAACTGAGACTAACTCAGACACACATGAGTTGGATAACAAAAATGCCATGTCTACCATGCATAAATTGCCTGCTGTTAATCACTCTCATAAAGCATGTGGTGTTTCTAATTGTATGTCTTGTGCTTTTAATATGATGTATGCTTATTTTAATGGTAAGCATGTTTCTAATGATAAGACTACTCCTCGTCAGCATGTGAATAACAAGAAACATGATAGGTCTAAGACTGCCAGTCCTTCTAAGGCTAGAAAGGAGACATTTGTGCCTAAGCTTAAACAGAAATTTGTTAAGGCTGTTTACAAGGTCAAATGTTCAGTCATTGAGAAAGTTGAGACAATTAAAATTAAAAATGTTGTTTTGCCTGACAAAGGACAATTCTACAAGTATGCCGGGCCCAACCAAGTTTGGGTTCCGAAGAAGGTCTAATCCATTTGTAGTGCATGGCATTAAACAGGTATAACCGGTAGTGTGTGTAACACCCCCAGATCCGGGGTCAGGGATCCAGGTCGTCACGGTCCTTCTTTCCACAATATCACCTCACTTAATTAATAATACTAACCTTATGATGTGACCCCACACTAACACACACCACAACCCGTTATAGTCTCAGAGATGAAATTGAAATAAGTACAAGTCTTTGAATCCACCATTTAAAAGTTATTATAACCCAAAATGATTACTTGATAAATTTACAGTTAATTGCCATTATCTGCCACAAGTTATAATTATACATAATTTGATTCTCAAAAGTAGAATGCCTGATCTACCAATAGATCTACCTCTGCACCTATAGCAGCCACAACATCATCGGGAAGACGCGGGATGCTTCCCACGCGCTTGCGCTGGGTCTGCTGGAGTCTGGCCATCTTTCCTAACTGTTGTTGTGTGATGAAGAAATAAAGCAAGAGTGAGCCTTACAGCTCGCAAGATAATATATATAGTGATAACAATAATATAAGTATCTAAATGGATACTTACTAGAATCTTTATCGTGAGTAAGGTAATTACTTACTGGATATAAGTTTTAAAACAAGGGATGAAGTTACCAAATACTTCACTATACTTATATCATTGATAAAGCCACTTGAACTACCACTGTTCAAAGTATAATAAAATTCACGAGGTCATCCCATAGATGAGACCACAAATAAAACTTGAAAATATTTGATCTTTGAAATATTTTGAAAAGAGATGAAGTTACGAGATACTTCATTCAATGGATACACCAGTAAAAATGTTTGACCCTGTCAATGCTTCGGCAACCACCCATTAGTAGCCTTTCAATCGAAATGCTACGGGTAGTGTTGCAGAATTATCCAAATGGATGATGAACTCATTACGGGAGTTTACCGCGCCAGGAAGACCACTTACGATGATCAGTCGTAGTAGTACAACCCCACCATTTTCTACATGTAGAGGAGAACCTGTCGGATTTACTTGTCAACCGAACACTGAACTCCTAGGGAATGGACCGCCTTAGCGGAACTTCCAGGCCATTTGGGCCAATATAATAAGGCTGGGCCGGCGCTACTCGACCACTTACGCCACTCCTAGTTCAGATGAAATCCATGACTCTGAAACGTAAAGCTCGTTTCCCCCCTTTCCCCAAGTAGAAACTTGTTGATACGGCTCCACCAAGAAGTCGTATCTAGTTGGAAAGGAAAACTCACCGATATTTCCCAGGCGATGCCTGTTAATGGATTAACTTGTTCCAAGAATTTTACTTCCCGAATATTGGGTAAGTAATCAAAAACTCTTTTACCAAGACAACAACCTTGTTGCGAATATAAAACACACCACCGAGCCGGATCCCCCAGGTTTTGAGCGAGTATTTAAATCCCCTTTTTAAAAGGAAGATCTTAAATATAAAAATAGTTTTGGGATCCGCTCTAACTTTTGAAAATCATTTTAAAGACTCGAAAACACTTTAAAGAGTGTTTGGAGTAAAACTGATTTAATGAAGTAAATCAGTCCCCAGAATATTTAGAAAATGACTGAATATTATTATTTAAATAATATTCCCATAAAGAATAATCTTTATAAAAATAATTGAAGTAGAAGTATTAAAACTTATACTTGAAACGAGTATTAAATAACCAAAGATATACTTATATGAAAGTACTATCTTTATTTGAATAATCGAAAATAAGTTTGATTATTGACACCTTATTCTTTAATAAAATAAAGAATATACCTCGACAAATAATCGGAGTCATAGATCCTCAAATGAATATTCAAATAATATTCATTAAATAATATAAACTGAGTCATAAGCCTTCGAATGAATATTCAAATAATATTCAATAAATAATATAAAAGAGTCATAAGCCCTCCGATGAATATTCAAGTAATATTCAGATAAATAAATAAAAGGAGTCATACGCCTTCGAATAATATTTGAAATAATATTCAATAATAAAATAAAGTTTAAAGTTATCGAATAAACCTTATTCGATTAATAGTTTGGAAAAATTATAACCATATATATATATAAATAAATATATATATATATCCATATCCATATATACAAAATGTACTCGGGATCCTCGACTTCCGGTTTTAGAAAATATTTTCACCTTTGGTCCCTATACTAAGGGTATATGCAAGTTACCGCTATCCTCTAGCATAGGTATTATCAACTGAACCAACAGATATATATTCCAAGAATATGAAACAGGCATGCATATATACCATATCACATGCTACAATATATCGCATCATTTGCTAATTATCCAACATGCATCTATCGCAAGATAATGCAAATACATATATTCATCACAACAACAGTATAACGGATAGAATACTTGCCTGAGCGACTTGGGGTGATAAAAGGCTCGGGACGAGTCTGGTAACCTATAAACAACAAGTAAGTTGGAATTAAACCAAAATCACTTGTAAATCTATACTTTAACTAACTTAGACTCTAACGCTTGTTTTGCGCTCACTGATTTGCTTAAGTCACTCGAGTACTCTCGGCTCCACCATTTTTAATAATTTAACCTTTACGAGTTTTAAGGCGATTCCTTCGCGGGTGTTTTACCAACTGCCTAACACACTTACCATAAATGTTTCATACATTAATTAACCCTTTTTGGTCTTTAACCTATGTTTCAAAGTAAGGCGAGGGGAAAAGTTTCGTTCGCGAAACGCCGTTACTTGAAACGGTCGTTTCTCCTAAACCGTGCATCGGAATCGAACGAACTACATATCAAAACGAAGCTCGTAACATGAGCTATCTAAACATGGCAGTGGTCATAATCTAGCAGGGGGTTCTCGGGTCCTAATGCTATGCACAAAAACAGTCCAAAGAAAATCGAACGTTACGACGGCTATGTTTACGCGATTTCCCAATTTTAAACAACTCCAAATCATCTCACAATCAACCCACAATCACAACCCAATCCAAACTCCATCCATACTTTATCATAACAGCCCCAACAACTCAACATTAACAATTTATACTATTCTTTATCATGAATTTAAACTACACTTAAGTTCATTAATCAACAACCAAGATTTACAACTCCAAAAACATCCCAAAACCCACTAATCTCTACATACACAACCATCAAGCCTCTCATGAACTATAATACTCATATTATGCTCTTAACATTCAATAACAAAGCTTGGTTAAGAGATTATACCTTCCTTGAAGCTTTTTAACACAACACAAGAGCTTTGAATGCCTAAAGAACCTTGATCCTTGCTTGTATAACCTTAATCTTTCATAAAAATTCAAGAAAACTAAAGTTATTTCTTGAAGGTTACTATTCACCATCTTCTTCCTTAATTTATTGGAAGAGATTGTGAAGGAATTTGGAGCTTAAACTTATAGCATATCCATATCTATGTACAAGGAAGCTTAGATAATTACCTTGTGATTTAACAATGCTTGGAACTTGATTTTTGATTTTTCTTCCTTTGAAAAAGATGAAAAGCCGAGAGCAAGATGATGAGAATGAAATGATTTTGTGTTTTTTGATTTGTTTGGCTTAGCTTGGTTGATTTTTGTTGTTTGTTTTTGGTTAATGACCAATTTAACCTTGATTTTGTGTGGTTATAAACTAACCACATCTCCTTCCCTTTATGTCATGCTTATGTCATGCTCATGATGTCATCCTCCCCCCTTTGTCCTCTCCTTATTGGTTGGATGACCTCATCATCCCTAACCTTCTTGATTAACCTCCTAATTGTTTGCCTAATGACCGCTGATCTGTTATACGGTTCGCTTAACTTTCGTTTTCGTTTATCGTTTGAGGGATCATACCCGGGATCTTATTACTTAGGTTCCCTTAACCTTTCTCAATATATTATATTCCTTTTATGATTCTCTCCTATAATCCTTTAATTTAAATCCTTTTTATCCTGTTACCTTTTTCTCAATTCTTTCCGTATCTAGTGGATTTCCGGGAAAAACCAAAGTGTTCGGAATCGGATTCTGACGATCTTTACATACACTTATATACTTCATAGACTACTAATAATATCCCATAAGATCAATAACAGAACCCCTACATAGCGTGGCATGAATAGTTTTCTCATTCAGCAAAAACACTATTCATAAGGGTTTTAAAAATTTCCAAAAATTGGGGTTATTACAGTCTCCCCTCCTTAAAAGGATTCCGTCCCGGAATCAGATAGAAATAAATAGGGATACTTTCTTAGTATTGCACTTTCTAACTCTCAAGTCAATTTTCCCACATTGTGGTTTTACCATCAAACTCTTACTAGTTTGATAACCCTTCTCCTAAGCACTCGTTCCTTTTCACTCTATAACCCTTCCTGGTTGCTCCATATAGGTTACGTCTGGTTGCATGTCTATGCGCTCATATGCCCCTATTTGTCTGGCATCTGAATTACACTTCCTTAACATTAATACGTGGAACACGTTACGACCTGCTACATGTTCGGGGTTAGGGCTAGCTCATATGCTAACTTCCCAAACGTCTTAATATATCCAAGGGTCCAACAAATTGTAGACTTAGCTTTCCTTTCTTTCCGAATCTCATCAATCCTTTCCAAGGGATACCTATAACATTACTAGGTCCCCTATTTCGTACTCTTTATCCTTTCGTGTCAAATCAACATACTTATCATGTCCATCTTGGGCTACTACCAGCCATCCTCTGATTAGATCTATTATATCCTTGGTCCTTTGGACCACTACTGGTCTGAGCATCTTGCGCTCTACAACTTCATCCTAACATAAGGGAGATTGGCATTGTCTTCCCTCAAGGATCTCATAAGGTGACATCTCGATAATGACATACGATCTATTGTTGTAAGAAAACTCAATCCGTGTTAAGTGATCATTCCAATTTCTTTCAAGTCTATTGCACAGACTCTCATTATAGCTTTTAGCATTAGAGCTTCTGCTTCTCAATACCCATTCTTTTCGAGTTCGTAATCGCTACTACCTTCCGTTCCTAATATTATACTGGTTATACTTTTGCTCGTTAGCGTTCTATAACCTTTTAATAACCACGTCAACCTTAGTATCACGAATGTGTTTCCATTTCGAATACTATCACAACTTTATTACTCCTTTTTCACTTGTTTCTATTTTCCAAAATTTGATCAATCAAATAGAAGTAAAGGAATTTGTTGAGAGATCACTATGATCATGAACACTTGTTATATCGCATAGTTAGTACAGAAGGTGGCCAGCCTTTAGTACTTGACAAGCAATTAAACAATAGCTGGTATCCTACTCGGCTTCTATCACACAGATAGATAGTCATTCGGCAATACCTCCCCTTCTGGAAGGGTTGTTCTTCTCAGCTTACATGAAATGAAAAGAAGAGAAGAGAACGAATTGAAGAGAATTGTATATTCATAAAAAAAAATTTATTGCCATAAAATATCTGGCTTGGGATCTACCTCTGAACTATAGAGGTTTGTCATAGAAGAACAAAACATATATGTATTTATATCCACATCAAGTATTATAGCATCGCATTTCACGTGCCTAAATATTTTTGCTATCCCGTCCATCATTCTATGGACCCATGCTCTTCCTCGAGCTTATACACACTTACCTTTGAAACTCCCTCGACACCGAAAATCGAATCTGGGATCTCATTCTAGACATCATCGTTACTTGAATTCTATGCTTGCACCGCAACCTTCCTCGTATAATAATACGACTCTCTATTGATAAGAAAGACTAATAATTCACTAGGTAGATACTCTACTTAATTAGTCTATCAATGATAACTTATGCACTACCACGACCCGATTAGTGGTACTCAATCTCAACATCCATTCCAATACAACTCTCACGGTTGTAATCAGCTCAATACTCGCAGAATCATTGCTGCCTTACTATGGTCCACCACTGACCTACTGTCGTCATTCATTTTTCCATAAAATCTTAATATCTAACCATACGGAGTCTATACATGTCGTATCAAATTCTACTAAGGAGTTAACATAACCACCAATCACAATTCATGAAGAACACTCCAAACTCTGACGTACTTTCATGACATGAAGTAGATAAAATTACAGAAGAGTTTCAATCAAAGCACCGATAGCAGGTTAATACCATTCTTAATCATATGCCTTCAATAGAAGACTTAACTCAAAGGTTCGTTTGGTCCTTTTTGAAACATGGTCCTGGCTTATCTCAAGATAGGACCTTCTAAGATAGATAGCCCGTTCATGGCGATTACACGAATTAAACCTTTACCAACTACTATTAAGGTCGGGTATTGCACAGTCATCAGAAGGAATGTCAATCTTCCAAACCATAATACAACTTTCACGGCTTTAACCATCATCACTGTATTCTTTTGGCACAGACGCCTATAATTATCCTCTTACCTTTAAAGTGTCGGCCACCTCTTTGGCCTTTCCTGATAGTACAATTTCCTTACAGTC
Source organism: Apium graveolens (assembly GCF_009905375.1). NCBI lineage: Eukaryota > Viridiplantae > Streptophyta > Magnoliopsida > Apiales > Apiaceae > Apium > Apium graveolens. Next base: position 259,323,587 of record NC_133649.1, on the reverse strand, counting down.
AATGTCATTTTAACCACCTCCAAATAATTTTCTACCTCATTTCAATCACAGCTTATGTGAAGATGTTTTCCTTAAAATCTGATGAGTAAAAAAAAAATCACCATTTTTTTTTCCATAAGTTATTGCCTCAGTCTTTAGAGGTTAATCACTGTCATGACTGACTCTCAATTATACTTAGAGCATCTTTTATCTCAAGTCCTAATTGCCCTGAACAATTTCGACCATTACTGGTTCGATCCATACCTTCTCGTGGTTTAACACGTGCCTCACTTGGCATCAATATAATTACGTCATATTTCCTTTATCAACATTTCTATTCTTGAAAATTTTGAATATTACCTTTCTCCTTGTAAAACCTCTAAGGTTATCCTTGATTCGTTCCTCCTGTATTCCCTAGATACAGGGCATATCAACATACCCTTTACTAATACTAGAACCATTATCTATATGTTTCTGAAAAATTTTCTCCACTGATACTTAAAGGTCATCATTACCTTAATATTTTCCAATTCATACTGTCAAAACTCATACTATCCCTATTAAGGGTGAAATGCCAACCTGTATGCATTCCCCTAGGATTCATTTTAAGTTACCAATGTTCTATCCTTAATTCCACCTTTAAAAGGTACCTGCATCCTTCCATGGATAAATCAAGTCATATATCCTTGATAGATTATCTTATTCATCATTCCCACCTCGATAGTCTATACCTAACTTCATAATAGCATCCTTATTCAATATTGAGGTCAATCCATATGGCCTCCAAAAGATAACAATGGTCATCCGCTTTTCTTTCCTGATTTGGTAATGATAACATGGATGTTCTGGAAGATATTGGTCATGTTCAACGTGAACTTCTTCTTAATAATTCCTTATTTACTTTTGTTGTTTATCTCAACAGTCACCTCAATGTTGGGATATCTTTCATACCTGGCGTCTCCCTTTCTGGGTATCATGCCACCGGTCTTACACTTCTCATTCTTGAAGGTCACTTCCTTCATCCAATTTTCCTAGTTTCTTACTTCCTTGCCTCCTCAGTCTATCCGCGTCTCATTGTTTATCCTTCGAACTATCTCAATGTTTCCTCGAATCCTCCCAACTTAAAGGGGATAAAATATACATAACTCTTATGCCTTCAACCATCAATTTTAACTCATGGTGAATCACCCTCATCCTGACGATTACATACTCTTCTATTTCTATTTCTACGAGTCTTTAGGGTTTCCTCATGCCCAACTCCCTTATCATTCCTCAAACTCTCTTGCCTTTATATTCCTTTTCCTTATCGTTATTTCATGAACCAACACAACATAAGCATTGATTTCAAACATCCCGTCATTCTGGATTCGTGTCTTCAGAATGAATCTTGATAACTTTTACAACTTAGATTCATAATTCATCATACTCGTCTGCCTTTGTTCTGGCTCTAAAGCTTTTACACTATTCCATAACCTTGGGAATTACTTTCCCGAAAACAATTGGCTGAACTTTAATCAGTTTATTATAATCTCTTGCTCCGTGCCTTCCTTGGCCTTTCACCAGCAGGTGGTCTCTCTCTTAGGAGGGTGAGTGATAAAAACAGTCTTTTGTGATTCGTCAATCATTTAGAATCTCAAATGATTCCTATATTTCATTTAGCCAGGCTCTTGCCTCGACTAGGTCAACTTGTTCCTTGGAACTCTGAGAGCTTAACGATTTAAAGGTCATGAAAGAATTTCCTGCCGCATTGTCCCCTCAGGGTGGTGGTTGGGGATAATAGTCTAAGTTCTCTTTAGACAGGTCCATGAATTGCCGTATTGGAGTACCGTCTCGGGTCTCCTTTCCTTACTCGACTTTTGTTTCCTCAGTCTAAATATTTCTTCCTACTCCCCATAATTGGAGTCATCTTTTAATTTAAAATCTTCATTTTCCACTTTATTATATTTCGGGTTCTTTATATCTTAATTGCGACCTCCCTGATTATTACGTTCAAGGTTTGCCCTTAATCTTATTCCTTGTGGGGGCATATTACTTGGAAAATTTTGAGAATCTCCGGATATTTGTCTTACTTACTTTGCTTAAGTCTTCCCCTCGTTTAGTCCTTGCACGATTGCAAATTATGAATTCTTAAGTTCGATAAACTTCATGACACTCTCTTAAGTGTTAATAGAGCAATTAACAATGTGATTTATCACAATCAAACTGATCTGAACTGAAATTAACGAATATATACATAACCATTTGTTCGAGGGTACAACAACTGAACATATTAAAGAGGATTACATCATATGAACTTATCGCTCCTATCCCAAAAGTACTACCATAGGTAGTCATCTCGTCATTAAAACTAATCATTCATAACTTAGGCTAATCCTCCAAAAGCGGTGCTATATGAGACCCTTGTTTGATTGCTCTGGCTCTGCGCACTACCATGGATTAAGAGATGCGAGCACGCACGACATCCCTAACCTGCTCCATCACAGAGGTGATGAGGTCTAAGATAGTCGCAAGTAGAGCTGGATCAACCTGACCCTCAAGATGGCCCCTAGCTGTAACACGGGTGGTAGCCTCAATCCTTTCCATGCTATACGCTAATCCTGCCGGAAGTATCCCACCCTCAATCCTTGGTGCAGTAAGTCGATCCAACAGATCACTCCTAACATTTCGGGCCTCTGACAGGCCACCCAAAGTCATATGATAATCAACGATAAGAGAAGCCTGAGTGGTAGCATCTAGCAGTCCATGGGGGGCAGGTGGTGCAGACCCAGGAGATCCAAATGGATAACCAAGCACGGTATCAGGTGACAATGGTGCAGGGGATAAAGGTGGCATTTCCTCAGTATGTGCTGGGCTCTGTACAGGGGAGGGAACAGGAATTGGTGGAACCTCATGGATGTCTACAGGAGCCTCTGGAAGAGGGTCTGATACTGGTATAATTGGGGTTGTGGAAGGCCCCACTCCTTCTACCCTCATTAACCTTTGTGCCCTTGGTAACTCTTCGTCCTCTAGTGCCACCCTCGCGGCCATTCTTGCTCTGGTAGTCGCCCTGACTACGGTCATCTGTTCCTCAACGGTCCTCTCTTCATTCTCATCAGGATCCTCCATGAGATCCTCCTCAGCCACAATCCTTTCCGGAATAACATCCTCAACCGCAGCATTCTCTATCTGAACCTCATCGGGTCCCTCATTAGGGTACTCCATCGGATTCACAATTTGATCTCCAACTTGTAATAAAACATCCTCATGCTGATGCTCCTGAACCTCAAGGTTTGGTGCCCCGCTGCCCTATACGAGAACAAACTATGTTACTATCACGATACCTATAAGGGTTCCCATAAGGGTTTTAACTGTCAGTGCTACGTTAGGTAGCCCGACTATGAACTTGGCAAGAGTTCTTATTATCTTAGTGAACTTATTATCTTAACGTCCCATCATCTCTGAGGTTTATAACGCTTGGCTCTGATACCATTTCTGTAACACCCCCAGATCCGGGGTCAGGGATCCAGGTCGTCACGGTCCTTCTTTCCACAATATCACCTCACTTAATTAATAATACTAACCTTATGATGTGACCCCACACTAACACACACCACAACCCGTTATAGTCTCAGAGATGAAATTGAAATAAGTACAAGTCTTTGAATCCACCATTTAAAAGTTATTATAACCCAAAATGATTACTTGATAAATTTACAGTTAATTGCCATTATCTGCCACAAGTTATAATTATACATAATTTGATTCTCAAAAGTAGAATGCCTGATCTACCAATAGATCTACCTCTGCACCTATAGCAGCCACAACATCATCGGGAAGACGCGGGATGCTTCCCACGCGCTTGCGCTGGGTCTGCTGGAGTCTGGCCATCTTTCCTAACTGTTGTTGTGTGATGAAGAAATAAAGCAAGAGTGAGCCTTACAGCTCGCAAGATAATATATATAGTGATAACAATAATATAAGTATCTAAATGGATACTTACTAGAATCTTTATCGTGAGTAAGGTAATTACTTACTGGATATAAGTTTTAAAACAAGGGATGAAGTTACCAAATACTTCACTATACTTATATCATTGATAAAGCCACTTGAACTACCACTGTTCAAAGTATAATAAAATTCACGAGGTCATCCCATAGATGAGACCACAAATAAAACTTGAAAATATTTGATCTTTGAAATATTTTGAAAAGAGATGAAGTTACGAGATACTTCATTCAATGGATACACCAGTAAAAATGTTTGACCCTGTCAATGCTTCGGCAACCACCCATTAGTAGCCTTTCAATCGAAATGCTACGGGTAGTGTTGCAGAATTATCCAAATGGATGATGAACTCATTACGGGAGTTTACCGCGCCAGGAAGACCACTTACGATGATCAGTCGTAGTAGTACAACCCCACCATTTTCTACATGTAGAGGAGAACCTGTCGGATTTACTTGTCAACCGAACACTGAACTCCTAGGGAATGGACCGCCTTAGCGGAACTTCCAGGCCATTTGGGCCAATATAATAAGGCTGGGCCGGCGCTACTCGACCACTTACGCCACTCCTAGTTCAGATGAAATCCATGACTCTGAAACGTAAAGCTCGTTTCCCCCTTTCCCCAAGTAGAAACTTGTTGATACGGCTCCACCAAGAAGTCGTATCTAGTTGGAAAGGAAAACTCACCGATATTTCCCAGGCGATGCCTGTTAATGGATTAACTTGTTCCAAGAATTTTACTTCCCGAATATTGGGTAAGTAATCAAAAACTCTTTTACCAAGACAACAACCTTGTTGCGAATATAAAACACACCACCGAGCCGGATCCCCCAGGTTTTGAGCGAGTATTTAAATCCCCTTTTTAAAAGGAAGATCTTAAATATAAAAATAGTTTTGGGATCCGCTCTAACTTTTGAAAATCATTTTAAAGACTCGAAAACACTTTAAAGAGTGTTTGGAGTAAAACTGATTTAATGAAGTAAATCAGTCCCCAGAATATTTAGAAAATGACTGAATATTATTATTTAAATAATATTCCCATAAAGAATAATCTTTATAAAAATAATTGAAGTAGAAGTATTAAAACTTATACTTGAAACGAGTATTAAATAACCAAAGATATACTTATATGAAAGTACTATCTTTATTTGAATAATCGAAAATAAGTTTGATTATTGACACCTTATTCTTTAATAAAATAAAGAATATACCTCGACAAATAATCGGAGTAATAGATCCTCAAATGAATATTCAAATAATATTCATTAAATAATATAAACTGAGTCATAAGCCTTCGAATGAATATTCAAATAATATTCAATAAATAATATAAAAGAGTCATAAGCCCTCCGATGAATATTCAAGTAATATTCAGATAAATAAATAAAAGGAGTCATACGCCTTCGAATAATATTTGAAATAATATTCAATAATAAAATAAAGTTTAAAGTTATCGAATAAACCTTATTCGATTAATAGTTTGGAAAAATTATAACCATATATATATATAAATAAATATATATATATATCCATATCCATATATACAAAATGTACTCGGGATCCTCGACTTCCGGTTTTAGAAAATATTTTCACCTTTGGTCCCTATACTAAGGGTATATGCAAGTTACCGCTATCCTCTAGCATAGGTATTATCAACTGAACCAACAGATATATATTCCAAGAATATGAAACAGGCATGCATATATACCATATCACATGCTACAATATATCGCATCATTTGCTAATTATCCAACATGCATCTATCGCAAGATAATGCAAATACATATATTCATCACAACAACAGTATAACGGATAGAATACTTGCCTGAGCGACTTGGGGTGATAAAAGGCTCGGGACGAGTCTGGTAACCTATAAACAACAAGTAAGTTGGAATTAAACCAAAATCACTTGTAAATCTATACTTTAACTAACTTAGACTCTAACGCTTGTTTTGCGCTCACTGATTTGCTTAAGTCACTCGAGTACTCTCGGCTCCACCATTTTTAATAATTTAACCTTTACGAGTTTTAAGGCGATTCCTTCGCGGGTGTTTTACCAACTGCCTAACACACTTACCATAAATGTTTCATACATTAATTAACCCTTTTTGGTCTTTAACCTATGTTTCAAAGTAAGGCGAGGGGAAAAGTTTCGTTCGCGAAACGCCGTTACTTGAAACGGTCGTTTCTCCTAAACCGTGCATCGGAATCGAACGAACTACATATCAAAACGAAGCTCGTAACATGAGCTATCTAAACATGGCAGTGGTCATAATCTAGCAGGGGGTTCTCGGGTCCTAATGCTATGCACAAAAACAGTCCAAAGAAAATCGAACGTTACGACGGCTATGTTTACGCGATTTCCCAATTTTAAACAACTCCAAATCATCTCACAATCAACCCACAATCACAACCCAATCCAAACTCCATCCATACTTTATCATAACAGCCCCAACAACTCAACATTAACAATTTATACTATTCTTTATCATGAATTTAAACTACACTTAAGTTCATTAATCAACAACCAAGATTTACAACTCCAAAAACATCCCAAAACCCACTAATCTCTACATACACAACCATCAAGCCTCTCATGAACTATAATACTCATATTATGCTCTTAACATTCAATAACAAAGCTTGGTTAAGAGATTATACCTTCCTTGAAGCTTTTTAACACAACACAAGAGCTTTGAATGCCTAAAGAACCTTGATCCTTGCTTGTATAACCTTAATCTTTCATAAAAATTCAAGAAAACTAAAGTTATTTCTTGAAGGTTACTATTCACCATCTTCTTCCTTAATTTATTGGAAGAGATTGTGAAGGAATTTGGAGCTTAAACTTATAGCATATCCATATCTATGTACAAGGAAGCTTAGATAATTACCTTGTGATTTAACAATGCTTGGAACTTGATTTTTGATTTTTCTTCCTTTGAAAAAGATGAAAAGCCGAGAGCAAGATGATGAGAATGAAATGATTTTGTGTTTTTTGATTTGTTTGGCTTAGCTTGGTTGATTTTTGTTGTTTGTTTTTGGTTAATGACCAATTTAACCTTGATTTTGTGTGGTTATAAACTAACCACATCTCCTTCCCTTTATGTCATGCTTATGTCATGCTCATGATGTCATCCTCCCCCCTTTGTCCTCTCCTTATTGGTTGGATGACCTCATCATCCCTAACCTTCTTGATTAACCTCCTAATTGTTTGCCTAATGACCGCTGATCTGTTATACGGTTCGCTAAACTTTCGTTTTCGTTTATCGTTTGAGGGATCATACCCGGGATCTTATTACTTAGGTTCCCTTAACCTTTCTCAATATATTATATTCCTTTTATGATTCTCTCCTATAATCCTTTAATTTAAATCCTTTTTATCCTGTTACCTTTTTCTCAATTCTTTCCGTATCTAGTGGATTTCCGGGAAAAACCAAAGTGTTCGGAATCGGATTCTGACGATCTTTACATACACTTATATACTTCATAGACTACTAATAATATCCCATAAGATCAATAACAGAACCCCTACATAGCGTGGCATGAATAGTTTTCTCATTCAGCAAAAACACTATTCATAAGGGTTTTAAAAATTTCCAAAAATTGGGGTTATTACAGTGTGGATTCTTGACAGTGGATCATCAAGACATATGACCGGAGATAGAGCCCTGCTATCAAATGTGGTTGAGAAAGCTGGCCCCATGGTTACCTTTGGAGATAACAGTAAAGGTTTATCCGAGGGATATGGCTGTTTGCAAGCTGGTAATGTTATCATTGAACTTGTAAATAGTTTCTATATTTTTGCTATATTTATATAAGTTTTTATTTGTATTTTCTGTAATTGTAAATATTGTATGATATATGAAATTGTATATTGATATCTTGTTGATAGATATTTGGTATTTAATTCATTGATATTTGTTGTTTATTATTATTATTTGTATTGTATTATTTTTTTTATTTTTATTTTATTTTAAATCTTATGCAACATAACAGTTGGTATATAAAGTACCTGACAAGTATCGGTCAATGATATTTTGTTAACATTATGTTGCAGATATTTGTGAGCTTTTGATATGAATGAGAATTACTTAGACTTTACCCTAAGTGATCAATGTTTTATCAAAAACTCATTCATATTGAAAAACAAAATCAAACTTCTTTCTACATTAGTGATTTCTTATTTCATGTAAAATCTTTTAAAATCACTATTGTAAATCATTTTCTCTCTATTACCATATGTTCTGTGATACAGGTTCAGTCTCCAATGACTTTCTTTCATTGACAGTCATGAGGTTGAAAACCCACAACATCTATCCCAGATTGTAAAGACAAACATAGAAACGGAACCAACCAACACTCTCTTACCACTAAATGTAGTATGAATGAGCGTGAGGGAGATAGTGCCTTAGTGCGCCACATAAGGAAGGTTCTGTAGTCAGCCCAGTAGCTATGTCTCCTACATAGATAAGTAGTATTTAAACCGAGACAACTGTTAACCCCCATACATCTTCTCAAAAAGATGTAATGGTTGAAAAGGCACAAAAACATTTACTAGATTCATTCTCTCAACAGGGTGCGTCTATTGAAATTTGCCTGTCGGCCAGGGTATCCGATGTAGTGTCACCACCTCAAATATAAACAATTCTTAATGCACAAGGAAAGGTTACACACACAAAGGATGAGTTGACGGAAACAAGAGTTTCGACCATTTTAAGGTCAGATTCGATTGTTCAAGGTTCGTTAATGGACCAATTGCCTTTACAGGTGTTAGGAGAGGATACTGATCCAAAAGCCATATGTCAGTGGTCAGTGTCTACCTCCCCAGGCTTAAATCCCCTGGATGCATCCGCGGATAGTGGATCTGACATAGGTGCAGATCGGCAACTTGTTGACAATGATTCACATATTACCTGATGAGTCACAAGGAAATGTCTTCACAGACATTAGAAGGGAACTTTGATCTTTATGCTAAATTCGTTGGATCATTGTCTACCTTCCTAGAATTCAAATTTTGAACCCTAAAAGGGAAACTAGCAACTTGTAGATTATGACTCAGATTCATCTGACGAGTTTAACGAGGATGGGGATTTGCGAACTCCTATTGCACCACCTGTGACCTCATTAAGGATGGCTAAGGTGATTTTCCTTGCAGGTACAGCTGGAATATGGAGCTATTAGAGGAGTGATACACTTGTGAGAAAGAGTGTAAACATGAATGGAGAGAAGAGTGAAACATATGTGAGGTACACTAAACAGAATCACACACTCATAGTGAGGAAGAAAGAGAAACTACTTGTTATTTCTTTTCCAAACAAGTGAAATATGAGAACTCCTTCAGACGACGGCATACATTCCTTCTTTAAGGGGGAGATAAAAGCTTAAGTAATAGTTTGGAGGATTCCTCAACTAAGAGGGAGAAATAGCAGGGAGTAAGAAAAAGATCATACATATGTACACTACACCACACCATTGTTGTTTGTAACTACGGATCCTATTGTACGGGAGAGGTGGTAAACACAAGGTGATTTCCTAGTGATAAGGGAAGAAACTGTTTTCTAAATGAGGAGTACCATTGTTTTTTATCTGCGGATCCTATTGTACGGGAGAGGTGGTAAACGAAGGTGATCTTCTTTAATCAGTTGATTCTCATAGGGGGAGAAGCAAGAGAGATATGGGCTTCTCAACAGGAAATGTAGTTGTACAAATGAAGATGGAACTACTTGAAGATATGTTCAGTCTAGAGGAACATCTACTTGGAATCTGGAAAATGTTAAATCTAGTCCATAACTTTTCTACTATTTACTTTGCATTTCTTTTTATATCTTTTTCTTATTTGTTAGTTGAGTTATCCTCTAGGTATTTGCGTGTTATTGTCTAACAAACAAATAGGGGGAGATTGTAAGTCATATATCATAGCCTATTTGTATATTAGAGGACTCAACTCAACTCAAATAAGAATGTAATAAGTAAATAGTGGATCTACCGTCAAAGAGATCTCGCAAAGTAATATCTGTCAAAGGATTCAGAGACAAGGTTCATCTACAAACTTGAGGAATTAATTCACTGGAAGAAGTTCAAGAAATTGATCATGCCTTAGTGATATAAATCAAGATTGTGGATTTAATCAAGTGACAGAGATCTCGTCAGAGTATCAATTAATTACAAGGATTTAATCTGAAGAAAATCAAAGTGTCAAAGTCAAGACATGAAGAAACGTCACGGAAGTTAGTCACTCATGAACCAGACAGTACATCGAGTGTCAACATTGAAGTGGTGGAATTGATTCATATATTTCAATGATTTTCAGAAGATATACAGAAGAATTGATGCTGCTCAAGATTAGTATTAATTCTCTATTAATTAATTAAGTCATATAATTTAATTAAGAAAATAAATTATATCTACAAAAGATTAATTTATTTGATTAGTTAAATTAATTGATTAATTAATTCAGAATTAATATTAAGGTTTTTCAGAATTTTTAATTGGTTAAAATCTGTTTTAATTCCAAAAAGACAACTGATTGTATTAGTATGACAATCGGTATGACAATCAATAGTCATACCGAAAGTCATGCTAATTCAGTTGATTGTCTTACCAGAATTATTATTATATTAAAATCACTTATTAATTCAGCAAAAATAATCTGTTTGAACTACTATGACAATCGGTATGACAATTGATAGTCATACCGAAAGTCTTGCTAGTTCATTCTGATTGTCTTGCTAGCTCTAAAGATAGTCCTACCAATTGTCTTACTGAGCCAAAGGATTGTCATGCCAGCTCTATTTTCATTCAGCTGAATTGATTAAAAGAAGCAGAAGCATTCATTCTTCATTATCCAACAAAAACAGAACCCGAGAACAAAATAAAAAGAAGCAGAAAAATATTTCATCTCATCTGCAAACTTCAAGATCAATTTCTAGATTGTAAAGTTAAATCCAATCAACTAGAAATCTTTATCTTGTTCTTATGTAACAATCTAGCGGATCAAAATCCCTAGAACTTAATCTCAAATTGCGTTTAGCATTTGAATCTTTTTATTACAAAAATAGAAAAAGTTCATGTCGAATTTATTCTAGATTTGTGATAATTAATTTGAGATTAATTCCTTGTAATCGATACAGTTGTTGTAACACCTTTCAAGTTTAATAATATTTTTATTTAACTTGAATTTTGTTTCACATTTTTTTTATTCCGCATTTAATTCGATTATTCGGTACTGTTTGTATTCAACCCCCCTTCTACAAACACATTGGGACCTAACAGAGGGATCATACCCGGGATCTTATTACTTAGGTTCCCTTAACCTTTCTCAAATATTATATTCCTTTTATGATCCTCTCTTATAATTCTTTAATTTAAATCCTTTTTATCCTGTTACCTTATACTCAATTCTTTCCGTATCTAGTGGATTTCCGGGAAAAATCAAAGTGTTTGGAATTGGATTCTGACGATCTTTACACACACTTATATACCATATAGAGTACTAATAAAATCTCAGAATATCCATAACAGAACCCCTATATAGTGTGGCATGAAAAGTTTTCTCATTCAGCATAATCTGCAAAATCACTATTCATAAGGGTTTCAAAAATTTCCAAAAATTGGGGTTATTACAGTCTCCCCTCCTTAAAAGGATTCCGTCCCAGAATCAGATATAAAATGAATAGAGATACTCTCTTAGCATTGCACTTTCTAATTTTTGAGTAAATTTTCCCACATTGTGGTCCTATCACCAAACTCTGCCTAGTTTGATAACCCTTCTCCTAAGAACTTGTTCCTTTTTACTCTATAACCCTTCCTGGTTGCTCCATATAGGTTATGTCGGGTTGCATGTCTATGCGCTCATATGCCCCTATTTATCTGGCATCCGAATTACACTTTCTTAACATTGATACGTGGAACACGTTATGACTTGCTACATGTTCTGGGGTAAGGCTAGCTCATATGCTAACCTCCCAATACTTCTTAATATATCCAAGGGTCCAACAATTGGTGGACCTAGCTTTCCTTTCTTTCTGAGTCTCATTAACCCCTTCCAAGGGTTTCCAAGGGGATACCTTTAAAAACACTAGGTTCCCTACTTCCTATTCTTTGTCCTTTCGTGTCAAATCAACATACTTCTTATGTCCATCTTGGGCTACTACCAGCCATCCTATGATTAAATCTATTATATCCTTGGTCCTTTGGACCACTGCTGGTCCGAGCATCTTGCGCTCTACAACTTCATCCTAACATTAGGGGGATCGACATTGTCTTCCCTCAAAGATCTCATAAGATGACATCTCGATACCTGACATACGATCTATTATCATGAGAACACTCAATCCGCGTTAAGTGATCATTCCAAATTCTTTCAAGTCTATTACACTGGCTCTCATCATAGCTTCTAGCATTACAGCTCCCGCTTCTCGATGCTCATTCTTTTCTAATTCGTAAGCGTTACTATCTTCCGTACATAATACTATACTGGTTACACTTTTGCTCGTTAGCGTTCTATAACCTTTTAATAACCACGTCAACCTTAGTATCACTAACGCGTTAGAATCGGAATACCACCATACTTGGTACCACTTCCTTTCTAGCTGCCTCCATCTTCGAAAGCTTGGTCCTTCATATAGAAGTAAAAGAATTTATTGAGAGATCACTATGATCATGAACACTTGTTCTATTACATAGTTAGTACAGAAGGTGGCCAGCCTTTAGTACTTAACAAGCAATTAAACAATAGATGGTATCCTACTAGGCTTCTATCACACAGATAGATAGTCATTCGGCAATACCTCCCCTTCTGGAAGGGTTGTTCTTCTCAGCTTACATGAAATGATAAGAAGAGAAAAGAACGAACTGAAGAGAATTGTATATTCGTAAAAAAAAAATTCTTGCCATAAAATATCTGGCTTGGAATCTACCTCTGAACTATAGAGGTTTGTCATAGGAGAACAAAACATATATATATTTATATCAACATCAAGTATTATAGCATCGTATTTCACATGCCTAAATATTTTTGCTATTCCGTCCATCATTATTTATCCTTCGAACTATCTCAAGGTTTCCTCGAATCCTCCCAACTTAAAGGGGATAAAATATACATAACTCTTATGCCTTCAACCATCAACTTTAACTCATGGTGAATCACCCTCATCCCAACGATTACATACTTTTCTATTTCTATTGCTACGAGTCTTTAGGGTTTCCTCATACCCGACTCCCTTATCATTCCTCAAACTCCATTGCCTTTATATTCCTTTCCACTTCAGTTTTTTTTTATTTTCCTTTCTCATATCATTATTTCATGAACCAACACAACATAAGCATTGATTTCATACATCCCGTCATTCTGGATTCGTGTCCTCAGAACGAATCTTGATAACTTTTACAACTTAGATTCATAATTCATCATACTCTTCTGCCTTTGTGCTGGCTCTAAAGCTTTTACACTATCTCCATAACCTTGGGAAGTAATTTCCTGAAAACAATTGACTAACTTTTAATCAGTTTATTCTAACCTCTGGCTCCGTGCCTTTCTTGGTCTTTCACCAGCGGCTGGCCTCTCTCTTAGGAGGGTAAGTGACAAAAATAGTCTTTCGTGATTCGTAACTCATTTAGAATCTCAAATGATTCCTATATTTCCTTTAGCCAGGCCCTTGCCTCGGCTGGGCCAGCTTGTTCCTTGGAACTCTGAGAGCTTAGCGACTTAAAGGTCCTGAAAGAATTTCTCACCGCACTGTCTCCTCAAGGTGGTGGTTGGGGATAATAGTCTAAGTTCTTTTTAGACAGGTCCATGAATTGCCCCATATGAGTACCGTCCTGGTTCTCCCTATCTTGCTCGACTTATGTTTTCTCAGTATGAAATGTTTTCTCATCCTCCCCATAATCGGGGTCATCCTACATATTTTAAATCCTCATTTTCCACTTCATTATGTTATGGGTTCCTTCTATCTTGATGGCGACCTCCCTGACTATCACGTTCAGGGTTTGCTCTAAATCTTATTCCTCAAACTAGCTTTCATCTAAGTTTTCATCTTTAAGCTCTTGAACGTTTGGAACTCAAATTCTGTAGGAATACCTCATTATTCCCTTATCATTTTTCTCGGTATTAATCTTTTATCTAATTGTTGGCTCTCTGCCTTCATTCATCACTTTTTCTGGCACAATATGTTCTTTTCCGATAATTCGGACTGTATTGCAATCTCAATCATCTTTTCGGTACCGGCTCCGGTTACCTTCACTTCTATTTCCATTTTCTCAAAATCTCTTGTAAACTCTCTCAAAGACATTATCATCTTGAGTCTCTCCTTTTTACCAAGGGCATCAGCCACCACATTAGCTTTCCCCGAATGATAAAGAATCTCATAATCGTAATCCTTGATTAGCTCTAACCACCTCATTTGGCGCATGTTGAGCTCTTTTCTGCGTGAAAATATACTAGAACACTTATGGCTTAGGTAATTCTCGCACTTCTCTCCATACAAGTAGTGCCTCCAATCTTTAGGGCAAAACTATTGCCATGAGCCCAAGCTCATGGGTGGGGATATCGAATTTTATATTCCCTTAGATGTCTTGACGCGTACGCGATTACCTTGCTGTGCTGTATAAGAAGCACCTTAATTCCTTATGCGAAGCGTCACTACAGATCACAAAATCTTCTTTTCCATCTGGCAATGCCATCATAGGGGCCGTCACCAATCTTTGCTTCAGTTCTTAAAGGCTGTTCTCGCATTTCTCTGTCCATTCGAACTTTTCAGTCTTATGAGTAAGCCGCGTTAAAGGGGGCTACTATCTTTACAAACTTGGACGAACCTCCGGTAGTGACCGACCAATCCTACCTCTGGTAGTCGCTCTAACCATGGTTATCAATTCCACAGTGGTCCTTTATTCATTCTTGTCAGGATCCTCCATGGGATCCTCCTCAGCATCTATCCCTTCTATGACAACATCCTCAACCGCTACATCCTCAATATCAATATCCTCCGGTCCTGCGTTAGGACGCTCTATCGGATCCATAATCTGATCTCCAATAAGTAATAAAACATCATCGCGTTGTTGCTCCTCAACCTCAGGGTTCGGTGTCCCGCTACCATATACGATAACGAACTACGCTTCTATCGCTACATTTATAAGGGTTCCCATAAGGGTTTTAACTGTCGGTACTACGTTAGGTAGCCCGACTATGAACTTGGCAAGAGTTCTTATTATCTTAGTGAACTTATTATCTTAACGTCACATCATCTCTGAGGTTTATAACGCTTAGCTCTGATACCACTTCTGTAACACCCCCAAATCCGGTGTCGGGGATTCGGGTTGTCACGAGTTCCATATCCCTTAACAACACTTAATCTTAACAATCAACCAATTCCTGCGTACTGTGACCCCATAATATACACACACACCGCAAGTTATAGTCTCAGAGATGAATACCCAAAAAATAACACAAGTCATTTTATTCCACATAATAAGTCATTACACCTCAAGAAGGTTCTGAATAAGTTTACATTTCTTTGCCATTATTACAATTAATAAAGATACATAAGTCTCGTACATCAAAAGTTGAAATTCTAGCCTATTGGTAGTTCCTACCTCAGCTACAGCGACATCAACGCCTATAGTAAACTGCGGAACGTTTCCTATCCGCTCGTGAATTGGGAGCTTGATCCTGTTCATCTTTTCTATCTGTTGTTGTGTGATGAAAGAAGAAAGCAAGGGTGAGCAACAAGCCCACCAAAATAATATGTATAATTATTAACAATATATGAGCATTCTCATAGTACTCATGAAAGTCTTGGTCAAGAAGAAATGAACCAAGTTTGATATCTTAATGCGATGAAGTCGCAAAATATTCAGTATATATACATATATACTTTTCAAAATCTTGGAAGTCCTCTTCCATGCATAATATACACAGAGTTCCAGTTTATAACTGTATTAAAATATCGTTGCAAGGTGATCTCATATATCTAACCTTGTCTCAACGTTTTTGTGAAAATCTTTGTCATGCATAAGATAATCATTAACCAGATATAAGTTGAAAAGATGAAGTTACAAGATACTCCAATATACTTATATCTTTTCCGAATACTACTTGAACTACCACCGTTCAACTTATAATTAGTTTCAAAAGTTCATCCCATAGATGAGACTACAAGACAAGATTTGAATAGATTCAATCTTTGAATATCATTATAAATAATGAAGTTACGAGATACTTCATTAAGTCCTGATATATATATACACCTATATATATATATATACGTTTCATACACTCCTTGAAAGCCTCTGTTATGAAAATTATAAACAGAGTTGCAATATCCAATGAATTTGGAAGGAGAAAACCTTGGCATAAACCTGATATCTTGCAGATCAGGCAAAGATACCAATAAGTAACCTTTTCTACTATTAGATGGACGAATTCCCCACTGGTCATCACCCTGGTCGCAACAGGACCTTATGCTGGACTGCCACTCAGCCACTTATGCATTTGATGGACTCCCACTGAGCCACTTACACTATTATGGACGCCCTACTGAGCCCATGCTGCTTATGCCGACTCGATAGATGGACTTACTTCCCGAACGTTGGGTAAGTAATCAATTCATTTATCAAAACAGCAACCTCGTTGTGAATATAAAATACACCACAGAGCCGGATCCCTCTGGTTTTGAGAGAGTATTTAAATCCCCTTTAAAAGGAAGATCTTAAATATATAAAAATGAGTTTTGGGATCCGCTCTAACTTTTAAAAATCATTTTAAAGACTCGAAAATACTTTAAAGAGTGTTTGGAGTAATGCTGATTTAATGAAGTAAATCAGTCCCAATATATTTAGAAAATATCTGAATATTATTATTTAAATAATATTCCCATAAAGAATAATCTTTATACAAATAATTGAAGTAGAAGTTGTAAGACTTATACTTGAAATGAGTATTAAATAACCAAAGATATACTTATACGAAAGTTGTATCTTTATTTAAATAATCGAAAATAAGTTTGATTATCGACACCTTATTCTTTAATAAAATAAAGAATATATCTCAGCAAATAATCGGAGTCATAGCTCCTCAAATGAATATTCAAAATAATATTCAATAAATAAAATAAAAGGAGTCATAAGTCCTCAGATGAATATTCAAGTAATATTCATTAAATAATATAAATGAATATTATAAATAATATTCATTAAATAAAATAAAGTGAGTCATACATCCTCAATTTAATATTCAAATAATATTCATTAAATAATATAAGCTGAGTCATAAGCCCTCGAATGAATATTCGAAATAATATTCATATAATAAAATAAAGGAGTCATAAGCCCTCGAATGAATATCCGAAATAATATTCATATAATAAAATAAATGAGTCATAAGTTATCGAATAAACCTTATTCGATTAATAGTTTTGAAAACTATAACCATATATATATAAAAATATATATATTATACTCGGGAACATCGACTCCCGGTTTAAAAATATGTTCACCTTTGGGTCCTCTATACTAAGGGTATACGCCACTACTGCTTATCTCTAACATAGGTATTATGCAACTTATAAGCAATTGAAATCAACAGATAGATATCAAGATTATGAAACAGACATGCACATATACCATATCAGCATGCCACAATTTATCGCAAGATTTGCTAATAACAATCATGCACTTATCACAAGATAATGCATATACATATATACATCACAACAACAGTATAACGGGTAGAAAACTTGCCTGAGCGACTGGGGGTTACAAATGGCTCGGGATGAGTCTGGTAACCTATAAGCAACAAGTAAGTTGGAATTAAACCAAAGTCACTTGTAAATCTATACTCTAACCAACTCAGACTCTAACACTCGTTTTGCGCTTACTGATTCTCTTAAGTCACTCGAGTACCCTCAGCTCCACCTATTTTTAATAATTTAACCATTACGAGTTTTAAGGTGATTCCTTCGCGAGTGTCTTACCAACTGCCTATTACACCTTACATAAATGTTTCATACTTCAATTAGTCCTTTAAGGTCTTTAACCTATGTTTCAAAGTAAGGCGAGGGGTAAGGGTTCGTTCGCGAAACGTCGTTACTTAAAACAGGCCGTTTCTCCTAAACCGTTCATCAGAATCAAACGAATCACATATCAAAACGAAGCCCGTAACATGAACTATCTAAAAATGGCAATGGTCAAAACCTAGAAGTGAGTTCAAGGGTTCTGATGTTAAGAACAGAAAAATAGTCTACGGTAAATCGGGCATTACGACGGCTATGTTTACGCGATTTCCCAAATTTATACCATTCCAAATCCACCACAATTCAACCCCAATTCACAACCC
Source organism: Apium graveolens (assembly GCF_009905375.1). NCBI lineage: Eukaryota > Viridiplantae > Streptophyta > Magnoliopsida > Apiales > Apiaceae > Apium > Apium graveolens. The sequence goes on along the minus strand of NC_133649.1, from coordinate 259,305,296 downwards.
AATCAAAACTCCATCCAAACTACATCATAACAGCCCCAACACTCAACATTAACAATCTATACTTATTCCCCACATGAACTAAAAGCTTTACTTAGGTTCTTTAACTAATTATCAAGATTTACAACTCCAAAAATACCACCAAACCAACTAATCTCTATAAACTCAACCAAACTTTAAACAAACAAGCATCATGCTTCACATATACTATATCAAACATATTCATTCCTAATTACTCAAAACTAAATCTAGGGTTTGGAGTTTATACCTTCCTTGGAGAGTGGAGAATCAAGAGAATGGCTTGGAATCACCCTTAAAGTCCTTATCCAAGCTTAATCTAAACAAAACTTCAAGAACACAAATTTTAGTTCTTGAAAAACACTATTCACCATCTTCTTCCATGATTTATAGAAAAATATTGGCTTGGAATTAGAAGCTTAAACTTATAGGAAGTATGTAACTATCCATGGGGAAGCTTAGATAAATACCTTGCTAAATAGTAAGTGGTGGAGCTTGGATCTTCATTTTGTTAAGAAAGAAGCCGAGAGCTTCATGAAGAAATGAAATATCTTTGTGTTTTGTGAGTTGTTTGCTTGGTTACTAGCTTTTGATTTTGGTAAATTACCTTTTTAACCATGAAATTTGTGTGGTTATTAATCAACCACACCTCCTTCCCTTATGTCATGCTTAGGTCATCCTCATGATGTCATCCTCCCCTCCTTGTCCTCTTCTCATTGGTTGGGTGACATCATCCTCTCTAATCCCTTTGATTAACTTCCTAATTGTTTGCCTAATGACCGCTGATCTGTTATACGGTTCGCTTAACTTTCGTTTTCGTTTATCGTTTGAGGGTGTAAGTCATATGTCATAGCCTATTTATATATTAGAGGATTCAACTCAACTCAAATAAGAATGTAATAAGTAAATAGTGGATCTACCGTCAAAGAGATCTCGCAAAGTAATATCTGTCAAAGGATTCAGAGACAAGGTTCATCTACAGACTTGAGGAATTAATTCACTGGAAGAAGTTCAAGAAATTGATCATGCCTCAGTGATATAAATCAAGATTGTGGATTTAATCAAGTGGCAGAGATCTCGTCAGAGTATCAATTAATTACAAGGATTTAATATGAAGAAAATCAAAGTGTCAAAGTCAAGACATGAAGAAACGTCACGGAAGTTAGTCACTCATGAACCAGACAGTACATCGAGTGTCAACATTGAAGTGGTGGAATTGATTCATATATTTCAATGATTTTCAGAAGATATACAGAAGAATTGATGGACTACCACGAGTTATATTGAAGTATTTATGTGAAGTGTTACACGTAGACTGTTGGAATCATTTGAGATCGACAGGATGTTAAAAGGAGAAAATTGTACAAGATTGTTTTTTAGTAATATTGATATAGAAGTGGAGCTGGGTCTCCGAAGAAAGCGGAATGAAGACGATACCTCCAATACCATAGGTTGATTGGATAACCCGAGTCTTGCTACTCATAGCTCTTTATAGATTGCCCTTGAGAAGACATATCAGGCGAGAATCAAGATGCTTAATTCTTTTTACTATTAAGGTTATTAAGTTACCTGAATTGGTTGAAAGTATTGTTCCGATAATAAGGGCCCAATACGCGACGAGCAACAATTGTACCAAGAAGGGTATTCGCTATACCATTGAGGAATCTATGTCCTATGAGGAAGATTTTAGCGTATCCCAATACGAGCACGCTATACGATAATACGAAATCATTTCATCCGTTAATCCATTATGGTTCCGCGCGGAAAGTGAGAATCGACAGTATAACTTCTGAAAATTTCATGCTCCTGCAATTAACGCAGCTAGCTCCGAACTAATGGAGGAGAAGACCAGGGAGTCTGACGCAGGATTCCAAGAGTGGGATCTCACTAGAAGCTATGTGTATATTCTCGACAGGATGTCGTCCTTTGCTAACGTATTAAATCAGGCGCGTGGGCACAATATTTTGCGAGTAACTAAAGAGGAATGAAGAATGTATTTGCGAAAAAGCAAGTTATTAAGCGACTTAAAAAAAATTCTTAGAGACGCGAATATTGGTATATGGAATTACGAAGATGGGGAGGTAAGATCATCCCGGGGTGGGTAATGATGACGGTTAAGGATAATCAATGACCAATCGTGTTGTCCACTTGCTGTCACGCGATTCCCTTCAAACTATCCATCATCATGTCACCTTGATAAGCTATGTCAAGTAACATCGTTGATTCCTACTTTGGATTCGTAGGATAACGAACCGTTAATATTTTTCTTTAAAATTGAACTTATCTAAAGGTCTTTTATTCGATCAATACACTTCATTCTCAAACCTTATGATTATCTTATCTGGCTTAAGCTTATCCATATTTTTTCGATTATCCGAGTAATGTTTGATGAATTATTTTCTATCAAATTAATGAATAAATCTGGCTGGATATCGATTACTTTCTTTCATACTTGGACTCTTCCTCGAGTTCATAAATAAGTAACAAGTTGTTATGCTCATAGATGATCAAGTGTTCAGAGATTTCTCGTGAATTCTTTTCCCCTATTCCAAAAGAGGGTTGTACATCGAACGTTGTAATTGTAATGAAATATCAAATTGATGTTGGTATTCAAAGTTCAATTATATTAAATGTTTTGCTGTTTACAGAGACACCTTTGGGTGGAACGCTTTTTTGGTATGAAATATTTGATGAATGGCTATCGATTATTCCGATGCCAAGAACACTCTATTCAGAGTCTATAGTTACTCTCGCTCCAGAACTCAATGACTCTGTATTCTCAACTCGATTATCCTGGTAGCCATAACTTCTTCAATGGCTATGGTGTTGAGATTTTTGACTCACAGACTGAATTGGCTAGTTGCATATAATTTCTTGAAAAACTAGCCAATTGTTCTGACTAGTTGAAATTTTAAACGATGTAAGGAAAAGTCTAGCTAATCGTTCTACTCAGTTATTGTATATCCAAAATTAATTGAGCTAGCCATTTTGTTTAGCTAGTTGTTAATGTTTCTTGAGGTGGACTAGGTATTGTTCCACTAGTTCACCCTTCAATTTAATTGTGTAAACGAATTCATAAGCATTTTCATGCAAGAACGCAAGATGAAATCTTAATAAGAATGTCTAGATGATATTTATATCTTGGGAATCTTTCTTCCAAGGCTGATTACCTTGTGGATAACAGGAAGTATAGATGTGAACTATTGTTCTGACTTGAGATTGAAAACTCAATACTATGATTACATGGCCGGAGTACCGTGCAGAGTAAATTATTTTAGAGTGGGAATAAAATGTTTAGAATCTACGATAAGAACCTTTAGTATGATGGTAAAGGAACGTTAAGGAAAATGTTGCCGTGATTGGGGTTACACCCTTGCAAGGTTGCGACGATGTTAGTGGTTAATGAATTAGAGAACGATCAAGCCTATGAGACCTTGAGGTAATAAATTTTCGTAGTCTATTGGAAAGATGAGTAACAGATCGATGTTAGGAATAATTGATGATGAGGGAAGACCTTTATGTGAATTATGATGAGGCATCCTAAGCATGACCTAGAATAACCGCGATAAAGCTCGTGTTACAAGAAATAAAGATTTTAACTTATGAGGAGGACTGTGATTATTTTTACAATATATATAGTATCATAAGACACGAGGTAAAATATATGATCAAGATTAATCAAGGAATAAGGTTGCGAAGTTCTCCGTAACTGAGGGAGAGCCAGTGTGGTGGCCGACCCTGTAAGTAAGAGAAGGGACTTGAGATGCAAAAAAAAAATTCAGGGCAACTGGTAAGAAGAGTTGAAAGTGATGAAGTTGAAATTATGATAACAGAAAAGTAACTAGTAGAATTAATGGAAAGCAAGAGTCGATCAAGATTGACAAAGAAGCGAAGGTTATGACAAGAAGGAATAACGAGGAGTGGAAACTTATCTTGTAACAGGAAGATTTAATGTCATACTGAAACTTAAGAGAATATTGACCATGATTAAATAAGAAAAAGAACGCTGATAGCTGAGCAAGAGAATACTCAACACGCCAGAGGATTAAGGTAGAAGATCGAATAATTAGTGGACAAAATGAAACCATCAAAGATTTTAATAAGTGCAAGGATTTATTTCGGTAACTTTGGAGTAAGGATTACCAAGGACCCAGTCGGTCCATGGTACTATTTGGGGTTATAATTTATAGGTTAAATAAGCCTACTTATTATCGTATCATAAACGCGAGATCTTCCCTTGACAATTTGTTATAAAGACGAAAGAAACGATTAGCGACAATGAACCCCAATAGTGTTTGTACCAAATAAGAACCCAAGGTTGATTCCATAATTGGATTAATTTCTAGTTATTTTGTGGATAAGATCGAGCGTGCACTGCTTAAGGAACACGGATCGTCAGGTAGAGTGAGGAAAACTATCGCCAATAGGAAGTTTTATGTAGTGCACTTATTATGCAAGCATAAGAAAGAGACACCGATACCCTGACGATGGGACGCAGTGGAAAGTTGAAGAAAGTGAGGCAGAAGCATAATGGAGTACGGAGAAGGTCATCCAAACCCTTAGAAGCGACTGATGGCAACTCCCACTGCATGTGAATACGTCCAAGATGCTAGGGAGGACACGGAATACGACAATGATAAAGACGCGTCATATTAAGCATAGTATGTTGGAATCGTTTGACGCAGGTCGACCAACAGTGGAAACTAATTCAAAGGTCATCGAACGTTCAATATTCTAAAGCGCATCGATCAATACATGCAAGATGGTGCTTCCTTCAAAACGGTGATGAGACCATGAGGTGTTTTACATGTCTATAAGAAGAGGTGTTAAATCTGACGCTAAGTGTGTGATAAAAAGTCAAGTGCATTGAAATATGATCAGATTTTGGTATATAGATCAATCGACAGAGAGTGTATATTCGAATAGGTAAAAACTAAGAAACGAAGCATTAAGCGCGAGTAACAGTGCTGTAGAGGAACCAAAGGGTGAAAGAACCATTCAAACAATAAAGGACGCGCTAATAGTCCGTGCTATGGATTTTAGAGGAAGTTGGAATGACTAGCTTTAGTTATTAAAGTTAGGGACGATAACGAATTTCATGCAAACATGAGAATATATCTTTACGAAGCATTGTACGGGAGAAGGAGTTGTTCTTCCTTGTGTTAAAAAAAAAGGTTGGCAAACGAAGAATACTTGGACCAAGTTGATTCAATAGATCAAAGGAACTAGAGATCTTATCAAGCTAGGCTTGTCAGTGGCAGCCCAAGATAGATAAAAAGAAATATGCTGAGAATACGAAGTAGGAGACCTAGTATTGTGAAAGGTGGTTCCCTGGCAGGGAGTGATGAGAGTTGGAAGAATAGGAAAGCTGAGTCTAAGGATTGTTAGATCGTTTGAGATCTTAAGAAGAATAGAGAACCTGGCTTACGAGTTAGCACTAACCCAAACCCTTGACAAGTTCATAACGTATTCCACGTGTCTGTGATAAGGAATTAAAACAGCGACTTCAGACGTATGATCAAATTTGAGCAGATAAACTTCAGCCAGACTTAATTTATGAGGAACAACCGATACAGATCATATATCGCAAGAAGCAAATGCTCCAAGGCCAAGTGGTCGAGTGCATGAGAGTTTATTGAAAAGATTGATATATTAAAGAGTCGACATGGGAGCTAGAAAGTACATGCAAGAAAAGTACCCCCATCTATTTTTGGACTGATTCCGGGACGGAATCCTTTGAAGGGGGGAGGCTGTAAGAACCCTAAATTTTGTAATATTTTAAAACTTCAGTGAATAATAATTGGATGTGATTATGCAAAAAATTTGAGTTCACCATAAATGAATAGTGGAATCTTGAGAATCCGAGAACGTATTCTGGTTTAACGAGCGAAATAAGTGAATGCAAAAGCCGTCGAAATTCGAAGATTCCCACCCATACTACGTGTTTTAGAATCCATAAAGAATGGTGTGGAACCGGGAATACTACGTTAAATAAACATGTCATCAAGATTTTATTAAGTTCAAGAGAAAGGAATGGAAGTGATTAAAGGATTATTGACAATAAACGAAATCCTTGCGAAACGAAACGTTCTACGGGAAAACTATCGGAATAAAACGACAAGTGCATGAACGATATTTAAATGAGGAAGTAATTGGAATCCATGCAAGTTGGCCATGCACAATCCTACACCCAACTAGTAGTTAGAAGTGTAACTAGTAGTTAGTCAATCAAACTAGAATAATGTTGTGAATAGTAAAGGGGGAGACAAGGAGTACATGCACCATACCTCCATATTTCTCTCATTCAACACACAATTACAAGCCATACTTCTATTATTTCTTGTCAAAGTGAAGCTCTTATACATATATCCACATATGTATACTTATAACCTAACACACTTTCAAGAGCCAAGCAAAAGAAAGCCATTCTCTCTATCCTTCTCCATTTCCGAATTTCCAAGAACCCCCAAGAAATAAAAATTCATAACTTAAGATCTACCCACTCAAATATCATGAAATTTTAACCGTAGCTGCTCCATATCATAGGTAAGCTTCATACCAAATTTAAGACTCAAATAATTTTTTTCAATTTTATAAAAATATGTAAAGGAGATGCTGTATAGTAACTCCGAATTTTACTAACTCGTTTTCTTGATTTCTCTTGTTAGTCTAAGGATTGTTAGGGATAGATCAATCTTCTACAAGGTTAATACACTCCTGTGTTTTAAGGATCCAAGAAGGTATAACTCTTCACCCTTAAAGATTTTATGGTTGGATTTTAAGGATTATTGTTATATGGTTTCAAGATTTAAGAGATTGTGAATGCTTAAGGTTTATATGTTTAAATTTTGTTAAGTTTTAAAGATTATGAGATGTGATTCTTGGATGTTACACTGGATGATGTAAGGAATGAGTAGATGAGTGATCTTGAAGATTATATGTGTTGATGTTGGTTACAAGTAGTGGAAATGGCAAGATCTTGTTGTGGTTGTTAAGTAGTGGACTTGTTGCAGATGTTCTGATTTGTGCAGAGAATTCGGCCATGAAATAATCTGTAAAGTGTGAACCACTAGACATGAAAATCTAGATATTGTTTTGTAGTTTTGGTACATATAAAGAACGTCGTGAGGCGATTTACGGTTTAGGAGTTATGGCCGATTTAGTGAAAAGCATTTATGTGAGAACACAGTTACGGATTGTGGACTTGTGTGATGATTTTGGAACTCTACAAATTATAATTTGACTATGGAAAAAATCATGGTAACTGGATTTCACACTAAGGAAGAAGACCCAAAAAGAATTTCATTAAAATAATAATTTTCTAATTTTATAAAAATGTTGGAACCAAAGTCGCGCGGTAATGCTACACGACGCGTAGCCACTGCCTAGCTACTGCCCTGTTTTGATTAAATCTGGAAAATTTGTTTTCTAAAAAGGATAGAGTTTGTTTTTGAGTAATAATTAGAAGTTATCTAGATCGTGCACGCGAAGACGGCATATCGATTTATTTAACGGTTTGTGTGTTATGAGCATTTTAGTAAAACTAGCGCGAATAGTAGAACTCCATAGTCGACCAAACTTTGGAAATGTTTTCACCTATTTAAATTCATATTTTCAAATCTAAAATTTTGTGATAATTATCAAAAAAACACTCGAGAAGTCCTTGAGGTGGTTTCACATTTAGATCTTAATTTTTTCGATTTATTAAAAATGCTAGCGTGCAAATCGCGTAATAGTAATTCAATGAAAAGTCAACTATGAAAGTACTACTTTGACCGCCCGTTTTGGCCAAGTTAATAATATAATTTGGAGATGATCAAAACACGAGAGTTGTTAAGGATTGTAAGAAGAACACATAGGTGTTGTATTTACTTTCTTTTAACTATTGTAATAGTTTTTATATTATGTATTCTTAAGTTGGGAGTGTGACAAGTTTAGGTATCAGAGCTACGGTTTAGAGCCCCTGGACACCCCAAATAGGTTATAGGATATATGTATAAGTTATAGATATTATGCGAGAGAGTAGGTTAAGTAAATTTATTATTAATACTCCTTTTCTATCTATGTATGGTTTGTCAGCAAAGGGCGCACTCCTCGATATCCTCTGGGTCGGATGACACTATTGCTTTCTCCGTGTATGCTGAGTTGAGGCGCGAGTTTGACATGCTTCAGGGCAAGTACGACCGACTGATAAATCGATTGAAGAACGTTTATCCGGAAAACTGAAACTATGAAGGGAAGCCTAAGGAGCAGATGACTACGAGACTTGAGACTTTGGTTCAGTATGTCAACACTAAGCTTGAGGAAATGCCATTACACCAAGACCATACCATCCAGTATATCATCTAGATGGTGGCGGATGAGCTCCAGAGTATTGTGAAGACGCTTCGAGAGGAGAAGACTACCAAAACCCGTTCTGATGGAGTGGAGCCTTAGTTCTTTTCATTATCTACTTTTCATATTGTTGTATTATCGGACTATGTAGAACTCCCTGTTGTTCCTTTAAATAAACATGTTATTCCTATATTCAGACCTTATTCTAATCTTGATGTATTGTGACCTTAAATTTCAATTATTATGCACTATCATTCTGTTTGCTTTCAATTGTTTGTTTTACGCCTTTATATACATCACCCTATTCGTTTAATTTGAAACTTGACCTCATATGTGAATAAGAATGCCATGCGACACCCTCGAATTATCTCATTATTCATACCTGTTTTGACATAACTCTTACTTCAGGATCATGCCACCCAAAAAGAAGAACCCAAAAACCACATCTACCACAGATCTAAATATTCTTCAATTACTGGAAACCTTAAAACAGCACAAACGCTATAGCTCAACAACAATTAACTCTTCAACAACAATTTGAAAACCAAGATAACTGTAAACCACACCAACCACCTGATCCACCAGTACCACCTCGACAAGTTGTTACTTTCAAGGCTTTTCAGAATGTGAATCCACCTGTATTTCATGATACCACAGATCCAATAATAGCAAACACATGGATTAAGGAAATGGAAATAGCTTTTGAATTAGTATAGTTAGGGGACGATCAGAAGACACCATAAGCTACTTACTTCCTGAAGGGCGAAGTCATTTATTGGTGGGATTCAGTGAAAGCTATGGAGGCAAATCAGCAAGTTTCCTGGGAAAGATTTAAGAAGTTATTTATGGAAAAGTATTACCCTAAGTACATGCAGAATCAGATGGAACTTAAATTTCTTGAATTGAAGCAAGGGAGTATGTTTGTATTGGAGTATGAGAAGAAGTTCACAGAGTTGTCAAGGTTTGTGACAAAGTATACCAGCAGTGAGGAGGAAAAAGCAAAGAGATTCCAACAAGGATTAGAGTCTTGGATCAGAGATAGAGTGGCTATGTTTGAGCTTGATACTTATATAGGCGTAGTGCAGAAGGCTGCTCTGATTAAAAGTAATGGGATGCAGTCAAGGAAGGAAAGGGATAACAAGAAGAGAAAGGTTCCATTCTATGGAGAAAAGTCTGAAGCCGGAAACTCACAAGACAGGAATATGAAGAGGATTGGATTCCATAAAGGCGGAAATTTTCAAAAGAAGGGAAATTTGAGCAAAAGACAAGAATCAAAGGGGAACAACCAAGCAAGCCATTGAAAAGTTGGAGAAAACAGATTTCAGAGACCAAAATACAAGCATTGTGGAAGAAGGCACCCCGAAGTGTGTAATAAGCTGAGCATGACATGCTATATGTGCAACTAGAACGGACATTTAGAAAACGAGTGTAAGATGCCGAAGCCGGGAGTTTCATGCTACAAGTGTGGGAAGACTGGACACATAGTTAGGGCGTGCAAGTCAACCGGACCAGTCAAAGCTCTGATGAACGTGGCAAATACCAGTGCAAGCATGCCAGCTGAGGTATTGGCCTTACCTCCACCACCTACAACAACTCCGCAAGCAACAACAAGGACATTTGATTTAAAAATAAAGGACGATGTTCAGAATTTTGAGGTGATAGCAGGTACACTTTTACTAAATAATGTCGAAGCTAAAGTATTGATTGATTCTGGAGCGACGAGATCTTTCATATCAGAAACTTTTGTTGATAAATTTCAATGTGATAAAATGGTTATGAATGAGGTAGTAAATGTGGTAATTGTGAATCAAGAGAAGATTCATGTGAGTCAACTCTGTCCAAAGTGTGAGATTGATATTTCGGGGTATAAATTTTCAGCCGACTTGATACTCTCTAAGTTGTGAGAGTTTGATATAATTTTAGGCATGGATTGGTTAGGGAAGAATAACGCCTAGATTAATTGTAAGTCCAAGAAGGTGTATTTAAAGACGAAGAGTGGAGAGAAAGTAGTATTTAAGGGACAGAGATAAGAGCAATTGTTTCTTACAATCGTTCAGGCTAAGAAGTTACTTAGGAAAGGGTTGTTTAGATTTGGCAAGAAAGGGAAGTTAGCACCTAGATATATAGGTTTTTTTGAAATTTTGAGTCAAGTGGGGAAGGTGGCTTACGAGTTAGCCTTACCACCTCAGTATCAGCATGTGCATAATGTGTTCCATGTGTCATTGCTTAAGAAGTACACTCCTGATGCCAACCATGTGATAGAATATGAACCTGTAGAAATTCAGGCAGACCTGTCATTTGTGGAGCAACCTGTCAAATTACTCGACTGCCAAGTAAAGAGTCTTATGAATAAGTAGGTAAAGTTAGTGAAGGTACTTTGGAGGAACCCCAAGGTCGAAGAATTAACCTGGGAGTTAGAGTCTGATATGCATTCCTGGTATCCTCATTTGTTCTCTTAGATTCTGGGGACAGAATCCTTTAAAGGGGAGAGGATGTTACGACTGGCATTTTGTGTAATATTATTTGTGAACTCTGTATCATATTAGAGTTGATTATAAATATGCATAATGATTGTACGTTTGTGTGAATGGAAATTTCTGCATTATAATTGCTTTATGGAGTATATAAATTGTTTTTTCAAAGCAAGAGTTTTATTAATTTCCCTTATTTTTGATTTATAAAGAATATACTATACCCTGGAAAATTATCTTTTAAAAATTATTTCACTCACAAATTTCAAAAGTGATCTCATAAAATTTCTAAAAAATCCAAGTTATTTTATGGTATAAATTTTATAATTTTTGAACTTTTATTTTATTTTATAAAAGTAAATCTTTGATAATTAGTTGTTTAATAATTAGAAAATTACATGGAAACCCTTGCATGCAAATCACTCTTCCATTCAATTAAAGGGCAAAGAAGACATTTCCAACCCCACTAACTCACATTTTGTTAGCCGAATTACCTCCTTGACCTTGCATGCAAAATGACCTAACTTTAGCTAGAGGGTTACTCTTGTCATTTCCTAAATCCACTCACATTTTAGTCAAATCAAGGACATAAAAACAAACCAAAGAGTGATGATCACTCCATTCCACTCCACCACTTCACCATCCCTTTTCTCCTCCTCCCTCCCTCTCGACTTTTCCCCTCCCTCTTGGCCATTCCATAGACGAGGCCCCATTCCCTTCCTTTCTTCATTTCTTCACTCAAACAATCATCCTAGAATCAAGTAATCTTACTCCCTACATGTTGTTCTTATATATCTCAAAAGTTTAGAGTGAAAAACTTATGTGTTGACCTTGCATGGTGGTGTTTTTGTTAAACTCAAAGTGAACATCCTTAATTCTTGTGAATCCAAGTCTTTCACCATGAGTTATAGTATCATAGGCTTGAGAATGGTTATACATGAGTGTGTTACACTTATGCAAATGTTGTTTTCACCCTAAGCCATTCGGCCATCACTTGATAGGAGCCGAATGGATGGTGTTTTGTTGCCTTGTTTCATTTTTGTGTGTTTTTGTGATGATAACATGAAATTTGTAGTAAAAGCTTGGTAAAAACCTTTGCATGCTAGGTGGTCAATTAGTTATAAGCCATGTTAGGCTTGCATGTTTAATTATGATGAAAATTTATTTGGAAATCATGTTGTTTTGGCTTGTAAGATTCGAAGGCATGCATGCATGTAAACCACTCTTGAAATTTTGGAAGTTCTTGATCATTTGGATTGATATTTTTGTTAGTAAACTTTAATTTCAGTTAAGTTAAGATATTAACTAAGATTTGTGCTCCTTAATATGTGATGTTAATTTATTTATATTTATAAAGAAGATAAAATTTGTTGTCCTTGAAAATTTGATGACTTGTAATTTGTGTAATGTGATTACTTTTATTTTGCTATGTTGCACCTTAGATAAGGATTATCTCCACTAAACCTATTTTGAGTGTAAGAGAGTTAGTTCAGTAGATCACCTTGGTTGAGGTTTGGTTTGGGTTTTTGGTTGTTGTTGGTTGGGTTTGTCAAGTAAGAATATTGGTGAAAGGAGAGTATTAGTCTCTGCAGAAAATCAGTTTGGTACCCTGAGGTTTAGAGTGAGATTTGACCATGTCATTGTTGTGAACTTTGAGGCCCAAGACACCAGAATCTAGCACAAGGAGTATACAATAGGTTTTAGGTGTTTTTTGGAGGTTTTTAAGACGTTTGAATAGGTGCACGAGTGGAACCACAAAATCTGTCCAGTAGGGGACAGTTTTGTTGCAACTTAGAAATGGGACGTTTTGACCATGTCATAGGTAGGCCCTCATTAGGCCCTGTTGGGCCTTAGTTAGAGGTAGTTTCAGAGGAGTTTTCCAACCATAGTTTATAGGATTTGAGTTAGAATAATGTGTCACAAGTTAGTTCAAGTCATGACCTTTTCTGCCCAGAAAAACAGGGGAACCATGGACTTTAAGCTTAGGCCTAGGGAGGCACAAGCCAGGCCCTTGAGCCACATCAAGTTTGGGAGTTGCCTTATGATCAGAAGAGTCTAGTGTAGAAGTTTTGGAGGTAAACTTGAAGTGTAAGAGTGTCAAATGCAGCCAAGAAACCTTAGATGTCATTCGGAAATTTACCATAATTAGCACCTTCACTTACCACATAGTTTTGGAGCACTTATGAGTGAGGACTAGGTTGACCACTATAGTTGCAAGATAGTCTAAAGCCAGTAGAGTGAAAGGCCCAAGTTAGGGTCAATAGGGATTGGATGGTTTAGTAAAGGCACTTCGAGTTAGGAAGCCCAAAATTTGGAGATTTTGTTTAGTTTAGCAATCAAGTGACTTAAGTTGTGGAGTGAGATCATCCAAGCCTAGTGTTGCAATATGGTGTGTGTGATATTATTTGGTACTTAAATATGGTATGTGAGCATATGTGGCTATGTGTACTATTATGTTTATAAGGTGTTTATAAATTGCCTGTATATAGGCCTAAGTGCCATTGTGTTTAATTTCCGTTTGCAAATAGGTTGAGTTGGTGAGAATATATTATAATGAGGTTATTATAATTTGTGTAGGATCTCGAGACGAGGATAAACTTTCCATAAAGGTCGAGTAAAGCTTCCAGTTGCTCCTACCTGCCAGTCCAGTCCAGCCTTTCTCAAGGCAAGTGATTCAACCTGCCTTTTTCATTTACACTGCAAGTGTGTGTTAACTAGTTCCTATATATGATGCGAGTATTCTGATTTATCTTGTTATACACGAACCAAGTGGTTCTCAAACCTATATTCGTATTATATAGAAATTTCATGAACCCTCCAGTGTCTATTGCAAGTTATTTATCCTCATTTGAAGATTTTTATGAAAGTAGATTAAATGTCATATTATGCTAGCATACCAAAGTAATTGTGATGTTGAACCATGTGTAAGTTATACTCAGTAACCTCAGCTTGAATCCTAAAATCCAGTCATTCTTTAAAGATTGTTAATGATTTCTTGATAACCCTATCCTTACCCTAAAGCTTGATACCCTGTTATACCTTGAGTTGATGATCAATTTCTTTGTATTTTAACACCTATATCATACCTAGAACCAGTAATGCTTATCTTCTTGATATTTTAATACCTATACATTATCTGAAACTATTGCTTTAAGCCTAGTCTGGCATTACTCTTCCATATTATCCGATAACCTTACTAAATCTCCTTGTCAAAGTCCTTCTAAATAGAAACCTTCCAAATTACCCTGATAGAGTAAAGCCTAGTGAATCATGGCCCTAGTGGACATATTTCCAGTGTTTCAAACTGGATTCATACCCCTTGATAAAATTGTTTACTATTTAAGAAATTAATTGTCAATCAGCATCAGTTTTTGAAAGATTAAAAATTTGGATTTTCAGTCCCAAATGGGGATAAATGTTTTCTTTAAATAGTGGATATGGGCTGAGACGCGAGTCCTTTCCACACTTAAATTGTAGGCTTAAAAGTTGCCTAGGGATCCCATTAATGTTTTAGAACCCAACGAGGTTCGGGATTACTTCGTGGCTGATCACCGGCTGTAATCTGTAGCGTCATAAAATGGTTTTTGATTAAGAAATGATTTTGGAAATGTTTTGATACAAACAATTGATGCCATCACCCAAAAGTTCATATCTTATTATTATTAGCTCTATCTTCACATTGTTATTCTTTTATATATTTCGATTTATGTTTTGTACCGTATTGTTTAGCACTTGTTGAGCATTTGGCTCACTACTTGCTTTCACCCTAATATTACAGCTAGCAGCTATGGTTAGATTCAAGCAGACAACACGTAAGACTTATGATGCCGATGCATATGTTCGAGCTCAGGTAGAATAAGAGATAGTTTTGTGTGAGGACTCGATATTAAAACCAGTTGTAATAGTTAATAGTGTTGGGCTAATCCAAACCTTAAACTGTAAGATCTTGGATTCAGTTGTATTTACTTTCTTTTAACTATTGTAATAGTTTTTATATTATGTATTGTTAAGTTGGGGATGTGACAAATAGGAATTTCGAATTAATAATAACTCCTAATTAGTTAAGAGTTATAATTCATTTCTCCACACTCTTTATAATATATCTTGTGTGGCTGATTTTGTAAGCAAGACTTTTACTAAAATCCTAGCCACCAAGAGAGAAGATGGAGAGAGCAAGAAGAAACGAGTTTGTGCTAGTACACATCTAATCCTTGAGTTCAAGCATTCGTGTGGATACCGATAGAGCATAGATCACGAGAGCAGGATGCGTGGTGATTTAATAAGCTTTGGATCTCCATTAGTCAACCAATTGGTAAAGCTTCTTAAGGTAAACAATCTGATCTATGAATTAAATATATGTTTTTCGCATGGATCCTGCGGCGGGTTTCGAAAATTCTGATTTTTCACATTTTTAACTATTGTTTCCGTTGCATTTATGTGCTCAAAACCCTTCATTATATGCCTATGTGGTTATTATTTGATGGTATTTATTGTAACTTTCAATCCGTAAACCGGATTTCGGTAAAATGAAGAGTAGATAAAAGCTTATGACGTCTATCTGACGATTAAAATAATATGAGATTGAGTATTGATAGATACTTGTGATGCTAAGCGAGACATAGAAAAGAAAGTCAGTGATCAGTAAATAGAACTGAAACATAAAAAAAGAAAGCAAGTGATCGAGGAATATAAACAAGGCATAGAAAAATAAGGAAAGTGATTGATGAGTAGAACTGTTAGATGAGTACAAGTAAAGTTGGAAATCATCTGTGATATGGAAAATACTTCTGAACCTTTCTTGAGATAATTTGCAAATTTTTCTGAACTTTCTCATAACATGTTGCTAGTATTCAAAATAAGTCCTATTTTATATTGCAAGCGCCTTAAACTATTCAACCTTGAACTGTGATCATATCATTGAACTTGTGCTATAAGCTTTATATCTTGTAAACCATTGACGGTTGATTTCCCAGATGTTAAACCATACAAACACAACACTACTCCATAAATACATACACACCATAAACCAAGTTTGCAACAGAATTTCTTGATCATACAGAAACTTATATATCCTGGAATATCCTATGACATAAAAGATCTATACCCTGTATTATCATTAAACCACTGTTCATCAGATACCTGATTCTTGAACAGACTTGAAGTCATTCTTCATATATATATATATATATATATCTCGATATATCCTGGTGATACCTATGAGATGTTTTATGCTTTGAGATAAATGTTTTATCAATGTTAATTATGATTCTATTTTTAATGAATTACAATGGTTATCATATTGAATCATTTTAGAATTGGATAGTTTTATAAATGTGGACCAGTTTCGTGGTCAGACCAGATTCGTGATCAGACCAGATTCGTGGTCATATTAGGCCAATGCGTGCCTTGGATCCAGTATAGAGAGCAAAGCTGTGTGCCTTGCTCAGGGTTAGTGTGTGACTGATCAGAAGCCTAACCTTGGTTCTTTTAAATATAAATTGAATATCCAATTCTAATCATTGATTATCCAGAGAATTGATTCTTCTGAATCATTACAATTGATGATTGTTTAACCTCAGTTATTGCTATTATGACTTGCTGAGCTAGTTAGCTCACTCTTGGAAATCTGTTTATATTATTCTACAGTGGAAAAAGGAAATTGTTGGTAACGAGGATTCCCTGTCCAGTGTGTGAGCTAGGATTCCAGGTTAAGTTGGATCGAGCTAGCAGGAGCTTATTATTGTACATGAGTTTTACAACATTATAAGAATGACATCATTATGAGTTGTAAGTTGAACTAGTTGGGATTTGGTACGATGTAATAAAAGTTAATGTTGTGTCTTGTTTTCATACTTTAACCTGTTGCGATCCGTGGTTGTGTAAAAAAGGGTCAATGCATATAGTATTTTATATATACAGGTTTATATATTGTGTGCGTGTGGTGAACCCCAAACTTCTGACCCGGGTTTGGAGGGCATCACAGGTTTGGTATTAGAGCTACAGGTTATTAGTCACTGAAACAAGCCTAGTTTGTCGAGAATGGATAGAGGGTTAGAATTAGGATTAAGAAATAGAAAGATAGCATGTCGAGAGGTTGAGTGCGACTGTATAATAGGTTTTGGTATAATTCATGATGAGATTCGAGATTTTTATCAAGCAACATGATTTTCAGATAGCAGCGATGACGTATTCTTTTATTCGAGGATTGTCTGATCATTCGGAGCCTTTAGTCGGAGAACCATCATTTGATTCACGCCCCGCTCTTCCACCAGTGTTAGCCATATTACCTCATGTTGCGATGGTTGCACCTTTTCAAGCTATTATTCTATCCCCTGATGTGAGATCATCTATTCGAGGATCCCCACTTGTTGATTCCGGTTCTACCGGATATTCAGTCGTAAGTGCATCTTTTCAATTTATCCCACAGCTTATCCTCTAACATCCGTTTAAAGCCTGTTTTATGGAGTAACAACACCTATGAGGATGGATTCGAGAGCTACAACATATAGTGAGTACACGAGATATTAAAAAAGGTGAGAAGAAACCTGGAGAGAGGATTCGTGTGTTCCGGAGAATAGCTGCTACCATGTTATATAGAGCCACTAGTAAGTATGCCACCCATGATTATCATGTGGAGTGAGCTAGATGGATTTTAAAGGAGTTTGAGAAGATTGGAGATCGAGAGTTTTCTTGGAATTAGATGATGGTGCTATGACCAAATGTGATACGGATAGTAGTAATGTGATGTGATATTAGCCAATCTTGTTTTATAAAATAGATTTGATGAATATTTGATAGACCTGTTACACTTAGTAATTGTAAGAGATG
The DNA here is from genome assembly GCF_009905375.1 of Apium graveolens. NCBI lineage: Eukaryota > Viridiplantae > Streptophyta > Magnoliopsida > Apiales > Apiaceae > Apium > Apium graveolens. The sequence goes on along the minus strand of NC_133649.1, from coordinate 259,287,648 downwards.
ATGATGATGGAAGTGTTACCAGTATGGAATACGAGAAGTGAAGTTAGGAATAAGATAATATGCAACGGTAACTGAAGTTTTTATCGACCAATAAAGGTAAAATGGACCCAATAAGGGGTAGAAGATATATGGAAATGAGTGGGCTCTTATCTGATTGTTTCCCTAATTGGATATGTTGCGGTAGTTGAGAAAGATGACAACCAACTCATATAGTAATAACGACCAAGTGTATGATTTTCAAAATTTTAAACTAGTTTTCAAAAGAGATTTTCTTTAAAAAAAATTCTAAAAAGTCCTTTAAACAAAACAAGTGTTAGAAACCTGGTTGTCCAACCACTACTGGAGTTTCTTGTTTGTTATAAGATTTAGATTATCCAGAAGAATACTTGTTCTATAATTAGTATTATTAATTTAGATGGTCAAGTAGACCCGCTATTGCGAAGAAGTTTCGATTGTTCTCAATAGAGGAATGCAAATTTTGTTTGATAATGTTAATAACAAACTAAGTATGTGGAGAAACTATTCATCAAATCTTTGAGACTATTAGATTTTAAAAAATACGTCGATTCAAAAGAAGCCTGAGCATGATTGAAGGAGGTTGAGCAAATTTCCAGACTTTTCCAAAGGAAAAATATTATTAGGAAAAGAATCGATATGTTGGATGATCAGTAGTAAGCGAAATTTGAAGTTATGATTGTAAATCTCGTAAGGATGCAAACAGGGTCGAATTATAAAAATATTAAACATGGAAGCACGACGCTAGAGGTACAAGACGTAATAAATAGGAATCTATTATAATGATCAATTTATGAAGGCATTTTAGAGAATTTTCTGAAGTTAATATATGACTCGGAATGGAATATGTAGATCGAACAAGCGTTGAAGATGTAAATAGATGAAATATGGATGACGACCAATGATATCATTCTTTTCTATAAAACTACATATTTTTTTGAATCTTGAAATGTATGAACTTCTTTCATGATCAGCTCTATGAGGTAATAAGAAAATTGTTGTATTCCTGTCAAAATCATTTTTCCCCTCAAGTCTTGTTTTCTGATTGAGACAAGCAGTGTTATGGTGTGACTCTTTGTCGGAATAACGAAGAGTCTGCTGGAACGCCACCTAATAATGTGTTGTATTCCATATAGTATGAAAGACTGGCCATCTTGAGTATAAATATGGTTATCTCACTCATATCTAAATCATCATTCATTCTTTCTTCTTTAATTATGATTTATTAATTTATGGATCCTTCCGATTGTTTCCTTGGATTGTATTCTTTATAAAAGGTTTCCATTCAGAATCATATAAACAAATTTCCTTCTTGTGTAAGGTTTATTCTTTGAGTGTTTTAAAAGGAAATGAAATGATTCCGTGTAGCAGGAAAAGTTACATGTTGAGTATGGATAATTACAAGCGAATAAATGATGGACATTTACGTGCAAATGAGAATCATTATACCAATTACATGGTTATTACGAGGACATCAAATCGGAGGCGGAAATATGTATACATGATACGTTTCAAGTATGAGATTTTGGCGTGAATTGGATTAGTTAGCGAACCATATGAGGTAAATTAACCGTAGAAATCAGAAAGTAAAGCTGTATATACCAGATAAGGTAAATGATTGATTGGACAGCAGAAGCGAATGGAGAAATTTTTAATAATAACCAGACAATCGATTAATACATTATGAAGGTAAAGCATACCTCAATCTTGTGGGAATTACTTGTCAATGAAGATTCATGATCGAAGAAATTCTAGTTACAAATAAATTTCAAGGGTGTTCTTAAGGAATGGTTGGGTTTTCCCACTTAAGTAAAGGAGTCATGGTAAATTTGATGCTCATAACTGAGCCAGTGAAGGAAGTTCAGTATGAAAAGACATAAGTGGAGATGAAGATATGGTGATTCAACTTCAAAGATTTTTAAGAAGTAATGCTTTAAAACTAATTGAATTCTTTCACAATATTATGATAGTGTTGGTTGAGACCAGGTGTTGGTTATCAGAACTTGAACAAGTTAACTAATAAGAACAAGTGTATATTGTCAAGGATAGATAAATTGTTAATTAGAGAGCTTGAATTGAAACATGAACTAGAAGAATTATAGGATAATTTGTAATTGTACTCATTAGTGATATTCTGTTACAATCAGAAGAAATGAGAAAAGGTATGGTATAATAAGAATTATTCACTATAATCTTAAGTTGAACTAAAAATATGGGTTACACCGGCTAGTATTATATGTTGTGGTGAAATGGTGAGTTTAGAAGGTGGTAGTTGATTGGTATACTTGTGGGTTGATTGTTGGTTGTTTGATTGATTGTTGGTTGTTTGATTAATTGTTGGTGTCGGCTTGAGTACGGCTGGTAGTCAATAATATAAAGTAGATGCTACCCAAATTTTTGGAAAATACCCTACTTTTAAAGATTTAAAGTATACTTCCGTATAATATTGATATTTCTGTTGATACTCCAAATAATTGTGATTTAGGTTCTTAAAAGAGGTTGTCACAGCCAATCCGACTATATATAATTGGTCTTTGATTTCATTTAGCTAGTCATCATTTGGTGCAATTGATCAATTAAGTGAGTTCACTGGTTAATTTTACCAATAAATGGTCTGTTAGATGGAAATCGATTCCAATTAAATTAAGTCAAATTATGATGTGATTCAAATCCTAAATCAAAGTAATGAGGAGGTTGGAGGAAGTAAGGACAGCAGTAGGATTTAAAAGTTGCTGCAAGCATATGAGGCTTTACTTGCATGAATATGTCCTTTATAATAGACAAGTAAGAAGAATGTTTTCAAGAACTAAAGATTCAAGATAGAGCAAAGATTCGAATAGAGAAGAAATTAGTAACTACACCAATATGGATTTTTCTAGATGATCAACGAGATTTTATCATCTGGAATAAGGTTTTATTAAAGCATTTAAAGGTATACTAATATAGAATGACGATGTAATGAAATTACTCCAAAATACCGGAAAACTCGCAAATACAAGTATCCGACATATGGTAGAAATTAATAATGATAGTAACGTATATGTATTGAAAGATTTCAATCCAGAGTTAGACACATGAATGGTTTATTTGATGAAGAACCAAACATTACTATTGAAAGACTCATGTGTGTTAAGAAGAAATAATGAACTATGAGAATGAAGAACTTAAATAGGAAAGAAGCTGGAATCAAAAGGATGATAAAGAAATATTATATGATGCCATGATGTAGGTAGGATATGGGTATTATGAGGGACATAAGTAAAAGTGAAGAATTTAATGAAACATTTGTAAATTGAGATAGGGAATGCATCCCAGGAGTACGATTAAGTACCGAGGGCTAAAAGAAAATATTTATTGACCAGACATGAAGAGAAAATGGGGGGAAAGCGTTAATTGAATCATTATAGATAGGTTATCCAAACCTAGTATTTCTTTTTATTAATAAGCATTTTATCCAATAAATGGGTTAGTTGATGTTTGAAGAAATTGTGGTACGTCATCAAATTTAAGAATTGATTGTAAATGATCAATATTATTTGATTTAAGATTTGACAGGAGTAGTCATAATACGATGAATTATGTCGAACCAGAATAGTATATACCACTCCTAGATGAACGGGTATTAAATAAAGCAGAACTAAAAGATAGGAATTTGGCTCAACATCGCTAGCTCAAGGGATTCAAGTAATTCCAAGAATATGATACAAGACATAGATGTCAAAGAAGACTTTTTGATAATATGGCATAAAGAAAGAATAAGCGTTATATGTGACTAGATGTCAAGGAAGAGCATTGTAGTCAGTTTCGTATGAGAACACCCTAGAACCAAAATAAATGATAATATGGGATAATATGCGGGTGATGCCTCTAGATTAGTATATTTTCATCTAAATAGTAAGACATTTTCGCTCAACAAATATACTCGATTTTGATTCAAGGAAATTAAGGTATAATGATAAGTTTGTGTGTCAATCATATCCAGTAAAGATTTTCTCGTTAATTCTTAATTCTGGAGTAATTTCGAGAATGTTAGAAATCGAATACGCCATGGTTTCAGTATATCATTCGCAGATGGACAAGAAGATTAAGGGAACGATTAAAAGTCTCGAATGCGATTGGAAGCGATTACAAACTAGGTTAATTGAACAAAGAAATATGTGGGAATGAGGTTCAACAACCAGTAACTATTGGAAACGTTCATGAGCATGAATTAATGGAATTAGAAAGAAAATAATTAGTATGCATTATGCTGGTCCTTTTGAGACAGTAAAATAGGCAGGATAAGTGTAAGTGAGTTGGCTTCACCGCCACACGTATAGCAGGTTCATAGGGTGTTTATATGTGTATACTCAGGAAGGGTAATTTAGCTCCATTATATACAAAATAGAGACTTGAGTTGAGTTACATGAGCAACTAATAGAATAGAATGTCAGCAAAAGGCTGTCGAGTAATGATTGTTGTTGCGAGTTAAAGTTTATGAGAAATTGTAAGGTTGAGGGATCAACCTAAGAAAATGGAGGTGAGAAACTTAAATGTATCATTATCTGATCCTTAGTGTGATTCTGAGGACAGAATCCTTTTAGGGGGGAAGGATGTAATATCCGGGACATAGCGTGTAATTATTTTTTATTAATAAATAATTATTATGTGATTATTATTTGATTAATATGTGATTTTTGGTGAATTATCTGATAATTGGTTTTGATATGCGGATGTTTATATATGGTAAAGTATAGGTATGTTAATTTTATTATGTCCAGAATAAAATATAGATAATTATGGCATTTTTCTGGTAAGTTTTGGAATGTTATATGATTTTATAATGATTTATGAATTATTTTCTGAATAATTACAAAACTATTTTATAAAGTTGGGAATCGTCCAACTTCAACCCTTTTTAAGTTTAACAACCCGAAACTCTGATTATTCCGGACATTTTTCGTGTTTTGACTTTTTCGATCCGGATTACGGTTGGACCCGTGCACGTCCCGGCGCAAAATTTTCGATACGATAATCATTTCGATAACATTATTTTTGTATAAAGTATTTTATAAGAAGCCTGGTCTTGATAATTATCCAAAAGTTTTCATAGTTATCTAAAAGTTTTGATAATTATCCAAAACAGGTTGATAATTATCCAAAACATATCATTTTTACATTTACTTATCGGATAAGTAACTTATTTTTCGATCCAATACGATCCAACGCGTATTAGTATTCCATAAATATAAATAGAATATTTCTTATTTCATTCTATTTGTATAACCATAATCGATCAGTAAAAACATAGAAATTACAGAGAAAACCCCCTAAAATCGTTGCGTTCTTGAGAATCAAATTCAAAAAACGAAAGCGTTATCGAACTCGGAATCAAGCGTGCCATATATCGAATCGAAGCTCTCGAAAAGTTCTTCATAATCAAGTATCCATTTCAGTGCAGAAATCAAGGTGATTTTCTTATTTATTTAATTTAATTCGAATAATTAAAGATTAATATATGAAATTATGTTGTTGATGTTATTTATGTGATTTGATGGCTTAATCTTCTAGATAATTTTATCCTGGTCATTTTTGTATATTATATGATGAATTTGGAGTTCAATAACATATAGAAAATTGATTTTGATTCTCGAAATATTAAAATTAGCGTTTATGTGTTTGAATGTTCTTAATTGGAAATTAGGCGTTTCTTTGTTACGGGTTATCTATTGAAATTGATTGCATGAATGGATAGATCGTAGAAAAGGGAATTAATTGGTGTAAATGAACTGTACGAACGATTCCTGGAATGGCATAATCGAGCTCGCCGAAAATTTTTGGTATCGACGGTGTTCGTTTTTTCAGACAAAAATCCGGTTAATCTGTTACTTGTTTGGAAAAGATAATTACATGGATCAATTTGTGGCATGATAAAGAAGTAATCTACAGTTCTTAAGGGGATACTGGACAGGTTTGCGAGCTCGAGGCTGACTAGTAATGGTTGCCGCCGGCGAGCGAGGAAGAAGCTGACAAATTGCAATTTTGCAACCAAACTTCCTACATTTTTGCATAAACGAAACCCTAATTTAAAAACTTATAAAAATGGTTTTCTGTTTATAAAAAATGTAAAAATTATATTATGTTTATATTTATTTTCAGAAAAAATGTTTTTAATTATTTAAAATTTCCAAAAATCATTATTTTAATTCCGAAAAGTATTTTTAATTCAAAAATAAATCTGAATTAAATAATTAATTATTTAATTTTAGTTGATAATTGATTAATTAATTCAAATATTAATTGATTAATTAATAATTAATTAATAATTAATTAATTATTAATTGATTATTAATTAGATTTAATTATTTATTTTGATTTAAAAATTCTGAAAAATAGTTTCGAGCTTTAAAATATTATTTTAAATTATTTTCAAAGCTCGATAATTATTATTAAATAATTTTAAAGTCAGATTCGAGTGTTCAGACCCTATTATTTTATTATAAAATGATTCGAATACCCGTTTTAATTCCGAAAAATGTTCAAATATTCGTATTAAATATGCGGAAAATCATTTTAACCCCTAATCTTCTTTGAAAAATTATTTTGATCGAATATATTGCGTGATATGTGCTACGTGCTATCTGATTGATTTGTTTGTTAGGCACATAAGCATGCGCTAAATAAATCACGCAAGTATACGCGTTTGCAAGTAATATAGAATGATTTATAGTTCATTCCCACAGAGACTCTGATTAATTATATTTAATTAACACTTACTCACCAATGTATGATTATTCTTCAATTCCAAGACAATAACAATTAAGGTTGGTAAACTAATAATGACTACGAGAATTAAACACTTGCATTAACAATATTAAACACACATGAGATCCTAACTTCATTACTACTTCATTCAATAGTTATTGTTATTAACCTTAGCATGTAATGGTGATGATATTAATCGAACAATACGAAACTGATAAACGCAAACTTTCGTTGTACAAATACCATTCTACCAAGCATCCACAATTAAGATAGAAGTTAAATAGGCATCAATTATGTTGAGACCCTATATCTATATAGAATTTGACAACATAACGATTTAAGCACAAGTTATTCACGATGATTACACGGGGCAAGTAAAACGGTTAGAGTTACCCACTAATCATGCATACAATACTATGAACCTATTCTAGCATGGAAAGTTCTAAATCTCAATATTCATTGTCACTTCACAAGTGATTAACAGGCTATCTTACATGTTCGCGACGCATATAAGACGAATAAGCACAACCTATACTAGATATCATACAATCAACACATACCAAGGTATTAAACAATTAACTAAATAATTCCATAGTAAATCCTCTAGGATCCCATGATCACGATTAGCCCATAATAGAACTCATCGTCACCATGGGTTCATATGAAAGCATGATAATAACACAACGATATAAGGCTAATAAAAATACTTAATAAATAATGAAGTACGTCACAAGAGTACTAAGGTTCAAAGCATAAAGAAAACTAGCATCCACTGTTACAACGAATTAAAAAAATCACAAGATAAATGTATGCTTCCTCTTCTTCGTTGTTGCGTGCTAAAACAGTCTTCTCAATCTTCTTGCCCTTGCTCTTGATGAAGAAAACGTCTTCCCATAAGGTTTATATGATAGCCCAAGAGAACTAGCGCCAACAGAAGCCCAATTGTACTTGAATTAATAAAATTCAAATTCTGAAATTCCGCACACACGCGGTCGCCTGCTGTCTCAACGCGGCTGCTTGCTGGCACGCGGTCGCCTGCTCCTGGCGTGCGGTCGCGTGCTACCATTCTGGAAAATACTTTATTTTGCTTCTGTTTTTTTTTCTGATTACTTCGCTCATCACCCCTAGACTGATTCCAAGCACTTCCTTAAGCTTTATTTGATGAAAACCACCTATCTAAGTAAGTTATACCCTGAAATGCAAAAACACTAGAAAATGCGTCAAATACACAAAATACTTGAGGTCAAGACACCAATTTAAGCCATTATGAGACACTATAAGTGGTATAAAATGCCACTTATCACACCCCCAAACTTGAATCGATGCTTGTCGTCAAGCATCACAGACTCAAATTTAGAATAAAATATGCATGAATGTAACTTATATGAATACAACGATCCCCTTGCGATGACTAAACCAACCAACACATGACATATCAACAAATGCAATTAGGCAACTAAAGATCAATCAAATCACGCAAACTAACATACAACTAGAAATGTGGTGTGTGCGAATGCTTAACAGATATGCTTCGAAACTAGATCAATCACCATAACATAATTATCCTCAAGGCAATCACAAGCTTATACGAAGAATATATTCTAGACACAAAATGACTTATAACACTTCAATATTATTGGAGTTTATTACGGAATCATGCTTTTATTCAATACATAAAACAAATGCTTATTTGATCGTGCAATGAGGGAGGTCCACACAAGATTTATGCACTGGTACCCATTTAGCGAGCGTTAGGTTAGCGGATCCCAGACTATAAAAGCCTTAGGTCTCTAGGCACAAAGTCCCCTAAGAACTTAATAACTCGAATACCAAAGAACCCACTCATGATCAATTCTGCATTAAACCAAATTTTTGTTCTTTTTCTTTTTTTTTCTTTTTTTTTCAATTTCTGAGCAAGTGCGTTTCACTCCATCTTGCTCAACCCTAGACTACTCGTATACAATACGAGCCGGCTACTAGTCATTTGACGCCTAGCCACAACTAACAATGAATTCCAATTTTTTTTTTCCAATTTTTATCTTTTCATGTCTTTTATCATTAAGAGCCTAGCATGCATTCTAAGTATAAGCAATAGATTAACCTCAAAAACCATCAAACCATGACAACAATCTAGTCCTTAAGCATACTCTTAGGCTTAGTGAAATTACAAGTGTTTCTAGCATGCATCACTATACTCGAATCAATATCACATATTAATCGGTAAAGTAACACAAAGGGATCATGGTATATGCATGAGCGATACGACATGATAAATAAAGCTATAAATCCTTAAAAAACTATATGGGAAAAATATGCAACTATATGAACTAAACTAACATGAAAATGCAACTACATGACACACACACAAATATGTTCCTTAACTACTACCCCCAAACTTAAAATCTTCACTGTTCCCAGTGAAGGTAATAGAAAGGAACACAGGGTATACCTACTCAGATGAATCATCATCATCACCCTCAGAGGGTGGAGTGTCCGGAGGTGGATAAGCAGAATCCACACCAAAAACAGGCCACTGGATGTTAGCTTCAAGGCATCTAAATACAGTCCCAAGTGCCTGGGTGAGCTCCTCTGCAAACCGACTCTGCGACTCATACATCACATCGATCCTCCTTGAAAGCCTCCTGTACTGGACATCAGCCAATCCCGAACCATCTCCTCCCTGAGCTCTCGAAGACCTTGCCTCTCCCTGAGCCTGACTGGGCCTAGGAATGGTAGCACCAGCTGCTGAAACTCCTCCTGGAAGGTGTTACCCCAAACCATGTGACTCGGGATCTCCACCCGTCCACTCCTGTATCACATTCAAAGTCAATGAATCAATAGGAGTGGCCGGCATCTGTAACTGCTCGTAAGAAGGACACCGGACTCCAACTGCCTTGTAAAGCTTCTTGACAATAGAGGCATACGGGATAGAGTATTGCGATTTCCCCCTCAAAAACTTCAAAATCCCTTGGTAGATTTACTCACCAAGGTCCACATAATATTCATCATTCAGAATTCCCCATAACAACCTCGCCCTCTCCACTGTAACCTCATGTGCATGCAAAGAAGGAAGAATATTAGCACATATAAACGCATTCCAAGCACGAGCATACCTGTTCATCGTGACAGCAGGGAAACTACGATAATCGTTGGATCCCTTTTTGAACTTCCAAACTGTGTCCGGCTGATAGAGAGTAGCAATAATCAAGTCCAAATCAAAGTCCTCATAGGCCTTTGCATTCCAATGTTCCTCTTGTGGTTTCCTTTGTCGCTGTCCAATCACCCGGTGAATTGCCTCGGGCTGATAATCAACAGTAAGCCCACAAATAACAGAAAATCCGTTTTTTCAGCCTTGGCATTCGCATAGAACTCGCGAACGATACTCATCGGAACCGCCTCAGGTGACTCGCAGAATGTAATCCATCCCTTCTCAACAATCATCGGTAGCAACTCACCATCCCTCCCTGATGGCAAGAACCCCCTATCCCTCATCATAATAGACTTAGTCAGAAGCTTGGTGTACTCTTCTTCAGCAGCCCTATCCAACAATCGGGGCCTCGTAGCAATATTCCTTGAAGAATCAGTATCAGTCGGGTTGGTGCTGCTGTTACCCACAGTTCGTGATCTCTTTGGGGCCATAAAAACTGAGAATAAGAGTTGGAGAGTTTGTGTTTGGTGTGTAGGAATGATTTTGTACAGTGAAAGTGTGTGGGATGTGTATTGAGAGGTTGTATATATTTATAGGGAAAAATTAGGGTTATAATTTGATTAGGAGTGGGGATTGTGGCAAGGTATGGGGGGAAAATCGTGGGTTAATAGGTTATATTTTTTTGTGATTTTTTTTTGTTTTGTTTTTTAGGCTGAAAAATGATATTTCAACAGTCAGGGATGCACGCGGTCGCGTGGCACCAGCACGCGGGCGCCTGCTGTCATGCGGTCGCATGCTAGGCTTTTGGAAAAAATAATCTGTAACTTTTTTCTGATTTTTTTTGGTTTCTGGATAAAGTACTATATTCTAAAGTGTCATATGGTCTCATATCTTGGGTTGCCTCCCAAGAAGCGCTTCTTTTACGTCATTAGCTTGATGTGGAGTTATGCGATCGAGTTGACAATAAAATGGCACTAACCACTTCACGGTTTGCCATATCACCATAATAGTGTTTCAATCTCTGATTATTTACTTTGAATGCTTGGCCCCGATCGTTCTCAAAAATCTCCACCGCTCCATGTGGAAACACAGTTTTGACGATAAATGGTCCAGACCACCTTGATTTCAACTTTCCAGGAAAAAGTTGGAGACGAGAGTTGGATAGAAGAACTTGTTGCCCCGACACGAATGACTTAGGCGATAGCTTCCTATCATGCCACCTTTTTACCTTTCCCTTGTACATTTTGTTGTTTTCGTACGCTTGAAGTCGAAATTCATCAAGTTCATTTAACTGAAGCATTCGCTTCTTCCCAGCTACATCTAGATCAAGGTTTAACTTCTTTAATGCCCAATAAGCCTTATGCTCAAGCTCCGAAGGTAAATGACATCCCTTACCATAGACAAGTTGAAATGGGGACATCCCAAGTGGAGTCTTGTATGCTGTTCTATAAGCCCAAACAGCTTCATCGAGCTTTAAAGACCAATCTTTTCTTGACGGACAAATGACTTTTTCTAGTTAGCGCTTGATTTATCTATTAGACACTTCAGCTTGACCATTAGTTTGCGGATGATAGGCAGTAGAAATGCGATGATTCATATTGTAGCGTTGCATCATAGAAGTAAACTTACGATTGCAGAAATGCGACCCTTCCTCACTTATGATAATTCGTGGCATTCCAAACCTTGTGAATATCTGCTTATGAAGAAAACTCAACACTACCTTTGCATCATTAGTCGGTAGAGCTTTGACTTCTACCCATTTCGAGACATAATCGACTGCCAGCAAGATGTACTGATTATTGCAGACGAGATAAATGGTCCTATGAAATCGATTCCCCAAACATCGAAGACCCTAACTTCAAGTAGCAAATTTAAAGGCATCTCATCCTTTCTGGAAAGATTCCCAACTCTTTGGCAACGATCATACCATATAATGAAATAATGTGCTTCCTTAAACAACGTAGGCCAGAAGATACCTGCTTAAAGAATATGAGCTGCTGTCTTTTCACCACCATAATGTCCACCATAAACTGTGGAATGAAAGTCTCGTAATATCCCCTCCGTCTCACAAAATGGGATACATCTCCTGATGATCTGGTCAGCTCCTTGTCTAAACAAATATGGTTCATCCCACATGTACCACTTCACCTCATGCAGAAACTTCTTCTTTTGAGCCGCATTCATATTAGTAGGCATTATATTGCTAACAAGATAGTTCACAATGCTGCGAACCATGGCTTTTCCTCTTGAATTGCGAACAACTGCTCATCCCGAAAAGATTCGTTGATCATTGTCTTATCATGTGAAGTAGAATCAGGATTCTCCAATCTAGAGAGATGGTCAGCTACTTGATTTTCAGTACCTTTTTTATCCTTGATCTCTAACTCGAATTCCTATAGTAAGAGAACCCAATGAATAAGTAGAGGCTTCGAATCCTTCTTTGAGACCATATAGCGGATGACAGCGTGATCAGTGAACACTGTTACCTTTCTCCCAAGTAGATAAGATCAAAATTTTCGAAACCAAAAACTATAGCCAAGAGCTCCTTCTCAGTAGTGGTGTAGTTCAGTTGGGCTCCATTTAGCGTCTTACTAGCATAGTAGACCACATGAATGATATTAGTCTTTCGATGCCCAAGAACTGCTCCCACTGCATAATCACTTTCATCACACATCATCTCAAAAGGTTCTCTCCAATCAGGTGCCGTAATAACTGGTGCGGTGATTAAACTCTTCTTGAGAGTCTCGAATGCTGCCAGGCATTCATCATCAAATTTGAAAGGCACATCTTTCTCGAGCAAGTTGCACAATGGCTTAGATATCTTAGGGAAGTCCTTGATGAAACGCCGATAAAAATCCGCATGACCAAGAAAGCTATGGATTCCTTTCACAGAAATAGGTGGCGGAAGATTTTCAATGATGCCCACCTTGGCTTTATCCACCTCAAGACCTTTACTAGAGACTTTATGCCCAAGAATGATGCCTTGTTGCACCATGAAGTTACATTTTTCCCTAATTGAGCACCAGATTGCTCTCAACACACCTTTTGAGTACCAAACAGGAGATTATTCAAGCATTCATCAAAGGAATGTCCAAAGACGGAGAAGTCGTCCATGAACACTTCGACATTATTTCCAATCATAACAGAGAATATGGCCATCATGCATCTCTGAAAAGTGGCAGGTGCACCACATAAGCCAAAAGAAACTCTGCGAAAAGCAAACGTGCCAAATGGACAAGTAAAAGTATTCTTCTCTTGATCTTCTGGTGCAATGCAAATCTAATTGTAGCCCGAATAGCCATCCAGGAGACAATAATACTCATGATTAGCCAACCCGTCAAGCATCTGATAGATGCATACCCTCCATCCTGTGACTGTTCGAGTGGGGATGAGCTCATTCTTCTCATTTCCTACCACGGTAATTCCTCCTTTCTTAGGTACACATTGCACGGGGCTCACCCAAGAACTGTCAGAAATAGGATATATGATTCCTGCATCTAGCCATTTTAGAATTTCTTTCTTCACCACTTCTTTCATGATAGGATTAAGCCTTCGCTGTTGCTCAACAGTCGGCTTGCTACCTTCCTCTAGCAGAATTTTATGCATGTAGTACGAAGGGCTGATCCCTTTTATATCTGTTATAGTCCATCCGATGGCCGATTTGAATTCTCTCAGAATCCTCAAGAGCTTGTGCTCATCACTACCTGAAAAGTCAGATGCAATAATAACATGCAAAGTAGATGCATCACCTAAAAAAGCATACCTCAAGTGTTTAGGAAGTGGTTTAAGCTCCAAAGTAGGTGCTTCCTAAATAGATGGTTTGAGCTTTCCCTCAGCATTCTTGAGATTAGTATTACCAAGAGATTCGAATGGCATGTCTAACTGTCGTTTCCAAGGAGAAGCATTCAGATATTGTAACTGCTCATTGCCTTCATCATCTTCACTGTCAAAATTCCCCAATAAGGCTTTTTCTAAGGCATCAGACCTTAGCACATGATCAAGTTTTGAAGTAACTGCAGAATCGACCAAATCCACCTTGAAACACTCCTCATCATCCATAGGGAATTTCATCATATTGAACACATTGAATGTCACATCTTGATCTTGCACCATTATAGTGAGTTCACCTTTTTCACATCTATCAAGGTACGGACCTGTATCCAAGAAAGGTCTTCCCAATATTATGGGAATCTTCTTATCTTCCTCGAAATCCAGAATGACAAAATCTGCAGGAAAGATGAGCTTGTCCACCTTTACTAGCACAGTCCTCCACGATGCCTCGTGGGTATGTAATCGAATGATCAGCCAATTGTAGAGACAGTGTAGGGGGCTTTGGATCAGGCAAATTCAGCTTTTTGAAGATAGACAATAGCATCAGATTGATGTTTGCTCCCAAATTGCAAAGGCACTTGTCAAATGATAACTTGCCAATGGTGCAAGGAATGGTGAAACTACCTGGATGCTTAATCTTTGGAGGTAAATTTTGTTACAGCACGACACTGCACTCTTCCGTCAGAGCAACTGGTATCAAGATCATCCAGTTTCACCTTCCTCGAAAGAATACCTTTCATGAATTTCGCATAACTAGGCATTTCCTCAAGAGCTTCAGCGAAAGGTATGTTGATGTGAAGTTTCTTGAACACCTCCAAAAACTTACCAAATTGCTTGTCCAGCTTTTCTTTTTGCAATCGCTTAGGAAAAGGTGGTGAAGGATAGAGCTGTTTCTCCCCTGTATTACCCTCAGGCAGAGTGTGTTCAACAATAGTCTTCCTTGGTTCCCCCTCTTTCTACTTTTGCATTCCTTCTTCATCTACAACTTCAACTTCTACATCTTTTGCTTTTTCAGCATCAGCAACTTTTCCAGACATTAAGGTGACAGCTTTGACTTGCTCTTTAGCTTCCTTCCTGCCTGGCACTTCAGTATCGCTGGGAAGTGTGCCAGGTTGACGATTGAGCAAGGCAATGGCTATTTGTCCAATTTTATTTTCCAAGGTCTTGATAGAAACAGCCTGACTTTTGCACAATAGCTTTAACTCCTCGAAATCAGCACTGGAAAGTGGAGCAACACCTCCTTGTTGAGGATATGGTTGCCTTTGAGCAAATTGCCGAGGTTGCTGGAATCCAGGTGGATTAAACTGTTTATTTGCAGGTTGCTGATATGATTGCTGAACAACATTCTGATTATTGCTCCAGCTGAAATTGGGATGATTGCTGTTATTAGGATGATAAGTAGCGGGTACAGGCTGCTGCAGTTTCTGGAAATTGTTCACATACTGATCAGATTCATTAACAAGAGAACACTGATCCGTAGCATGAGAGCCTGCACAAAGCTCACAAATACTAGATAATTGATTTACGCCATAGTTGGTTAAATAATCAAACTTCATAGTCAGCGCCGTGAGCTGTGCTGTAATAGTTGTAGCTGCATCAACTTCCAGAATACTTGCTACTTTCCCAGACATTATCCTTTGAGTTGGGTTTTGATACTCGTTTGCAGCCATAGTTTTAATGAGATTATAGGCATCAGTATAGTTTTTGGCCCACAAGGCGCCTCCAGAAGCTGCATCGAGCATGGGTCGAGATTGGACCCCCAAACCATTGTAGAAACCAGTGATCACCATTCAGTCAGGCATACCATGATGTGGACACTTTCTCAACATCTTCTTGTAACGCTCCCAAGCTTCGCACATAGATTCTCCTGGTTGCTGCGCAAACTGAGTAAGAGCACCCCTCATAGCTGCAGTTTTGGCCATTGGATAGAACTTCACCAGAAACTTTTGCACAAGATCTTCCTAAGTAGTGATGGACCCAGATGGTAAAGAATGTAACCAGTCCTTAGCTTTGTCCCTCAGGGAGAATGGGAAAAAACTTAGCTTGATAGCCTCATCAGTTACACCATAATATTTGAAAGTACTATAGATCTCGATAAAATTCCTGATATGCATGTTGGAATCTTCAGTCGCAGCCCCTCCGAAAGAAATAGAATTACGCACCATCTGAATAGTGCCCGGATTGATTTCAAAAGTATTGGCATGAATAGCCGGATGAATGATGTTTGACTGAATGTCATCAATTTTAGGCCGAAGAAAAGTCCATAAGAGCTTGATCAGCTTGAGCTAGATGATCACCCATTGTTTCAGGTTCTTTCTTTTCACTCTCTTTATCCGAATCTTCAAAAACTATCTTCTCCGGAAAGTCAAGAGATTTATATGTCTCCTCAACTTTATCCAGATTTCTCTTGCGAATGCGAGAATGTGTTTGCATAAACGCTCGTTAGAGTACCTGAAACACAACCGGAAGAAGTAAGTAACAAGTCTTAATCAATGAATCCTAATGACCATTGATGGCAAGTAAATAAACTAAAAAAATTAACACTGAATCCCCGACAGCGGCGCTAAAAACTTGTTAGGCACAAAGCATGCGCTAAATAAATCACGCAAGTATACGCGTTCACAAGTAATATAGAATGGTGATGATAATGGTGATGATATTAATCAAACAACACGAAACTGATAAACGCCAACTTTCGTTATACGAATACCATTATCATCAAGCATCCACAATTAAGATAGAAGTTGAATAGGCATCAATTATGTTGAGACCCTATATGTCTATAGAATTTGACAACATAATGATTTAAGCGCAAGTTATTCATGATGATTACACAGGGCAAGTAAAACAGTTAGAGTTACATACTAATCATGCATATAATACATGAACCTATGCTAGCATGGCAAGTTCTAATTCTCAAGATTCATTGTCACTTCACAAGAGATTAACAGGCTTATTTTACATGTTTGCGATGCATATAAGATGAATAAGCACAACCTATACTAGATATTATACAATCACCACATACCAAGGTATTAAACAATTAACTAAAGAATTCTATAGTAAATCCGCTAGGATCCCATTATCACGATTAGCCCATAACAGAACTCATCATCACCATAGGTTCATATGAAAGCATGATAATAACACAATGATATAATGCTAATAAAAATACTTTATAAATAATGAAGTATGTCACAAGAGTATTAAGGTTCAAATTATAAAGAAAACTAGCATCCGCTGTTACAACGAATTAATATAATCACAATATAAAAGTATGCTTCCTCTTCTTCATTGTTACATGCTAAAACGATCTTCTCAATCTTCTTTCCCTTGCTCTTGATGAAGAAAATGTCTTCCCATAAGGTTTATATAATAGTCCAAGAGAACTATCTCCAACAGAAGCCCAATTGTACTTGAATTAATAAAATCCAGATTCTGAAATTCTGCACGCACGCGGTCGCCTGCTATCTCCACGCGTCCGCTTGCTGGCACGCGGTCGCCTGCTCCTGGCACGCGGTCGCGTGCTACCCTTCTGAAAATACTTTATTTTTCTTCTGTTTTTGCTGATTTCTTCGCTCATCACCCCTAGACTGATTCCAAGCACTTTCTTAAGCTTTATTTGATGAAAACCACCTATCTAAGCAAGTTATACCCTTGAATGCAAAAATACTAGAAAACGCGTCAAATACACAAAATACTTGAGTTCAAGACACCAATTCAAGCCGTTATGAGACGCTCTAAGTGGTATAAAATGCCACTTATCAGTGTTATATGCCTATGTGGTTATTATTTGACGGTTTTACTATAACTTTCAATTCGTAAACCGAAGGGTAAATAAAACCTTATGAAGTCTATGTGACGATTATAATAATATGAGATTGAATACTGATAGATACTTGTGATTCCTAGCAGAGTAAGCGAGGAATAGAAAAGAAATTCAGTGATTAGTAAATAGAACTAAAGCGTAGAAAAAGAAAGCAAGTGATCGATGAATAGAAACAAGGCATAGAAAAAGAAGGAAAATGATTGATGAGTAGAACTGTTAGATGACTACAAGTAAATTTAGAAATCATCTGTGATAAGGCAAGTACTTCTGAACCTTTCTTGTGATAATTTGCAAGTATTTCTGAACTTTCTCATAACATGTTGCTAGTATTCTAAATAAGTCCTATTTTATATTGTAAGCGCCTTAAACTATTAAACCATGAACCCTGATCATATCATTGAACTTGTGCTATAAGCTTTATTTCTTGTAAACCACTGACGGTTGATTTTCCAGATGTTAAACGATACAAACACAATACTACTCCATAAATACATACACACCATAAACCAAGTATTGTAACATAATTACTTGAGCATACAGAAACTTATATATCCTCGGAATATCCTATGACATCAAAGATCTCTGCCTTATATTATCATTGAACCATAGTTCATCAGATACCGGATTCGTCAACAGACTTGAAGCCGTTCTTCATATATATATCTTGATATACCCTCGTGATACCTATGAGATGTTTTATGCTCTGAGAGAAATGCTTTATCAACGTTAATTATGATTCTATTTTTAATGAATTACAATGGTTATCATATTGAATAATTTTAGAATTGAATAGTTTTATAAATGTGGCCCATATTCGTGGTTAGACCAGATTCATGGTCTTATTAGGCCAATGTGTGCCTTGAATCCAGTATAGAGCAGTAGAGCTGTGTGCCTTGCTCAGGGTTATTGTGTGACTGATCAGCAGCCTAACCTTGGTTTTTTGAAATGAAAAGTGAATATCTAATTCAAATCCTTGCTTATCCAGAGACTTGATTCTTCTGAATCATTTCAATTGATGATTGTTTAACCTCAGTTATTGCTATTATGACTTGCTGACCTAGTTAGCTCACTCTTGCAAATCTGTTTATTTTATTCTATAGTGGAAAAAAGAAATTGTTGGTAACGAGGATTCCCTGTCCAGTGTGTGAGCTAGGATTCCAGATTAAGTTGGATCGAGCTAGCAGGAGCTTATTATTGTAGTTGAGTTATGCAATATAGTAAGAATGACATCATTATCAGTTGTAAGTTGAACTAGTTGGGATTTGGTACGATGTAATAAAAGTTAAGGTTGTGGCTTATTTTCATACTTTAACCTGTTGTGATCCGTGGTTGTGTAAAGAAAGATCAATGCATATAGTATTTTATATATTCAGGTTTATATATTATGTGTGGTGAACCTCAAACTTTTAACCCGGATTTGGAGGGCGTCACAGTGTATGATGGCAAGGGGTGTCTTATACTACTTCATAATATTTACTGATGATTTCAGTAGATATGGATATGTGGTTCTTATGAAGAATAAATCCGATTCTTTTGAAATGTTCAAAGAATATAAGGCTGAAGTAGAAAAGCAAATAGGGGAAGTATAAAAGTTTTATGATCAGATCGTGGAGGAGAATAACTAAGCCTCAAATTTAAGAGTTTCTTGAAGGAGTTTGATATTGTATCACAACTTACTCCTTCTGGAACACCTCAATGGAATAGGGATTTTTAGAGGAGAAATCGTACCTTGTTGGATGAGTCAAGCGGATCTTTCAATCAGTTTTTTGGGTCATGCTCTAGAAACGGCTACATATACACTTAATCGAGTTCTGACAAAAGCGGTTGAAAAGAAACTATATGAGATATGGATTGAGAAACGTCATAACATGTCATTTATGAAAATTTTGGGATGCGAAGCCTTTGTGAGACGTTTAGCCTCTGATAAGCTTGTACCAAAGTTAGATAGATGTTATTTTGTGGGATACCCAAGTGAGACTACGGGGTATAGTTTTTATAAACCTTCTGATAACAAAGTGTTTGTGTAACGCCCTCCAAACCCAGGTCAAAATTTCGGGGCCCACAACACACACACACACACACCATATTTAAACATGTTTATGAATATAACAATATATATGAAATGACCCTACTTACCATAATCCACGGATCGACGAAGTTTAAAGTATGTCCACAAGCCACAATCTTATTTATTACACAAACGTACCAAATCCCAGTTTATTTATCTTACAACAGAAGTTTAAAATTTATTACAAACTATCAACACATAATATGATCTTAACATATCATACTGAAAGGTCCCGTAAGAGGGCTATTTTAAGCTAGAAGGGGGGTTGAATATCTTAATTACCAATTTAAAAATCGTTGTGGCGTTTTAAAACTATTTTATCCCTTTTTAATACTTTACCGAGTGGTTATGCAGTTTATATGTGCGGAAAATAAAGTGCAAGGAAAGAAAATACCACACGGTGATTTTATCCTGGTTCGCGATGGCGCAACCTCTAATAGATTCGCTCACCCCTACTCCAGTCCCCGAGCTCCTCTCCCGGACTCGGGATTTTCCTTTATAATAAACTCGCTCCTTTAGTAGGCGGAGAAGCCTTTACACCCTTTACAAGTATTTTTCTTGGTGCATAACACAAGGGTCACCACCTAAAAATAAATGTAATACCTACACAACTTATCTTAGACAATAACTCCCCGCTATTTCTTCAAAGGTGTTGTAGAGCCTTTGTATGGACTTGGATTCCTTAGCTTTTGTCGGTCTTGGATCTTAGTGATCTGGTCTTGGGTCTTTCCTCTTTTTCACGGTGCGAAGACTACTAACTCCCCGTTAGTACGTCTAGGACTTGGGTCTTAGAATGAGAATCACCTCACGTCACTTCACCTCACTACAAAACTAAGAAGACAATCCACGAAACAAAACAAGTAGGAAAAGATTTGTTTTGAACTAGTATGTTACTGTACTAGCCCACAAGTAGTATAATATCCAAATAAGAATATTAAAACTAATTAGTTATACTTGACTTAGAATAATACAGGATGGTCAAGTATATTTATAATTGCTCCTTTATAGATTTAATAAAGTTGTGGAGTAATATGAGAAGTCCCTTTTTATATTAAGCACTTATGGCTTATGGCTTCTTGAGTATTTTTCTTCTTTCGATTAAGTATTTATGGATCGAAGAATACTTTAATTACAACCTCGGAGTTGTAATTTTACCTTTAAGTATATCAACTTAAGGTTTTAAGGTATACTTGTATATTGACGATTATAAGGTCAAAGTATACTCTTTTAACTTCAAGCACTTTTATAAGATTTATGAGTCTTAGCCAAGATCCATTTAAATAAGTGCAAGTAATTGGCTTAAGATTGTGCTTTCAAAGTTTGGACGAATAATTACGAGTATTTTATAGATATCGTAGTATAACCCCACGGAACACTGAAAGATGTTAGAAGGGCTTATACGATATGACTCGTAATTGTTTATATACACGATATTTGTTAGTCAAGATCCAATTAAATAGCATAAATTAATTGGCTAACTCGTGGATTTCATTCGTCCTTAATTTTAACGGATGATTACGAAGTAGTTTATATGGAACAAGCTATAATCTCCCGGAACACTAAAGATGTTAGAAGGGATTATACTTTTACTTCGTAATATTTTATATGTACATTATTAGTTAGACAAGATCCAATTAAAGAGTGTTAAGTAACTATCTAACTCGTACGATCCATTTTAAGATTTGACAAATTACGAAGTGTTTATATGAGACAAGTAATAATCCCCCGGAACACTAAAGATGATGGAAGGGATTACACTTTTACTTCGTAATTATTTTATGAGCATGAATAAATGTTAGCCAAGATCCAATTAAAGTGCAAGAAATAATTGGCTAACTCATACTTGTGTCAAATATAATCTCCCCTTTGGAGATAAAGTACTTTTCTTTTTAGATCTTCTCGTTGGAATGATTTTTTTTTACGAAGATCAAGTACTTATTCGAATTCCGAGTTCGAATCTAACTTCTCCCCGAGAACTTCCTTTATAAGAGAGCTTGTATTAGAGCTTAAGATGAAGTAGAGAAGTTAAGTACAAAGATTAAATACAAAGAACTCAAATAAGAAGCTAAAACTAACCACTTTTGAAAAACGGTCGGAAAAGTTTGCCGGAAAAATTCGCCGGAGGTTCAATCGGATTTTGGCTATTGGCCGAACTTGGGCAGCCCTTCAGGAGGCCGAGAACTGGTAGTGGATGAGCTCACTTGGTGGGATAAAGCTTGGTTGGGTGAAGCTAAGCTTGGGTTTCAAAAACCTTGTATATATGTAAGTATATAGAAGAGAGAGAAGGTTTTTGAGAAGAAGTGTGTGTATAGAATTTAAAAGAGATGAAGAGAAGAACTTCTTGAAAAATACCAGAAACTTTGTGGCTCTTTAGCTTATTGAAATTGGGTTGGGGTGGGGGTTTATTTATAGGATAAGTTGGGTGGAATGAATGGTGAAGATTTGAGAAGGAATGGATGGTGGATGGAGTGTATCACATGGATTGATGATATAGCAAGTAGGTTGTGTTTCTTTTCAAGTGGGAAGGAAGCACAAGCTAGTACTCATTCAAATCTCAGCTGATATGTATATATTAAATATATATTTTCCTTTTCTTTTAATCATTCCTTAATTACTTTAATTAAGGATTAAGCACCATTAATTATGACCACCCCAAAAACACTTAATTAAATATCATAAAAAATATGATAATTACCTAAATAATATAAAATAATGTCCTGCAAGTTTTGGTCAACTTTAGTCAATGGTAGCTAGGTCAAACTTGGTCAACTGTGGGACCAACTGCCTCGATTTTTGTGCCGGGACAAAAATTCTCGGAAAGCTATGAAATTTTTACCATACTTAGAAAATACCATTTAAATTATCCATACCAAATTTCAAGTCATTATAGCATGTGGAAGTATTTTATCTAAAATTGGAACTGTTCTGTCAGCCTTTCTTCTGAGTAAAAATATCATTGGTCTTGAAATAAAGAAGATGGATCTTTTGACCAAAGTTTTGACTTGTATAAATACTTAAAATATATTTTCTAAATGAGATATATTTTGGTGATAGGAAATGTGGTTGAGTATTTTTTTGAATAATTTTCTCTGAGAAATGCTAATTTTACGAAACGAGAGAAAATTACTGTGAGTATACAGAAATGAGTTGCATAACTGGATATTAATATTCCAATCATGAATATTAATAATCTTTCAATAAAAACTCTTTTGATTATATGTAGAGATATATTTTGGAGCGAAGAGTTAAATGTTTTTGATATAGCACGAGACTTCTAAAGAATATCCCTGATATATTCTTTATTCAAGCTTGTTGTCATATTCGTGTTGCAACACAGATCTAAGAAATATCATATCTTGATGTTTCTTCTTCGATCATATTGCCTTAAAGATATATTCCATAAAGATATAGTTTTGATATTATGCAAGAATGGAATATCTCTTTTATCTGTTTAAAAGACATGATTTTGCTAGTTTGACTTTGATTTGGATCAATTAAATTCATGTCCTAATGGAGAGGATCTACGTGTTCTTTAATTTTATGTTTAATCGTACAAATACCAAAATAAATAATATATGGAATATATCCTTTCAATTTTCCCCTTTTTGGTATTGCCAAACAAACATAAAATTATCAGTGTGTGCTTCCCCTTGGTGTATGCATGAATTTTTGAAAAATATTTTGCACATAAAGCATTTATTTACTTAGATATTAAATCTCTTTCTTGAGATCCTGCAAAATACTTTGTTAGATGTATCATTCAATAATAGAACACAGATAGATCATTATATATCAAAAAGATAGCAAGTATATTTGTTGAAATGGATCACAAATTCTCTTCCCCTTTTGTTTGGTATATGCCAAAAAGAGTGTATATATATTTATGAGGAAGAGTTTTATTTAACAGAATTGACTAGGTAAGCATGGCAATGTGATCACAGATCTAGTCAAGTGCATGAAGTTTGAACATATAAGGATGAATTCTACATTGTATGCATGGTATTTGTAATTTTTGCATGTATTAAGGAAACCGGTTAATATAGTTTTTGTAAATCAAAAATAGAAGAACTGTTTTTAAGCATGCATGATTTCAATTTAAAAGATATGAAAGTAAATGTTAATACCCCTTTCCAAATTGATTACCAAAGATGTAGTTTAGAATAGTTTTTATAGAAGGTGTGAATTTAGCCACTTATATTTAAAGGTCAGTTAAGATTGTAGCAAGTTCATCATTTTTAGACAACTTGTACTAAGCCATTTTTATTCTTTTGCAATTTGGAGTATATCTTGATTAGTACAAACAACAATCCAAATATTTTACATTTTGGAGAACATAATTCAGCAACCACAAGGTATAATAACTGTACTAATACAAACCGTGTTCTTGGTACAAAGTCTAACACTACTACACACTATTTTGTCCTTTAGACAATTCTGGCTAAATTGTAAGTTTACAAATTCTAACACTAATACAAACTGTCTAATCTAGGTCTGAGTAACAGATTACATAGTTTGGAGATCTAATACATTCTAGGGAAGAATCACATTTCTAAAATGACCGAAAAACAATACATATAAATCCATATTACTAACAATTTTACACAGCCAATTACAACAAATGATGCAGTTGGATTGGTTTGAGACTGGAACATAATACAACACCCTAGTGTGTGTATGTGAAGTAAAATGAGGAGCTGTGGAAAGTATATACCTGTTTTTACCTTATGGATTCTGATTGTTTGTTGGAAAATTCAATGTGGTGCCTTGCAACCTTGGTGAGACTTTCGCTGGATGCACAAAGCTCAATGTAGCCATTCTTTTCTTCTTGAGTCCATTCTGGGACATATGACTATTTCTGCATGTCAATTAGATACAAAACAATGACTACCCTGAGGTAATATGTTAGTCATAACAGTGCACAGTAGGATGTCCAAGACAGAGTACTTATACATTGTATAAAGTGTCTGTTCATAGTACATGCATCAAATCAGTTTAAGTTTATTAACGATGAACATCCTGCAGAATGGTTAAAACCATATAATTTGATTTCTGATATTATAAATATATTTTTTTTAAATATAACTCAGAAGTTACTAATTGTCACAAGAGACTAGGACTAGGCAGAGGAGAACTAGACTGAATCTGATAAGCATTATTGACCCTTATTCTAACAATATAGTCCAAATTTAGAATAGAGACACATGACAATGCTTACAATTTCCTAAATAAGATAGATAAAGACAGATTTGCAACAAACAAGCCATGATATATTATCAAAAGTGTTCTCAATAATTAATGCGGTTCACTGATTATTTAGAACAAAATCCTGAACCTATTTTAAGTCATTACAAACCAAAGAAGTGCATACACTTCTGAAATTTTTAAAGATCACAAGGTTTAAATATTACATACCCCAACACAGAATCCTTAAAAATTACAACTACATCAGAAAGTAGCAAAATAGGTACATAACAGTAAGTACCAGTACAACATCACATAGCAGACTTCACCAAACAGCAAACTCAAGCAAACTTAACCAATCACATTTCCATCAGCATCACATATATGAACCAAATCAGGTAAATTATCAATCAGTTGACCCTTAGCACCCACATTAACTTCTTCTAACTCATGAATCATAGCAGTGTTTTCATGCATAGGGACTTGAAAAGAAGAGACAATATCATGATCATTCATGCAAGGAGTTCCTAGAGTAGATGCAGCCAAATGCTCTAAATATGCAATTCTATGTTTGCAAGAGGCACTGAGACTCTCTAGTGCTCCTACTTTCTCTTTAGTCTCATTATTCTCTTCCTTAACCCTCTTAAGTTCAAGTTTTAGTTCATGAAACATGGTTTTAATAGACTGAAACTTAGACAGAAACACATCTTCCTCTCTAATGAATTGAGGAATAACTGTGAGAGTTGCCTATTGAGGCTCACAGTGCATCAGGGGCACTTGTGGCTGTTGGATTTTAAACTGCAGCGGGGGCATGGCAAAACACTTTTACACATATAAAATCCAAATAAAAGCATACAGATCATGAATAAAAATTCGAGGGATCGAATCTAACCTTTTAAAATAATTCGGAGACAACGATCAGAGATCTTTAGCAGTTGCTCCTCAAGTGTGAAGCACTCCACCGGTATCCACCAAGAAAACGATGTTAAGGAGGAGGAAGGAGGTGGAGAGAATTGGGTTTTCCAAACTTTTTGGGTTTTCGGGTTCTAGGTTGGAATAAAATTAGGGTCTATAATAGTGTATTTATAGGCAAAATTTTCAGCTGAAATTTTCCCATAAATATTATTATTATTATCCCATATATTATTCTCATTAATAATTACAACACCTTTTAATCATTAATCCTTTTTCTAAACACTTTAGAAATAATTCTCTCTCTTGATTTAATTTCCAAAAAATTAAATCCTTTAATTAATAATATTAAGAACTTTTCTTAATTAATTTATAATCAATTAAATCTCATTTAATCAATTATTAAATTTGCCAATTAATTATTTATTTCATAAATAAATAATTATTTAGCCATTATTAATTAATTCCTCCACCATTAAATCATTCTCTTTTTATGGTGTGACCCTGCAGGTTAAATATTAAGCCGGTAGTAGAAATAAATAATAATAAAACTATTTTATCATTATTTATATAAATTTTCTAATTTATTAAATATGATTAATTAATTAATCACATTTATTCTACATCATGAGGGATACTTCTCAGCATATCGCGACTATCCGGATAATATGAATTCACTGCTTAGAATACCAAGAACCTATTCAGTGAATAGTTACCGTACAATAAACTCCTTCTACCCTACAATGTCCCGATTAAATACAAGGCATGAATCTCCTGTCAAGCCTATCTAATTTAATCACTTGCTTACCATTTACTATGCGTAGTTCTATGCAAATTAGAAACTCCTTTCTAATTTCATTCACTCTGGCCAGAGATTCCTGAACTAGAATAAGTGGATCAGCCTTGAACATTCGCTTCCTTCATTGGAAGGGGTAGATCCTTTATTGATCATACACTATCTTCGTGTACAAATTCCTATATCCAGAAGAGCCCTAATAATTGTCCCTGGAGACTAAGAACTAAACCAAAGCATAGTTCAGTGTACACAAGATGACTATGATGACCTCAAGTCTAAGGATACTTGTACAACTATCACTATGTGAACAACTGCTGACACGTGAGTGAACTCCATCAGTTGTTCAGCTGTGCGAGTCATGTTCAGTGAACTTATTCTATAATAAGCACCTACATACTAGCTATAGTGTCACCACACAAATGTCTATGAGAACAGACACCCTTCATAATGAAGCAAGCATAGTATGTACCGATCTTTGTGGATTATTAATTACCAGTTAGTAATCCTATGACCAGGAACTATTTAAGTTTAGAGTTATCATCTTTTTAGGTCTCACTATTATGATCTCATCATAATCCATAAAAAGCTTTACTCTAAACTATGGTATATCTTATTTAAACACTTAAATAGATAGAGCCCGTAATAAATGAAATCAAAACAGATTACATAAAAGTTATTCCTAAATCCTAATACATGATTGGATTTAGGATATATTCCTTTCAATCTCCCACTTGTACTAAAGCCAATCACTCTGGTATCTAATACCCATCTTGTCTTTATGACGATCAAAGTGACTTTCATAAAGTAGCTTTGTGAGTGGGTATGCTATGTTGTTATGTGTGTCAACTCTATTTCAATACAATATAAGAAATGTTACCGCGCTCCCACTAACCCTTTTGTAGACCCATGGTTCATCTACGTTTTTGATAAAATCAAACTCTTTGATTGTCTCATCAAAACGAATATTCCATCTACGAGAAGCTTGCTTTAAACCACATATGGTTCGCAGTAGCTTACACACTAGGCTTTCATTTCCCTTGGAAAGAAAACCATCTGGCTATATGCCATATCTCATAGTCGTAGTAAGCAGCAATCGCAAGCAAAATCCGAACTGATTTTAACAAGGCTACAGGTAAAAGGTTTCATCAAAGTCAATCCATTGCCTTTGTTTGAATCCTTTTGCCACAAGCCTGGCCTTATAGGTCTCCACCTGGCCATCTGCTATAATCTATCTTTTATATACCGTATACATAGATTCCATTCTGGATTTCATGGCACTATGCCATTTCTCTGAGTCAACACTACTCATAGCCTCATTGTAGGTCACAGGGTCGTCATCATCAATGATAGACAACTCATTGTCATTCTCAATGACAAGGCCATATTACCTCTCAGGTTGGCGAGACACTCTCCCTGATCTATGAATGGGCTGTTCCACAAAAGGTTGTTCAGTCAGAACAGGTATTTCCACTTAATCCGTAGTAGTTTGTTCTTCTTGAACTTCATCAAGTTCAATTTTGCTCCCATTGTTTCCTTTAAGGATAAACTCCTTTTCCAAAAAGGTAGCATGTCTGAAGACAAACACCCGATGATTGGTGTAAAAGTAATACCCTAAAGTCTCTTTAGGATATCCCACAAAACTACTTTTTACGGATCGATATTCCAGCTTATCTGGGTCAACTTACTTGACATAAGCTGGACATCCCCAAATCGTAACGTGTTTAAGACTCGGTTTCCTTACTTTCCATATCTCATACGAAGTTTGAGGAACAGATTTTGGAAGGCACCATATTCAGTAAATATGCTGAGGTTTCTAATGCATAACCCCATAGGAATACTGGAAGATTTGCATAGCTCATCATGGACCGAACTATGTCTAACAAAGTTCGATTTCTCCTTTCAGATACCAATCTGGAGGAGTCCACTGGGAGACTATACCATTTACTTTGAGATAATCTAGAAACACTCTATTAAAGTATTCACCACCTCGATCTGATCGAAGAGTTATAATACTATGTTTGGTTGTTTCTCCACTTCATACTTATATTCTTTGAACTTTTCAAAGGCTTCAGACTTGTGTTTCATCAAACACATATCCGAATCTAGATCTATCATCTATGAAAGTAATGAAGTATGAAAATCCACCCATGGCTTGCGTAGACATTGGTCCACATACATCTGTGTGTACCATTCCTAGCAAATTTGCATCCCTCTCTCCATGTCTACTAAATGGAGACTCCAGTGCCACAATGAAGTGAGATTTTCATCATCCCTTTTCTTTTATTAGTTTGTTCAATCTGAAGTAAATTATGTCACATATATACAGACCATTATTTAAAGTACCACGTCCATAAAGAATATTATCTCTAAGAATAGAACATTCATTATTCTCAATAATAAATGAAAATCCATCCAAGTCTAATATGGGAATAATATTCCTCACAATCGAGGGAACAAAATAACAATTATTTAAAACAATAGTCTTGCCCGTAGGAATATGTAAATGAAATGATTCTACATCTTCAGCAGCAACTCTTGCTCCATTTCACATCAGTAGAATCATCTCCTCTTCCTCAAGAGTCCTACTTCTCCTTGGTCCCTGCAACGAATTGCAAATGTCAGAACCATAGGCGGTATCTAATACCCAAGTAGAAATTTGATTTAATGACATATTCACTTCTATCATGAACATACCTGAATCAGAAGCGGTAGTCTCACTACCCTTCTTCTTCTTCAATTCTGCAAGGTAAACCTTGCAGTTCCTCTTCCAGTGCCCCACCTTGTTACAGTGAAAACAAACAACTTTGCTCTCGGGGTCTTCAGCTTTTGGTGGAACCGGCGTTTTCTCACCTACTTTCTTCTTCTTGGAAGAGTTCCTCTTCCTTTTCTTAGGATTGGAACCTTCACCAATTAGAAGAACAGAACTCTTCTTAGGGGGAAAATTCGATTCCGCAGTCTTCAACATGTTGTGGAGTTCAGGCAGGCTGACATCCAACTTATTCATGTGAAAGTTCACAACAAACTGCGAGAACGAACTCGGAAGCTATTGCAAGACCAGGTCTTGGCTCAGCTCCCCATCCATGGCAAAACCAAGTTGTCCAAGACGTTCAATCAAATTGATCATCTTAAGTACATGGTCATTCACAGATGATCCCTCAGACATCCTACAACCGAAACGCTCCTTCGATATCTCATATCGAGCGGTCCTCCCCGCCACATCATACAACTCTTGTAGATGCATTAGGATAGTGTGAGCATCCATATGCTCATGTTGCTTCTGTAGCTCAATGTTCATGGAAGCTAGCATGATGCATTGAGCAACATTTGCATCATCTATCCACTTACGATACACAACATGTTCATCATTATGTACATCACTAGCAGGTTCAGTAGGCTTAGGTGAGTCAATCACGTATTCCAGCTTCTCAATCCTGAGAACAATTCTCAAGTTTCGAAGCCAGTCAGCATAATTAGGACCAGTCAATTTGTGAGCATCTAGTATGCTCCTGAGTGATAGTGCAGAAGATATAACGTACAAAGTAAATCTGTAAATGATAAACACATAACAACACTTAGCAAATATTCGATTTCATTTCAAAACACTATATGAATCGGGTCTTTATTCATAAGTGGCTCCCACTAGTTTATCTAATTTATTCAACCACCTACGTGAAAAATTAAGCATTCATAATGCTAGTGGGAATAGGGATCCTACATTCCATTACACAACCCCGGCTGTAACACGAACCGCCATGTAATGTTCAATAGGCAGACAACCCTTGTCAATTACATCTTATGTTATTCCCTAATCAAACTTTAGCCTCTTGAATAATTGAGTCTCGGCTGTAGCACGACAAACTCAATATTCTAAGTCAAGTCTAACCCAACATTCCGTACAGTTGAATCAGTCCCCAAAGGCCCACGGCTGTAGCACGTACCGACCTTTAGATTCTTATTCAATGTACACATCTCTATGTAATAGACAAGTATTTCTTATTTCGAAATCAAAGCCCTCGGCTGTAGCACGAACCGACAATGATTCAAAAATAAGAACTACTTTTCAATCATGTTGGAAGGCTATGACCAACACAAGCCCGTTGTATCATTGGCCAATTACTACTTGATATTATTTAATTTTAGAGGGATTATATTACGTTACAATCATAATCATATTATAAAGAAATTCTTCCTTTTAAATTAAATATTTCAAATCAATAATCAATAATCAGATGATTCCCAAATCGGGTGGAGCATTGTCAAGAGGCGTCACTTAATAACCCTTTCTTACAGATAGAAATCTGTTGTTGACAGAATCATCCTTTCTCTCATATCGAAAATTCATATTCAATTACGTGTTTCATAAACACAAGAATCTCATGATTATATTCATAATATTATTATTAAGGTTATGAAACAATTTCACTATACTAGGTTGTCTAACAAATGCCTTATGTTCATTTAAGTTCACCTAAATCTATCATCGCATGATAAACTAAGCATATATCACATATATAAACATGAATAAACATCAAGGTAGGCATGTTATATCATCTAGCACATTAGTCTAAGCATTATACATCTCTATGTATCACATGAAGCATTTAAATTAATTAAAACAATCAAAAACAACTTTAAAACACTTTATGGAAATATAAACAGTTCAAAACTTTTATATAAACTAAAATTGATTACTCCATTAGATCCGTCTCGAAAAAACGAATCCAACGGTATATTGCACGCCCAAAACGGAGTTACGAAACTCCCAGAAAATTAAATTTAAAATCAACAAACGGGCTGTAACGCATTACAGGAACGCGTTACAAGCCCTGTAACGCATTCCGGTGATGCGTTACATCCCTTTTAAGCCATTAAAAGGTGTAACGCATTCCGTGAATGCGCCACAGGGGTGTAACGCATTCCCAGAATGCGCGACACCCTTATTTTTTTTTCTTTTTGCAGCCGCCGCCGCCGTCCTCCTCGCATGGATTTCCGCGCCTGACAGAACCTGTACCTTTGTCTGCCTTCTTACTTCCATCACAGACTCAGACAAGCAACAGCAGCAATACAGATATACATATACATACTAACAAATAATATATATATATGATTTATTTAATTACGAATTTAATTGATACAACTTCAAAAATTCATAATAAAAAATCTATACATCATAAAATTATGAAAAAATACCCAGACGATCTACAACACTTGTAGAACCCAGATCAACTTTCAAAATTATTCTGAGAAACGATTTCTCATTAGACAAAATTAATCCATAAAATAACTTGTAAAAATCATAATTAATTCATAGAAGCACATAAAATTCTGAAATTTTTATCACAGATCTATATGCATACAACCTATGCTCTGATACCATTCTTGGATTTTAAACGCAGCGGGGGCATAGCAAAACACTTTTACACATACAAAAACCAAATAAAGGCATACAGATCATGAATAAAAATTTGAGGGATTGAATCTAACCTTTTAAAATAATTCAGAGACAACGATCAGAGATCCTTAGCAGTTGTTCCTCAAGTGTGAAGCACTCCACCGGTATCCACCAAGAAAACGATATTAAGGAGGTGGAGAGAATTGGGTTTTCCAAACTTTTTGGGTTTTCGGGTTCTAGGTTGGAATAAAATTAGGGTCTATAATAGTGTATTTATAGGCAAAATTTTCAGCTGAAATTTTCCCATAAATATTATTATTATCCCATTTATTATTCTCATTAATAATTAAAACACCTTTTAATCATTAATCCTTTTTCTAAACACTTTAGAAATAATTCTCTCTTGATTTAATTTCGAAAAAATTAAATCCTTTAATTAATAATATTAAGAACTTTTCTTAATTAATTTATAATCAATTAAATCTCATTTAATCAATTATTAAATTTGCCAATTAATTATTTATTTCATAAATAAATAATTATTTAGCCATTATTAATTAATTCCTCCACCATTAAATCATTCTCTTTTTATGGTGTGACCCTGTATATTCAATATTAAGCCGGTAGTAGAAATAAATAATAATAAAACTATTTTATCATTATTTATATAAATTCTCTAATTTATTAAATATGATTAATTAAATAATCACATTTATTCTACATCGTGAGGGATACTTCTCAGCATATCGCGACTATCCGGATAATATGAATTCACTGCTTAGAATACCAAGAACCTATTCAGTGAATAGTTATCGTACAATAAACTCCTTCTACCCTACAATGTCCCGATTAAATACAAGGCATGGATCTCGTGTCAAGCCTATCTAATTTAATCACTTGCTTACCATTTACTATGCATAGTTCTATGCAAATTAGAAACTCCTTTCTAATTTCATTCACTCTGGCCAGAGATTCCTGAACTAGCATAAGTGGATCAGCCTTGAACATTCGCTTCCTTCACTGGAAGGGGTAGATCCTTTATTGATCATACACTATCTTCTTGTACAAATTCCTATACCCAGAAGAGCCCTAATAATTGTCCCTGGAGACTAAGAACTAAACCAAAGCATAGTTCAGTGTACACAAGATGACTATGATGACCTCAAGTCTAAGGATACTTGTACAACTATCACTATGTGAAGAACTGCTGACACGGGAGTGAACTCCATCAGTTGTTCAGCTGTGCGAGTCATGTTCAGTGAACTTATTCTATAATAAGCACCTACATACTAGCTATAGTGTCACCACACAAATGTCTATGAGAACAGACATCCTTCATAATGAAGCAAACATAGTATGTACCGATCTTTGCGGATTATTAATTACCAGTTAGTAATCCTATGACCAGGAACTATTTAAGTTTAGAGTTATCATCTTTTTAGGTCTCACTATTATGATCTCATCATAATCCATAAAAAGCTTTACTCTAAACTATGGTATATCTTATTTAAACACTTAAATAGATAGAGCCCGTAATAAAAACAAAACAAGTCTTTTATTAATATAAATGAAATCAAAACAGATTACATAAAAGTTATTCCTAAATCCTAATACATGATTGGACTTAGGACATATTCCTTTCAGTGGCCTTATGTGTTCATTAGTGATTTGAGAATCAGCAAGATTAGAAAATGCTTCAGGCATGTTAATGTTGCAAAGTGCAAAGAAAGATGAGATTAGCATACCATAAAGCATATAATCTACAAGATGTGCATTGATCATGTTTAGAAGAATAACATAAGATATGCTGAAGTGGATTTTGTTTGTGCATAAAAGGTACATGAGTTTCATATCAAAGATATCAAAGTACCTACTTTGATTTGGTTTTGGCATAACATTTGCCCTAATGATTAGAGCAATATGCTAAAAATTGCCAGTGAAGTGTTTGAAATGAATACCACAGTTAATATCACATAAACCATCAGGAATGTCAGATTTACAAAAAGTGCCAAGCATTAGTTCAAATTCAGATTTGTTAAAAACAAACAGAGAGAAGATGTCCTCACAAGGCAACTCACACAGATGCAAAGGTAAATGTAGTGCCCTATTAATGCTTTTGTTTTCAACACAAATGATCTTTTTGACTGATGTAGTGAAATGCAATATACCATCTACCCCTTTTATGACATTCATGTTACAATAGAATTCTCCCATGAGGTGTGTGCAATAGTCCTTACCTAAGTTATACATGAGACCATCCCACCTAGCCCTTCTAATTAAGAATTCCACTTCACCCTTCACATCAACACAAGTACCAGGTTGGACATTTTTGATAAGTTCAAGAAACTTTTAGTTGTTTGAAGGGTTTGACAGTTTTGGTGGAGGAGGCTTTGGTGTGTTCATAGAGGTGTTTGTGTTTTGTCTTAGGTTAGCTTTTCTGGTGTATACTTTGGCTTGCAAGGGTTTAGGAGGTCTAGGGTTAGGGGATTTAGGGTTTTGATATTTTATGCTTTGATAGAAAGGGATGGTATGGTTTTTATATCCCTTTCTATATTGTCTTGGAGGGAGGTGTCTTTTGTGATGGTGTTTGGGTAGTGAGGTTGGAACAGGTTTGAAAGCAGAGGTCTTATGGTGATGAAACTGATTTTTCTCCATATCTTCAAGAAGATATGGGTTTTCAACCAGTGGTCTTGGTTTAGGATAAAGGGTTAGCATTTGGGTTCATGTTGCAAATGAAGTGGAATTTATGCAACTAGTGTGTGTGTGAATGCAACACATAGGATATGCATGTATATATAACCATTTAACACAGATGCAAGGAGAAAAGATTTTACAATTTAAGATTTTTTTTAAAAATTTACTGTTCATGAACAGTGAAACACATTTAATACATGCATGGCTGTGTTATACAAAAATCCAAGTAGATACTAGGATGACGCATATGAGAGAATGATGTAATGCAGCATATTAACATAGATTCATAAATTATTCCAGCAAGCAAATAAAGAATGTATTAAATCTTTGTCTTTGTGTCTACTTTATAAAACAACACAGTACATAAGTACGGATTTTGGAAACTGTGAGACATAAAGTTGACATCCTAGCTTACTCTACTACACAGGAACTGTACTTTAAGTGCAGAAGAATTTAAGGATGAGTTGTGTGTGAAGTGAATTTGATTGAAGAACTGAATTTTTTAATGCAAATAAGATCTGTTACATTTATTTCTCAAGAAATTATGTTATTAATGACATGCAACCAAAGGAATGTCATGTATATTAAACATATAACAGAGCATACACAATCAGTGGTCATTTAATTCAAATAGCATTCAAGGCAATACAATACTCAAATCATTTATATCAGATAAAACACTTTAAATGCAGTAAGTTAAAATACAATGTCACCTTAATTTTCTAAGTGGCCATTAATCACAACAGTGATCCAGATACAGGGATGCTCAAGGCTCCCCTGCCAGGTCCTACTGTGAGGGCTGATGTGTGAGTGTATTAGTTTATATTACACAACTCAATGTTGTTGTGCATATGTTGTGTACTTGATGATTTCATAAATAAAACATCTAAGTAGAATTTATTTAGTGAAATAATGTAGCACTCTACGGATAAGAATTATAGTCCCGACGGATAACTCATTATAGTCCCGACGGATGATGACTTATTATCCATCGAGTGAGTAGCTTATGTAATAATGAGTCTGTAGCACAGTTCTGTATACATCTTTGTATAGATTCTGTAGTAACCTATAAGGCATGTTGACTTTAACTAGATATGCAGAATAGGTTGATTAATTGTATATAAATGATGTCATGTAATTCTGCATAAGTGAAATAAAGTTAAGTGCCAAAATAGCTACCGACGGATGATTAACAAAGCCATCGACGGATAATCAAATAGCTATCAACGGATGTTTAATATAGCAGTCGACGGATGATCAATGAAGCCATCAACGGATGTTCATAAAGTCGATGGATGATCATATATCCAACAGATATTCATAAGGTCTAACGGATGATCGTATAAAGAATTCAAACAGCAGTTGAACAGTGACAACAGGGCACAAGCGTCGAGATGTACACAAATCTACTGTGGAAGCCCATTAACTGGGTAAGAGAGGACGAAAAGTAGCAAAGCTTAAGACTGACAGTTTTTATATTTATTCAGTCTTTTTGACTATGTAATCTTGGTAATATATAAACCAAGAACGTAGCAAATAGAAATAACAGAGCTGAGATACACAAACAGAGAAATCTTTGTAAGCAGAATCATTAGCATTTCCCTGTATTCTCAGTAGTTCAATTTGTAAGCAGCTGTGAGCATCCTTGCACACAGAGTTCTCTCGATATATAGTATATATATCTCTAGTGGAATTGTTTAAATCCACCAGGAAAGTTTTTAAAGACTTGTTTTTAATTACTTATGTTTTGATTCAATTAAGTTTCTATTCCGCACCGTGCTAATCAAAACACTTATATCTATATTCAAGTTTGAACATTTTTATTTCGAGAAAAAGGTTCAAGAATTCCATTTAACCCCCCTTCTGTAATTCTTGCTATATTGTTAAGGGACTAACAATTGGTATCAGAGCAAGCTCTTAATCTAAAAAGAGTTTAAAGATCAAAACAATTCAGCAAGATGAACAAGAAAGACGTTGGAGTCAAGATTCCTTTTCTAGATAAAGATAATTACCATCATTGGAAGGTAAAGATGCATCTTCATATGCTTTATAAGATAAAGCCTATGTGGACTGCATAGAAAGAGGCCCTCACGTTCCAATGAGAGCTGCAACAAGAAATGAGCCATCGGTTCCCAAGCCAAGGCACGAATGGTCTGATCCTGACATTGAACAAGTCATGAAGGATAAAAAGGCCATGAACATTCTGTTCAATGGAGTTGATGCAGACATGTTTGACAACATTATCAACTGCAAAACTGCCAAGGAAGTCTGGGATACTATACAGATAATTTATGATGGAACTGAGCAAGTTAGAGAAAACAAGATGCAGCTCTTGATTCAACAATATGAGCATTTTCATAATGAGGAAAGTGAGTCACTCACTGACATTTTTAGTAGATTTCAAAAACTACTAAATGCTCTTAAGTTGCATGGAAGAGTCTATCAGACTAAAGACTCTAATCTGAAATTCCTTAGATCTCTTCCAAAGGAATGGAAACCAATGACAGTCTCATTAAGAAACTAACAAGATTATAAATAGTTTACTTTGGAGAGACTGTATGGCATCCTGAAGACCTATGAGCTTGAGATAGAGTAGGATGAAAGGAAGGAGAGAGGAAAGAAGAAAGGAGGACCCATTGCACTAGTTGCTGATTTGGAAAAGGAGAAGGAAGTGAAGATGGAAGCTGTTGAGTCAACTTCTAAGGTCTGTGAGAACAAGGGCAAGGGGCTTGCAGTAGAAAGTGAAGATTCATTGAGCCAAGATGACATGGAGGACATTGATGAGCACCTAGCATTTCTTTCCAGGAGATTTGCCAAGCTCAAGTTCAAGAAGAACTTTGGAGCAGCCAAGCCAAATAGAAACATGGTGGATAAGTCAAAATTTAAATGTTTCAAATGTGGCTTGGCAGGGCATTTTGCAAATGAGTGTAGAAAGTCAGATTCTAGTAAGAAAAGGTTTGAGTCTGTGGATTATAAGCAAAAATACTTTGATCTACTCATACAAAAGGAAAGGGCTTTTATTAAGCAAGAGAATGATTGGGCAGCAGATGGTTTGGATGAAGATGAAGATGTCAGCTATGTCAATCCAGCCCTAATGGCCAAGTCTGATGAAACAGAGACAAGTTCCTCAAGCAATCAGGTAATTACTACAAACCTTGTACATTTATCTAAAACTGAGTGTAATGATGCCATAAATGACATGTCTACAGAATTATATCATTTGCGTGTTACACTTAAGTCTCTTACTAAAGAAAATGCTAAAATCAAAGAAAACAACTTGTTTTTAAGTGAGAGGAATAATGTGCTTGAGTCTCAGTTTGTTGATTTTGAGAAACTAAGAATTGAGTGTAAGATTGCCAAGGAGGAATTAACCGATTCCTTGAAAAAGGAAGAGTTTTTAAAGAAGCAGCTCGGGCGTGAACAAGAGGTGATTAAGGCATGGAAAACATCCAGGGATGTCCATGCTCAAATCACCAAAGTTCAATGAATTGAGTCTTTTTGTGATGAAGCCTGGAAAAAGAGCAAAGAGAAACTAGAACCTAATTTGATAGATGGTTTTCTAACAGATGTAGACTCGACGGATGATGAGGACTATCCGTCGGATAACAAAAAGTGTTATCCATCGAAAGATGAAAATCCTCATCTGTCGGCTGTGAGCAAGCCCATTAGCAAAGCCAAACTAATCAAGCTGAATGAGAAGTATGGGTCTGTTTCCAAGAACTTTGTTTCAGGAGAGTCAAGTCAAGTTAAGAAAGGGAAAAAGGCTAATGTTAGTCACATGACTATCAAACAGTTAAGTAACAGACTTGAGAAAATTGAGGTAAAAACAGAGACTAAAAATAAAAACAATAGGAATGGTGAAGTAGGGATTAACAAACACAATAATTGCACACCTGATAAATATGCTCCTAGAAAAATTTGTGTCAAGTGTGGTAGTGTAAATCATTTGTCTGTTAATTGCAAATCTGCCATGCCTACTTCCATGTCTGTTCAGTCTCAATTTCCTAACATGAATGCCATGCCTCCCATGCCTGTTAATGCTATGCCTACACAGAACATGAATGCACAGTTTGCTAATATACCATTTGCACCTAATCCATATTTTGCTGCATACAGTATGCCTCAAATGCCATTTAGCATGCCTTACTGGAATAACATGTTTACACCAAGCATGCCATTTCCTGTTAGCCATAATATGCATGATAATTCTGTTGCATTGAATGGTTTCAAAGGTCCAACCCAAATGAATAAGGAAGAATCTGAAATTCCTAAGTCAAATGAGATAAGACCTAAGAAACAGAAGAAGAAAGCTAACAAGGCAGGACCCAAGGAAACTTGGGTACCAAAATCAACTTGATTTGATTTTGATGTGTGTAGGGAAACAGAAGGAACCTTTGGTACTTGGATAGTGGTTGTTCAAGACACATGACTAGTGATTCTACCCTGCTCACAGAGTTTAAGGAGAGAGCTGGCCCAAGTATCACTTTTGGAGATGACAACAAGGGTTATACTGTGGGATATGGCTTGATTTCAAAGGACAATATCATCATTGAGGAGGTTACCTTAGTGGATGGTCTCAAACACAATCTGTTGAGTATCATCCAGCTTTGTGACAAAGGCAATTCAGTAACCTTCAACAAAGAAGCCTGTGTTGTGACTAATAATCAAAGCAACAAAGTGGTTCTCACTTGTGTGAGAAGAGGAAATGTGTATCTAGCTGATTTCAACTCATCCAAAGCAGAATCTGTAACTTGCCTTCTCAGTAAAGCAAGTCAGGATGAAAGTTGGCTATGGCACAAGAAGCTATCCCATTTAAACTTTAAGACCATGAATGAGCTGGTAAAGAAAGAACTAGTAAGAGGCATTCCTCTAGTGGAGTTTACAAATGATGGACTGTGTGATGCCTGCCAAAAAGAGAAGCAGATTAAAGCATCATTCAGGAAGAAACTTGATTCAGCAATTGAAGAGCCTTTGCAACTGCTTCACATGGATTTGTTTGGACCAGTCAATGTATTGTCCATCTCAAGGAAAAGATTTTGCCTAGTAATTGTAGATGATTTCTCAAAGTTCTCTTGGACATATTTTCTAAAGTCTAAAGATGAGGCTAGTGAAATCATCATCAATCACATAAGGCAAGTCAACAATCATCCTGATTTCAAAGTTCGAAGAATCAGGAGTGACAATGGAACTGAGTTCAAGAATTCTGTCATGAGAGAATTTTGTGAAGAAAATGGGATTCTGCATGAGTTTTCAGCAGCAAGGACTCCATAACAGAATGGAGTAGTGGAAAGGAAGAACAAATGACTTATAGAAGCTGCACGGACAATGCTTGAAAATCTAAACTGCCAACATATTTCTGGGCTGAAGATGTAAATACTGCATGCTACACTCAGAAAATTTCTCTGATTAATCAAGCAAGATGCATGACTCCCTATCAATTGTTCAAGAACAAGAAGCCAACTCTAAACTTTCTTCATGTCTTTGGTTGCAAATGTTATATCCTGAGAAATCAAACTGATCAAAATAGGAAGTTTGATGCTAAAGCAGATGAAGGAATTTTTGTTGGGTATGCTGTTGGTAAAGCATATAGAGTCTACAATCTAAGAAACAACATTGTTGTGGAATCTATACATGTTGTGTTTGATGATAAAAAGATTGAAGGACTGAAAAATGGAGATTACCATGAGAGCCTCAAATTCGACAATGTGGAGATGGTTAGTGATGACAGTGATGATGAGAGTGATCAAGAAATAGTGTATAAGGATAATGCAGACAAATCTACCACCAATGAAGCACAAAACTCAACATCCGTCGAGTTGCATAATGCTTCATCCGTCGGAAGGCAATCTGTGTTATCCGTCGGAAGAAAACCTGCCTCATCCGTCGGTACTCAAAATTCACCATCCGTCGGGTTATCAAAAGGAGAAGGAGGTCAAGACAGATCACCTATAGAAAATTCCCCTTTATTAAATCAAAGATCCACAAACTCAGGGGGAGTTTCTAGTAATCAAAACTCAATCACACATCAAAACAATCATGAGGTCTCTTCATCTAGAGCTAATCTACCTCAACAAAGGAAATGGACAAAAGATCACCCCATTGAGCTTATCATTGGTGATGTTTCTTCTAGAGTTCAAACAAGAAGAGCAACTCAGGAAGAATGTCTATACAGCAGCTTTCTGTCAAAGGAAGAACCAAAGAAGGTAGAAGAAGCTTTGTTGGATCCTGATTGGATTTTAGCTATGCAGGAGGACCTAAACCAATTTGAAAGGAATAATGTATCGAAGCTGGTACCCAAGCCTAAAGGAAAGAATCCAATAGACACCAAGTGGGTATTCAGAAACAAGATGGATGAAAATGGCATAGTAATCAAGAATAAAGCTAGATTGGTTGCTAAGGGTTATTGTCAGCAAGAAGGAATAGATTTTGATGAAACTTTTGCTCCTGTTGCAAGACTTGAAGCCATCAGAATCTTCTTAGCCTATGTAGCCCATGCCAATTTCAAGGTCTATCAAATGGATGTCAAAAGTGCCTTTCTTAATGGAGATTTGGAGGAAGAAGTGTATGTTAGTCAACCTCCTGGTTTTGAAGATCCAAATTTTCCAGAATATGTCTGTTATCTTCTGAAAGCACTTTATGGACTGAAGCAAGCACCTAGAGCCTGGTATGACACTTTATCAAAGTTCCTTTTGGAAAATCATTTCACAAGAGGTACTGTAGATAAAACTTTATTTTTCAGAAATGTTAATGGCTCTAGTATACTTGTTCAAATTTATGTATATGATATTATTTTTGGCTCTACAGATGAGAAACTTTGCAAAAAGTTTGTCAAATTGATGCAAAGTAAGTATGAAATGAGTATGATGAGAGAACTAACTTACTTTCTTGGTTTGCAGGTTAAGCAAGTTAGTGATGGAATATTCATTAGTCAAACTAAATATATTTTTGATCTTTTAAAGAAGTTTGATCTAATGGATTGCACATCTGCAAAAACTCCCATGGCTACTGCAACTAAGCTTGAACTAAACACTACTGAAAAGTCTGTGGATATTTCAAGTTATAGAGGCATGGTTGGCACACTTCTGTACTTAACAGCTAGTAGACCAGATATAATGTTTGCTACATGTTTATGTGCTAGATTTCAGGTTGATCCTAGAGAATCTCACTTGATAGCTATTAAGAGAATTTTCAGATATCTCAAGGGAACACCAAAACTTGGCATTTGGTACCCTAGAGATTCTGGTTTTGATCTAACTGGTTATTCAGATGCAGATTATGCAGGTTGTAGAATTGATAGAAAGAGCACAACAGGAACTTGTCAATTTCTAGGAAACAAGCTTGTGTTCTGGTTCAGTAAAAAGCAAAATTCAATTTCTACTTCTACGGTTGAAGGTGAATATATTGATGATGGCAGTTGTTGTGCACAGATTTTATGGATGAAAAATCAATTGCTAGACTATGGTTTGCAAGTTGAGAGGAT